>NC_037670.1:149525726-150125726 GCF_003255815.1 Theropithecus gelada | reverse complement strand
TCCCCTTCACCTGCTTCCCCTTCACCTCCTGCCACGATTGAAAGTTTCCTGAGGCCTCCCCAGAAGCCAAGTAGAACCTGCTGTGCCTGAAGAACTGTAAGCCAATCTGATCCGCTTTGTTTATCCCAGTCTCAGGTATTTCTTTTTTTTGTTTGTTTGTTTTGTTTTGTTTTTGAGACAGGATCTTGCTCTGTCACCCAGGCTGGAGTGCAGTGATATAATCTCGGCTCACTGCAACCTCTGCCTCCTGGGTTCAAGCAATTCTCCTGCCTCAGCCTCCTGAGTAGCTGGGACTACAGGCACGCACCACCACATCCAGCTAATTTTTGTATTTGTAGTATAGACGAAGTTTCACCTTATTGGCTAGGCTGGTCTCGAACTCCTGACCTCAGGTGATCTGGCTGCCTTGGCCCCCCAAAGTGCTGGGATTACAGGCATGAGCCACTGTGCTAGGCCAGGTATTTCTTTATAGCAATGCAAGAATGGACGAATAATGAAAATTGCTACTGAGTACCGGGACATTTATGTAAAGATACCTGAAAATGTGAAAGGAATTTTGGAACTGGGTAGTGGGCAAAGGTTATGTTACAGGAAAGGAGTCCTGATCCAGACCCCAAGAGAGGGTTCTTTGATCTTATGCAAGAAAGAATTCAGGGTGAGTCCACAGTACAAAGCAAAAGCAAGTTTATTTAAAAAGTAAAGGGGTAAAAGAGCAGCTACTCCATAGACAGAGTAGGGCATTCCTGAAAGTAAGAGGAAGGACACGTCCAGCCTAGGTACAAAACTTGTTTGTATATAGAATAAAAACAGATCATAGGGAGATGTGCTTTGATACAAGGGTTTGTGACAAAGGATTACTTTTCTTAATAACTGTATTTTGCAAGAATCAATATTATTGTCTTTAAAGCAAAATTAGAAATGCTTCTGTTCTCAAGATATCCCAGGACACCCCCAAGTCTGGGTCTTTTAGTAAATGTTATCAATCTGTTCCCTTAACAGTAAACATCTAGAGGCTAGGAATATCTAATTTTTTGAGAATGCAGCCCAGCAAGTCTCAGCCTCATTTTTCTTGCCCTCACTCAAGACAGAGTCACTTTGGTTAGAATGCCTCTGACAGCAGAAAGAGTGTAGAGTGCTCAGAAGAAGACAGGAAGAGGAGGGAAAGTTTGGAAATTTCTACAGACTGCTTGAATTGTGACTGGAATACAAATAGTGATCTGGATAATAAATAATAAAGCCCAGACTAATGAAGTCTCAGATGAAGATGAGGAGTTTATTGGGAAATGGAAGAAAGGTCAATTTGTGATATATTAGCAAAGAAACGGGTGGCATTGTGCTCCTGCACTAGGGAATCTGTGGAACTTTGAACTTGACAGTGATAATTTAGGACAGATGGCAGAAGAAATTTCAAAGCAGCAAAGTGTTTAAGATGTGATGTGGCTGCTTCTAACAACCTATGATCATACGTTTGAGCAAATAAATAACATAAAACTGGAATTTAGATTTACAAGGAAAGCAGAGAATACATTTTAAAAATGTACAGTCCAGACATGCGGTAGAAGAGAAACACCCATTTTTCTGGGGAAGAATTCAAGCAGGCTACATAAATTGATATAAGTAGCAAAGAGCTAAATGTTAATAGCCAAGACAATGGGGAGGACTTGAAGGCATTTCAGAGACCTCTGCAGCAGCTACTCTCGTGACAGACCCAAAGGCCTAGGAGAGAAGCCCCTCTGAATCCTAGGGGCACAGCTGTCAGCATTCTGGCTGCTCTGGCTCCAGCCTCAGCTCAAAGAGCCCCAGATATAGCTCAGGCCACTACATCAGAGGGTGCGGGCCATAAGTCTTGATGGCTTTCACATGGTGCTAAGCCTGCAGGTACACAGAACACAAGAGTTGAGGCTTGGAAGCCTCTGCCTAGATTTCAGGGGATATATGGAAAAGCCTGGATGTCCAGCCAGAAACCAACTAGAGGGGTGGAGCCTTCATGGAGAACCACTGCTAGGAGAGTGTGGAGGGGAAATGTAGAGTTGGAGCCCAAACACAGAGGCCCAACTGCGGCACTGTCTAGTGGAGCTCTGAGAAGAGGGCTACCATCGTCCAGAGCCCAGAATGGTATATCCACCGACAACTTGCACCATGCATCTGGGAAAGCCACACGCACTAAATGCCAGCCCACGAGAGGAGCTATGGAGGCTGAATCCTGCAAAGTCACAGAGGTGGAGCTGCCCAAGGCTTTGGAAGTCCACCCCTTATGCCAGCATGCCCTGGATGTGGGATGTGAAGTCAAAGGATATCATTTGGGAGCTTTAAGATTCAATGAATGCCCTGTTGGGTTTCAGACTTGTATGGGGCCTGGAGTGCTTTTCTTTTGGCCAATTTCTCCCTTTTGGAACAGGAGTATCTACCCAGTGCCTGTAGCTCCATTGTATTTTGGAAGTAACTAAATTGTTTTTTATTTTATAGGTTCATAGGCAGAAGGGACTAGCCTTGTCTCTGATGAGACTTGGACTATGGACTTTTGAGTTAATGCTGGAATGAGTGAAGACTCAGGGGGACTGTTGGGAAAGCATGATTGAAATTTTGCAAATTGAGAAGGACATGAGATTTGGGAAAGGCCAGGGGCAGATTTATATGGTTTGTATCTTATCCCCAACCAAATCTCACATCAAATTGTAATCCCCAGTGTTGGAGGTGGGACCTGGTGGGAGATGTTGGATCATGGGAGTGGGATTCTCATGAATGGGTTAGCATCATCCCCTCAGTGCTATTCTTGTGATAGGGAGTGAGTGAGTTATCACAAGATCTGATTTTTTTTTAAAGCCCATAGCACCTCCCACCTCTCTCTTGGTCCTGCTCTGGCCACGTAAAATGTGCCTGCTTCCCTTTTACCTCCTGCCAAGATTTTAAGTTTCCTGAAGCCTCTCCAGAAGCTGAGAAGAAGTTTTTATGCTTCCTGTACAGCCTGTGGAATCGTGAGCCAGTTAAACATCTTTTCTTCATAAATTACTCAGTCTTGGGCATTTCTTTATAGCAATGTGAGAACAAACTAATACAACATTCTTAACATATATGTACATTTCTCACACAAAAATACCTTGAAAAAGAATTGTTAAATCATAGGGTAGAAATATGTTTCACTTTATTAGAAACCATCAAACAACCCCTTCTATGTAACTGGACTGGTATGGACTTCCATTAACATGTTTGAAAGTAATAATTGTTCCAAATCTGTTGACCTACATTTGTTGTTATGAGTCTTTATAATGTTAGCTACTTAATCACTGTGTTGTGATACTCCTGACAATTTTTCTTTGCTTATTTGCCATTCATATATCTTCTTTTGTAAAGTGGGTGTTCAAGTCTCTTAACACTTTTATTGGGTTGTTGTAGGAGTTATTTACACAATCCATAAAATTTTTCTCATGTATGTGTTATAGCTACTCCTTCATTCTGTGGCTTATCAATTTATTTTCTTAAAAATGTCTTTTGAAGAATGGAATGTCTTAAGTTTGATGAGGACTAATTTATCAATTTTTATGGTTAGTGCTTTTTTTTTGTCCTATACAAAAAAAAAAAAAACAAAACAAAACTTTGTGTCAAGTTAAAGATAACTTTCTGGTTTTTTTCTAGAATCTTTACAGTTGTAGATTTTATATTTAATTCTATAACCCACTCCCTTTTTCAGTTCAGGCTGCTATAACAGAATACTATATATTACATGGCTTAAACAATAATTTCTTTCTAATAGTTCTAGAAGCTGAAAAGTCAAAGACTAAACTGTGCACAGATCTCTTGCGTGGTGAGGGCCCAGTTCCTAATTTGAACATGGCTGTCTTTGAATTATATCCTCACATGGAGAAGAGGAAGAGGGAGAAGAAAAGGGCAAAAGAGAACAAAAGCCAGAAAAGAAGAGCTAGCTTTTGTTTTTTGTTTAATAAGGGCACTAATCCCACTCTTGAGTGTTACATCCTCATTACATAATTACATCCCAAAGCCCTCACCTTCTAATTTCAACATATGAACTTTGAGGGTCTCAGGATTGGAGTTTCCATAGTGCTTAGAAATGGAAGGGAACAACTTAAGAAAGGTTAAAGTCACAGATGTGGAGTATATATCATCCAATATACAAAAAAAAAAAACACTTCAGACTAGAGATAAAACAGGAAAATATGACCAATCATATTTTCCAAAAGAAAATAAACGGTTAATAGAAAGGAAACTCAAATTATCTATTATCTTTGATGTTGAATTAGGGAAAGACCTTAAAGAAGTTATTATAAAGGCATTCAAGATCTCAAAATCAATTTTTCCTAAAGAATAAACAGATTGTGATTCTTAGCAGGCAAACTGAATCTATATAAAACAATCCAACAGAAATTCTAGGACAAAAAATGACAACATTTAACATAAAACACGTATATTTAAAACACAGATTATAAACGAAAGAAGTAAATGTCAGTAAAATGTGGAGGTGTCTGAATGGAAATCAGCCAATCTGAAGAATAAAAATGTTAAACGGTGACCTGTGGGATGCAACAAAAAGTATACCACATATGTAATTCCACTTCAAGAATAAGAAAAGGCAGAAAGAATGGAGAACGTTGTTGAAAAAATAATGGCTATAAATATCCCAAATTTGATAAAAACTCTAAACATACAGATACTAAAATCATAACAAAATAATAATCAAGAAGGATGTAGTCAAAGAAACCAACAGCTGAACACATTGTGTAATTAAACCACTGCAACATAAATATTAACAGAAATGTCAGAAACAGCCAGAGAAAAATCACATATAACATACAATGGAGCAAACATATGAATATCTGACTTTCACACCAAAGCAAGGCTGATTAGAAGTCAGTGAAATTATATCTGAAAAGTCCTGTTGTATGATAAAATGAATTCTATATATTTTAATAGTAACATATATGACACAAATATGTAGTATGATATACTACATATTTTTGTAGTGGAGCAGGGGGAAGTCCTTCAAAATTGAATACAAAAGAAACCCAATTCTAAACAATCCAAAACAAATAGGATACTTGGCCAGCAGACCTCTCATACAATAAATACTAGAGGAAGTTTGTCAACCTCAAAGAAAATCACTCAAGATAAAAATGTTTATCTATAGGAAAGAATGAAATCATAGAATATTATAAGTTACTAGATATTATAGCATTTTTACCATGGGTCATTACAATCTATAGAAGAAAACACCAATAATGCTAAATAAAACTATATAGTTTCATGCTTATAAAATTCATATAAAATTGTGAATGTTAACTCTAAGTAGACAGTTATAACTTAAGGATGCATATTTTAATCCTAGGGGAGTCACTAAAAATGGTGAAGTATAACAATAAAGGCAATGGAGAAATGTAATTGTTATGTAAACAAACAACAAACAAAATCCTAAAATATCCTCCGTAAAGGATGCAGGAAGTGTGAGACAAAGAAAACTACAAAAATATCAACAAAAGAGATTTGATAAATAAAAATAAATTTTATAATGGCATACATAAGTGTAATCATATTAACAATTAACTAAATGTAAAAAGGTAAATTGCCTAATTTAAAAGCAAACATTTTAATAATGGATGAAAACCAATTACTCACACCACAAATTATGTAATAATTACATGTTTAAATGTTGAGGCACATACATTGAGAGTCAAAGTGTGAATAAAAAGTAATAATTAGGAAGCTGGTATGGCCATAAATATCAGATAAAAGACTTGAGAGTTAAAGAAGGACATGTCATAGTGATAAAATTGTCTGTTCATGAGGAAGACATAACATTCAGAATTTCTCTGTGCATCAACTACCACAAGTGCAAAACATATGACACAACAATTAACAGAATTAGAGATAACTAGAAAAGCCCACAACCATTATTGGAATTTTAAGCTCATCTTTCAGTAATTAAAAAAAATAGAAAAAAAAACTGATTAAGTTTCAATGTAATTGTATCCTGATTATACAATTTCTGAGGCCATAAAATAATTTGTGACATTACTTTCAAAAAATCAAAATTACATACTTTTTCTTCTTAACACTACACAATTTTAAATTATAAATCAGTCAATATTTAAAACTAAATAAAGTCAAACTTGGTGCTCTGAAAAGATTAATACACTTGATAAAACCTTAGTGAAAACAAATTTAAAAAGAAAGAGAAAATATAAATTAGCAATGTCAGGAATAAAAAACGGCATATCATTCTAGATTCTATAACAGATAATAATGAAATATTATGAAAGCTTTATGCCAACGATTTGACAACTAGGAAAATATGAAAAAATTGTTTAAATAACAGAATTTGTTAAACTGCATACAGATAAAATAGAAAATCTGCATAGCTGTATATGTGTTCACTCAATTTAATTCACCATCAAATTAGTTCTGCAAAGAAAACTCCAAGTTTCTTTAGTAAATTTTGTCAAATATTTAGTGATGAAACAACAGCAGTTCTACATAAACTCCCACGTATAGAGTAAAAGTGAACAATCGCTGTCTTCTATGATGAGAATGATTTAACCCTGATTCGAATATGGCAAGGGAACTTCAAGAAAAATGTACACTGTAATCCCAGCACTTTGCGAGGCCAAGACGGGTGGATCATGAGGTCAGGAGATCGAGACCATTCTGGCTAACACGGTGAAACCCTGTCTCTACTAAAAAATACAAAAAACTAGCCGGGCGAGGTGGCAGACGCCTGTAGTCCCAGCTACTCGGGAGGCTGAGGCAGGAGAATGGCGTAAACCCGGGAGGCGGAGCTTGCAGTGAGCTGAGATCCGGCCACTGCACTCCAGCCTGGGCGACAGAGCGAGACTCCGTCTCAAAAAAAAAAGAAAGAAAGAAAGAAAAATGTACAATCCTACGTCCCTCACGAAATCACATATTTATGCTGTTACAAAAATATTCCTGAATATTAAGTCATATTGATGTAAGACTTGAAAATTGGTCAGTATAATTTATCAGAATACCAAGATAAAAGACATACTCATATTTTAGTAAATTCAGAAAGAACAAAATTAAACAGATATTCGTGTTTTAAAAACATGTTATCCAATTAGCATTGGAAGGAAAATCCCTCAATCTGAAAATGGGCATCCATGAACCTACAACCAACGTCATATTCTTCCCCTAAGATCAGGAACAAACAAAAAGATATATTCTCTCACGAGTTCTTTTTAACATTTGACTGATGGCCTAACGAGTGGAGTAAAGGCAAGAAAATAAAAATTACTGTTGGTAAGAAAGTTGCAAAACTCTATCTATCCATAGATTCATAGATAACATGATTTAGTTAGAAAATCTTAAGAAACATACAAGAATCCTCTAAAATTAATAAGTAAGATTGATGACAAAATTGATTCGTTAGAAAATTTTTTAACTTTATTTATTTTTTTTTATTTATTATTTTGAGATGGAGTGTTGCTCTGTCATCCAGGCTGGAGTGCAGTGGTGCGGTCTTGACTCACTGCCACCTCTGCCTCCAGGGTTCAAGCAATTCTCTGCCTTAGCCTCCAGAGAAGCTGGGATTACAGCAGCCTACCACCATGCCCAGCTAATTTTTGCATTTTTAGTACAGACGCGGTTTCACCATGTTGGCCAGGCTGGTCTGGAACTCCTGACCTCAAGTGATCCACCCACCTCGGCCTCCCAGAGTGTGGGATTGCAGGCGTGAGCCACCGCACCCGGCCATTTCTTTTTCTTTTTCTTGTTTTTCTTTTTCCTTTTTTTTTTTTAAATTTGAAATGGAGTCTCGCTCTGTCCCCCAGGCTAGAGTCCAGTGGTGCGATCTCGGCTCACAGCAAGCTCCACCTCCCGGGTTCATGCCATTCTCCTGCCTCAGCCTCCCCAGCAGCTGGGACTACAGGCGCCTGCCACCATGCCTGACTAATTTTTTGTATTTTTAGTAGAGATGAGGTTTCACCGTGTTAGTCAGGATGGTCTTGATCTCCTGACCTTGTGATTCGCCCATCTCGGCCTCCCAAAAGTTCTGGGATTACAGGCATGAGCCACCGCGCCCAGCCAACCAGCCGTAACTTTTATTTTAGGTTCAGGGGTGCAATTACAGGTTTGTTACATAGGTAAACTTGTGCATGGGGATCTATTGTACAGATTATTTTATCACCCAGGTATTAAGTGTAGTATCCACTAGTTATTTTTCCTGATTCTCTCCCTCCTCCCACCTTCCACCCTCTCGTAGGCCCGTGTGTGTGTTGTTCCCCTCTCTTTGTCCATGTGTTCTCATTATTTAGCTCCCACTTAACAACTGAGCAAATGAGGCCAACAATCATAGAAAACCTTAAGAAACAGGGCCTGGCTCACCTTAAGGTAAAGATCTTGGAGCTCACTAGTAATTTCCTCCCAAGTAGTCCCAACCACTTGGGAGGCTGAGGCAAGAGAATGGCGTGAACTCAGCAGGAGGAGCTTGCAGTGAACCGAGATCACACCACTGCACCCCAGCCTGGGTGACACAGCGAGACTCTGTCTCAAAACAAACAAACAAACAAAAAACATTAAGAAACATACAAAGATTAGCCGGGCACAGTGGCTCACGCCTGTAATCCCAGCACTTTGGGAGGCCGAGGTGGGTGGATCACAAGGTCAGGAGATTGAGACCCCATCCTGGCTAACACGGTGAAACCCCGTCTCTACCAAAAATACAAAAAATTAGCCGGGCGTGGTGGCGGGCGCCTGTAGTCCCAGCTAATCAGGAGGGTGAGGCAGGAGAATGGCGTGAACCCGGGAGGCGGAGCTTGCAGTGAGCCGAGATCGCACCACTGCATTCCAGCCTGGGAGACAGAGCAAGACTCTGTCTCAAAAAAAAAAAAAAAAAAAAAAAAAAGACACATACAAAGATCATCTAGAATTAATAAATGAGATTGGCAAGGCACACAATATGAGGCCAAACTCCAATTACATTCTGTCTATTCTAACATTAATTACATTTTTTAAAAATCGTAAAACTATCATTAAAAATACTTAGAAATAGTCTTTAAAAAATAAATTCAAAATGTCACCATTGACAACTGAAATCATTTACTTAAAAAAAAGATAAAAGTATTCCTGAGAGAAACTAGAATTCAAAATATATATACGTAATTGTCATTAAAATATTCAACATTATTTAAATGTTCATTTTTTCCAACATGATCTGTAGATTCAATATAATCCTAATCACAATTCCAGGATGCTTTTTTAGAGATATGGACAAAGCTACTCTAAAATTTCTATAGAAATGCAATGGATATAAAATAGTCTTGAAAAACAACAAAGCTGGACAACTAGTATACAGTAAAATTACAGTAATCAAGAAACTATGTTCACAATAAAATAAACAAATAGAGATAGAACAGAAATAGATCCATACTTATATGATAATTTCACTTAAAAAAGAAAGTGCCAGGAAAATTCAATGGGGAAATGAAAGTATCTTAACCAATGATGCTGGAAAATTTGAATATCCAATTGGGGCAAGAAGAAAAATAGATGAATCACTACCCCTACCTCATATCTTACATAAAAATTAGTTTGAGGTGAACTGTGGCCGTCAAGTTAAGGCTAGCTTTATATAAAGCTTCTATAGAAGAAAATATATGAAAATAAGTCACTAAGTAGGGACAGCTAAAGATCCTTGACATATCCATAAAAGACAAAATTGGTAAGCTAAACTTTATAAATATGAAATATAATGCCCTCAAAATACACTATTACAAAAATAATGGTGTATAGACTAAGAGAATAACAGTATAAAGGTATATCTAACAAAGACCTTTTCTGATACACAAAATCAATCCTTTTCAATTCAATAATGAAATGCCAAAAAAAATCTAATATGGAAATGATCAGAAGACTATATACTGCCGAAAATAATGTCAATTGAGAAAAATGACAAGTCTCAATCATTTTAGTAGGTTTATTTGCCAAAGCTCTGGGAGATAGATCTACTCCTTTCCCCGAAGATGATTTTGAGGGCTCCAAATTTAAAGGGGAAAGGGCAGGATATTGAGAACTACACAATGTTTCTTCTAAGAGGGGTGAGGGAAAAATAGCTATTCATGCCTTTGTGTGGCTTGGTGAATCCGCATTTTATTTTATTTTTTTTAACAGAAGATGACATAGACAAATGAAGCAGAGGAAAAATGCGAGGAATCTGCATTTGTACATAAGATAACATAGACAAAATGGGGCAGGGGAACCGTCAGATATGCATTTGTGTCTTGTGGGCAGGGGGTGACTGCACCTGTAATGAGAAGCTACCAATTTACATTGCTATGGTGAAATTTTAACAGAAACACCTTAGGGTAAAGATCTTGGAGCTCACTAGGAATTTCCTTAAGGGCAAAATACGGGAGTGGCATGTAGCTTTTCATCTGTAGCCATCTTATTTAGAAGCCAAAAAGGGAGGCAGGTTTGCATGACCCAGTTCCCAGCTTGACTTTTCCCTTTAGCTTAAGGATTTGCGGACCCCAAAATTCTATGTTCCTTTCACAGTAAGAAAAAACAATAATCACATAAACATAAATTAAACCATGAAAACGCAAATTAGAACCAGAATGAGGTATCACTACACATACACTAGAATGGTGATTATGAAAATGGCTGACATCAAAAATTGGTGAATATGTGACACAAGAGAAACTTTCCTATTTTGCTGCTGAGAGATTTCTAATGAAAGTAAGCATATAATTAATGTATTACTCAGCAAGTACCCTCCTAAATTTTTATCCAAAAGAAATAAAGATCACAAAGACTTATCATAAAAATTGTAACAACTTTACCTATAATGTTATAATATTTACAAACTTGATACTACAAACTTATCTATCCACAGGAAAATGGATAGCTAATTATGCTGTATTCATCCACTGGAATATTACTCAGTAATAAAAATGAGCAAGCCACTGGAGCATGAAATAAAATGGATAATTCTAAAAGGTTTTATATTGTATGAAGTAGCTGGAAACAAAGTAGAACATATGTTTTCACTCAGGTGGATTTTTAGAATAGGTAAAATTAATCTACGGTGAAGAAAATGTTTTAATATGGTCACATCTAAGATGTTTGACTAAGACAGGAAATGCAGGCATTTTCTTGGGTGAACAAAATATTTTTTATCTAGATAGGGCTGTAGGTTATACAGAGATAATTTTAAAATATAAAATTATACAATGGAGATATGTATGTTAATGTACTTAAACGTTATGCCAAAGAAAATTCGTAAGTAAGCATTAACTCTAATAGGCATGTTTTTCACAATCATATTTGTTATGAATTCCAAAACACTTTATGTGTATTCTGGGGTTAAGCAGCTATATAAACACATGGTAGATAATAAAGCTAATTTTTTTACCATTTACAAAGATAGTTTTATACATATATCGAAAACCAGGATTGTATCTTGTGTTCCATGTGCCATGGATTGTAATTGGAGGTATCAGTGGATTAGAATTGGATGTATTTTGGATTTTATCACAGATACCAAAAATAAAAAATAGTTACAGAAATTACTCTATACGTGTTTCTTGTTTTCAATTCCCTACTGTGAATTTTGAGTTTGTCTAGAAACAATGATCAAGCAAAAACCATAACCACATCTTGCACCAGGAACTTGGTTTCAAAATATTATTCTTTATTGTAAGGAAAGCCTTCTTGGAAAAGTGACTGGTGCCAAGGTTAGGACAAGGAACACAAGATAAACCTGGAATAGCTTGTCATATCAGAAGATAAGGAAGTGCTCAAAGAATGATATTTACATCACAAGAAGGCCTAAGAATTGGCTTAGTCAGACTCCTGCTGGCCAAAAAATTAGGATATTTTGAGCATTAAAATAAATAATTATAATAATAAATTGTAACTCGGTAAATAAAATAAGAATCTATGAGCTCATGCTGTCACAAATAAATGATCAAAAAAAAAATAAATGAAGAAGGGAAAATTTTGTCAGCAAGATGCCAATTAAAATATACCCCAGTGCAGCGGCACATGCCTAAAATCTCAGCACTTTTGGAGGGCAAGACAGGAAGACATTTAAGCCTAGGAGTTAAGACCCTGTAGGGAGCCATGATTGTGCCACTGTACTCCTGAGGCAGAGAACTGGGTCTGGAGGCAGGGAACTTAAGGCCAATTTGTGCTGACTTCCTAGAACTGAGTCAAAAGGAAAACCCCACCTCTTCACACCCAAGTAACAAAAGGATCAGAGGGTGCACCCTTTGCAACCCCACCCCACAACACCCTTTTCCACTGCCTCACGGATGAAAAATGAAAAGTACCTCTGATTGGTCCCCTCCTGCAACCAGTCTTCATGTGCCTAGGGTGTAACTTTGTAACTTCAGCCTCAGATTGACCACCTCCTGCAACAAATCAGACTGGTTGTGGGCCACTCCTTCATTTGTATAGACTGTAACCAAGTAAGCAATGGGAAAGCTCTAGAGGGTATTTAAACCCCAGAAAATTCTGTAACCAGCACCCTTGAGCCACTTGCTCTAGCCCGCTCTCACTCTGTGGTGGGTACTGTCATTTCAATAAATCTGTGATTTTGTTGCTTCATTCTTTTGTTGCTTTGTTTGTGCATTTTGTCCAATTCTTTGTTCAAAATGCCAACAACTTGAATAACTTGTCAAGACCCTCCACTGGTAACACTCCAGCCTGGACAACAGACCAAGGCCCAGTCTCAAAAAAATAGTTACAAAATGTGTTAAAATACAATAAACACTTGGGTAAAAAAATCTATTGAAGACAGGGTATTAACATACTATAAAATATGTTTAATTACAAGTAAGAAAATAGGAAAATAGTAATTTATTTACTAATTATAAAGAAAACTGGTGAACACCATTGTAACCAACCAAAGTTAATTTAACTAAGTAATCAGATAAACCTACAATCATGTCCCTCCTGGTATAATGCATTGGGAAAAAAATAACATGACTTATGTGCTTTCCTCTCCCAAAATACATAGCTTTAATCGTATTACAACATTAGAAAAATCACGACTTAGTGACATTTTGCAAAGTAATTTTTCTGTTCCCTTCAGATCAAGGAAGAGTAAAAGAGACATTTCAGATTGAGATGAACTAAAGGATCATGATAAGTTGAGGCAATGCACAATCCTGAATTGTATTTGTGCCTGGAGGAAAATAGCTCTAAAGTATATTCTTGAGGCTATTGGTAAAAATCTGAATATGGAAAGTGAATTCTATAATATTATATCAATAGTATATATATATATATTTTTGCTTTTTTCTAAGTGTACTATTGTTATGAATGGAATGTTTTGCTTTTTTTTCTTCCACACTGAAGTGTTTAGGTATTAGGGGAGTCAAAGTACAATGTATGAAACTTAATCTCAGTGGTTGGAGAAACAGAGTCTGTATGCCAGTACCTGCTATACCATAGGAAACCACTCTATTGCCACCTAATTTTCCTTTATATATATTGACCTAGAAAAAGCACCTCAATTTTTACAGAAATCATACTTTTCACATCATAATAAAAAGTATGCAAAATTATGAAAAAAATAATGTTTATTAAGAAGTTACTGTTCCTAGGCCATTGTTAAGTGGCATAGGCTCTTACTTAAGTGAGACCATGTTATTTATCTTCAGTCCTTTCTTCTATCTGAATAGTTCATATAAAATGACTAGATCAGAATTTGATAGTGGAAAATACGTTATCAACCAGTTTAATTTTACATCTGTCAGTATATAATAAAAGAAAATGGGAGTTAAGACTTACAGAAGATTGTATATAAATACATGTAACAATGGATGTATAGGTATGGTTATAGATGCAAAATTATTAGATATAAATGTGGATAAAATTGAGATCTGTTTAAATGCACATGTATAAGTTTTATCTTTCAAATTTCTTATACACTGAGACCATCAATAACTACATTGAATAACTGAAAACAACAATGTGAAAAGCAGAAACTCTCAAATTATATCCTATTTCTTGTAAGCAAGTGATATTCTTTCCCTTCCACCAGTGAAACACTGTTGCCAATAATTTTTTCCCACTTCTTTTTCCTGTTAGAAAAAAAAAATGTGAAAATTACAAAGGATGAGGAATGGTGTTCTGAAGAGATATCAAACGTTATTTTAATAAGTTAAATGATGTGGAGTTTAAATTGACACCTATTGTATTTAGTAGTAAATAAATTACCAATTGAAAGTTCAAAATGTGGTGTACTGTATCACATTTATCAAAGCTAATGACTAGGGTATTGTATTTGCTTTATTTTAAACCTATTCAACATCATGAAATGGGAAACTATCAAAACTTACCCTTTTCTATTCATTCTAAATCCATCTTCTTTCCTTCTATTATTTTGTGTGTTGGGAGATGCATTTATATATACATGCATTTATATATACATGCATCTATATATGTTTGTGTGTGTGTGTCGTGTGTGTGTACGTGTGCATTCTATTGGATTAAAAAAACAAAAAAATACCTATAAAAGAAAATGAAATCATTCTGTTCTTTGGTGTTAGGTTATTTATTTCTCCATGCACAAAGAGAAGTTGAACAATGTTATCTGAAGAGAATATTATCCTGCAATTAAGCCAATCAGATTTTAAGAAAATCAAGATACAAATAAATGGTAACTAAAATACAGTTATTCTAATATTTACTTTTTGTAATTGTCTTTTAAATATATGCTGGTGGAATTATCACAACGGGTCATAGTCTTTTATCTAAAGTATTTAAGGCTTACAGATTTCATTCAATACACAAGAAATGCAGATTCAGAATACAGTGTAGGAGGAAATTATTGTTCTGTTTTAAAAATAATGAAATCTGTTGCATTGTTAACTTTAAGTACTTCGTTTTTACCTAAAAGAAGAAAAATTGTTCTGTACTGAAAGATAGTGAAAGGAAGGATAAATCTTTAATCCAGTTAGAATACAAAAGAATAAATACCAACATGTTATCGGCATTTATCAACCTTTCCTTGAAGCTGCTTTCTATAACCCATTGTTTAAGTGAAACTCAGAGAATACAAAAATAAAAAGTCATATTTTTGGTAACTAAGCAAATATTGTCTATTCTCCCACATTTTAAATGTTTTATATGGTTTGAAATGTAAACTAAGTTTAACTTGGACTTGAAAAATTAAAATCCTTCTATTTCTTACATATTAAATTTATGTCATTACAGGTAATGAGATTTTGATATAATACCATTTAGATAAAATATGTTAGTTTGGGAAAGAAAATCAGATGGATACTTATTCTGGCTGGGATAAATTCAGAGATCTCTTGGCACCTGTTTGCCCATGCGGGCACCTCTTAATAAGTAAAGTGGAATAGATTTGCTGCACTTGCTGGTGCCATCTTTGCTTTCCCTTAAAGAGCTGTGACAGACAGACTATGGCCTGTGGGGATTGTTTGAACCTTCTGGCTGATGGTATCTGTCAATGTATCTTGCTCCTGTTCTCTGGCTTGACAGGAATTCTGCATCAGGGTTGAGAATGGTTGGGAACCTAGCCCATTTATGCCTGTCAGCTTCCTTGACAGCCAGACATTGGAGCTGCCCTCATCAGTGTCTTCTAGCTCAGCTTCTAGGCACACAAGAATAGGAGTTTTCTTTTCCAAGGAACAAAGGGGAGCCCATGACACAGATCTGTGACACTTTAACTCTTGCTACTCCTTTCTGATCAGTCGCTTGAACAGACTGTCTCTCCCACTATCTCTGGCTTGGATCAGTATGTGACCAGTATGCAGATCTTAATTAACCCTCTTGATTCAAGAATACTCAGCATTGCACTACACATTGTGGACATGAATACCTATTGTTAAACATTCATCCCAAATGTATTGCATTTTTAAACCCCGATTTTAGTCGGTTCCGGATGTTATAACACAGTACCAGAAACTGAGAGGCTTAAAAAAATAGAGATTTCTTTCTCATGGTGCTGCAGACTGTGAAGGTCAAAATCAAGGTGGTGGCCAGTGTGGTTCCTGGTAAGAACCCTCTTCCTGGCTTTGCAGATATATCCTCACATGGCAAAGAGGAAAAGAAAAAGTAAGAGCAAGAGAGAGAGAGAGAGAGAGACGAAGTGAGAAAGCTCTATTTGTTTTCTCTTCTTATAAGACACTAATCCCACCCTTATGATCTGATCTAAATCTAATTAGCTTCCAAAGGCCAACCTACTGATACCATCATATTGAGGAGTAGGGTTTCAACATGTGATTTTAGGTGGGACACAAATATGTAGCCCATAACAACCCCAAACTTTGTTTTAAGCCACCCACTTCTTAAATACTTACTTTAATGTTTAATATGTCCAATTTGTTTTTTGAAAGGAAGAGAAGCTATTTGCTTATTTATTATTTGTGTTCAATAACATAAGCATAATTCTTTAAAGTTATTTAATTATAAGTATTGTGGCAGAGTTGATCATTCTCTAGTTTTTAACATCTTTGCAATATACATATTACAATATAGGCTTTGTTATTATAAATGTGCATGTTTTCACATATCAAGTTTCCTATTACCTGTGGGTAGATACTTCTAGACCGAAAAACATAACTTATTAATCTGTGACTACCTCATTTACAACGATTTATGGAACATAGTAGGTATCCAGTAAAGTTTACAGAGTGTTGAATGGATATTTAAAAATATCAAATGTATAATATGTGAACAAGCAAAGTATAAAATTTATCATAAGTTCATCTTATAGTTATATAAATAATAATCGTAGTTTAAGAAAAGTTATATTACCATTTGGAAAAGACTCTAGGATAACAAAGAAAATAACTGTGATTTTTGAGTCATGATAAGAGGAAATTTTTGTTTGTGATTTCCACTCATGTGATTATTATATTATTTTGGCCATAAGCAATATGTAAGAGAAATGTTATCTTTGAGCATTATGTAAGTTGTAATGAAGTTCAGCTCTCTGTAATGTGCTTGTTTCTATATTCCTGGGATCAGTTGGATGTGATTTTCCTCATAGTTACTCCAGCCCTTGAAATCATAACTGCCTAATGGAAAGGTGAACACTCATCTATTTGTGATAAATTCTTACAGTGACTGGCAATAAATTTCAAAACATTCATGCTTTTCTGAGTGTGTAAATAATTTTAAAATAAAATTTAGAACTTCTAAATGTTTACCTATAAATATATATACATTGTATATTTTGCAATGTTGTAGCTTAAAGATAAATATTTTTATCTATAAAGCTATATTCATCACGATTCCATTATAATGTAATACATACCATTCATTTAAAATGCTACATGCATTCTCAGAATTATCTTACATAATTATACTATATAATATCACACTGTTCTGTAACATAGTAGGTATAAGAATTCAATAAATCAAATAACTACAAAAATGTCATTATTATTAAAGGCTTTATTGACTTACTGACTGTGACAACTACTGTATTCCGAGAGCTATGGGGCTTGGGGGACAAAGGAAAAGAAATTAGAGAACAAATATACTATGGTCTGAATGTTTATGTCTCTCTGTTAGTCAGGGTTCTCTAAAGATACAGTACCAATAGAATGGATTGATAAAAAGATAGAGAGATGGTTAAAAGATAGATAGATATTTTAAATTGCTAGATATATAGAAAGAGATGTTAAGATATATAGCAAATGAAAATATATATGAGGGGATAGATATATTATAGGAATTGGCTCACAAAATTATTGTGACCAAGAAGTTCCATGATATGCCATCTGCATACAAGACAGCAGGAAAGCCAATAGCATAATTCAGTCTAAGGCCAAAGGCCTGAAAACCTGTGGGGATGGGGAAGGGCTGCTGAGTCAAAAAGAAAGTCTAAAGACCTGACACACACAGCTCCAATTTCTAATCACAGAAGAAGATCGATGTCCCAGCTGAAACAGGGAGAGTTTGCCTTTCCTTCACCTTTTTGTTCTATCCAGGTCTTCAGTGGATTGAATGTTGTCCCACATTGGTGAAGGGGGATCTTGTTTACTCAGTCTTCTAATTCAAAGGCTAATCTCTTCTGGAAACAACATTACAGATACATCCAGATACAATGCTTAACCATCGTCTGAGTATCCCTTAATAACAGTCAAGATGATACATAAAATTAACCATCAAAAGTTCAATCTTGTCAACTTGACACCCATACGTGTCATCTTAAACCATACCTAATCTCCAAATAAAGACAATATTAAGGTCGTAATTCCACCTAACGTGAGATGACAATGCTCTGTACAACCCCAGATGCACTAATCCCCTTCCCCAGGAAAGGAAGTAAACTCCTGACTGATGTTTACTCTCTCCTGATATCAAATAGCTTAAATGCTATTATATACAATTAACAACACTTACATATTGATATAAAATCAATACATCTTATGCTACATGATAAAGGAATAAGAGAAGAAAGGAAACAAATGTATTTTATTAATATACACATATATATGTGTATGTAGATATACATACACACACAGGTATTTAAAACAAAATAGGGAAGAAATACTTATTATAATTAAGGTCCTTATTTCTAGAATGGCTCGCTTTCCTTTGTATACTCCTTTTGTCTTCAACAAGCTTCTCAGCTGGCGATTGCACTTTACCTGGTGGGGTGACCCAAACCTTCATTCTGAAGGGTCTGAATCTTTGATAGTTCTGACTGGATTGGGTTGCTGTAGTTTTTTATTTATTATTTATTTATTTATTCATTTTAATTCTACTTTAAATTCTGGGATACATGTGCAGAAGGTGGAGATTTGCCACATAGGTATATGTGTGCCAGGTGGTTTGCTGAACCTATTGATCGATCTTCTAATTTCCCTCCCCTTGCCCCCCACCCCCCAACAGGCCCTGATGTGTGTTGTTCCCCTCCCTGTGACCATGTCTTCTCATTGTCCAACTCCCACTTATGAGTAAGAACATGCAGTGTTTGGTTTTCTGTTCCTGTGTTAGTTTGTTGCGGGTGATGGCTCCCAGCTTCATCCATTTCCTCACAAAAGACACGATCTCCTTCCTTTTTATGGCTGCATAGTATTTCATGGTGTGTATGTACCACATTTTCTTTATCCAGTCTATCACTGATGGGCACTGGGGGTGATTCCATGTCTTTGCAGTTGTGAATAGTGCTGCAATAAACATGTGTGCATGTGTCTTTTTTTTTTTTTTTTTTTTTAGATGGACTTTTGCTCTTATTGCCCAGGCTGGAGTGGAAACGTGTGATCTCAGCTCATCACAACTTTCACCTCCCGGGTTCAAGAGATTCTCCTGCCTCACCACCCCTAGTAGCTGGGATTGCAGGCAGGTGCCACCACGCCTATCTAATTTTGTATTTTTGGTAGAGACCGCGTGTCTCTATGTTGGTCAGGGTAGTCTCGAACTCCTGACCTCTGGTGTTCTACCCATCTCTGCCTCCCAAATTGCTGAGATTACAGGCATGAGCCACCGTGCCTGGCTGCATGCGTCTTTATAGTCGAATAACTTGTATTCCTTTGGGTATATACCTAGTAATGGGATTGCTGGGTCAAATGGTATTTCTTGTTCTGAATCCTTGAGGAATTGCCATACTGTCTTCCACAATGGTTGAACTAATTTACGTTCCCACCAACGGTGTAAAAGCATTCCTATTTCTCCACAGCTTCGCCAGCATCTATTGTTTCTTGACTTTTTAATAATTGCCATTCTGACTGGCATGAGATGGTATTTCATTGTGGTTTTAATTTACATTTCTCTAATGAACTGTGATATTGAGCTTTTTCTTGTAAGTTTGTTGGCTGTGTAAATGTCTTCTTTTGAGAAGTGTCTGTTCATATCCTTTTCCCACTTTTTGTTGGGGTTGTTTTTTCTTGTAAATTTGTTTAAGTTCCTTGCAAATTCTGTGTATTAGACCTTTGTCAGATGGGTAGACTGCAAAAATTTTCTCCCATTCTGTAGGCTACCTGTTCACTCGGATGATAGCTTCTTTTTATGATAGTTTCTTTTGCACAAGCTCTTGAGTTTAATTAGATACCATTTGTCAATTTTGGTTTTTGTTGCAATTGCTTTTGGCGTTTTTGTCATAAAGTCTTTGCCCAATACTATATCCCGAAGGGTATTGCCTAGGTTCTCATCTAGGATTTGTATGGTTTTGGGTTTTACATTTAAGTCCTTAATCCATCTTGAGTTAATTTTTGTATAAGGTATAAGGAAGCAGTCCAGTTTCAGTTCCATGCTGTTTTGGTTACTGTAGCCTTGTAGTATAGTTTGAAGTTAAGTAGTGTGATGCCTCCAGCTTTGTTCTTTCAGCTTAGGATTGTCTTGGCTATATGAGGTCAGTGATTCCATATGAAAATTAAAGTAGCTTTTTCTAATTCTGTGAATTCTAATTCTGTGAAATTCTGTGAAGAATTTCAATGGTAGTTTGACGGAAATGTCATTGAATCTATAAATTACTTTGGGCATTATGGCCATTTTCACAATATTGATTCTTCCTATCCATGTGGATAGGATATTTTTCATTTGTTTTGTCCTCTCTTATTTCCTTGAGCAGTAGTTTGCAGTTCTCCTTGAAGAAGTCCTTCACATCCCTTGTTAGCTGTATTCCTAGATATTTTATTCTCTTTGTAGCAATTGTGAATAAGAGTTACTTCATGATTTGACTCTCTGCTTGTCTATTGTTGGTGTAAAGAAATGCTTGTAACTGTTGCACATTGATTTTGTATCCTGAGACTTTGTTGAAGTTGCCTATCAGCTTAAGAAGTTTTTGGGCTGAGATGAGGGGGTTTTCTAAGGATAGAATCATGTCACCACAAACAGAGACAATTTGACTTTCTCTCTTCCTATTTGAATACCCTGATTTCTTTCTCTTGCCTGGTTGCTATGGCCAGAAGTTCTAATACTATGCTCAATATAATATTGGCTGTGGTTGCCATAAACAGCTTATTATTTTGAGATATGTTCCATCAATACCTTGCTTATTAAGAGTTTTTAACATGAATGGATGTTGAATTCTATCAAAGGTCTTTTCTGCATCTTTTGTGATAATCATATGGTTTTTGTCTTTGGTTCTCTTTATGTGATGAAGTGCGTTTACTGATTTGCGTATGTTGAACCAGTGTTGCATCCCAGGGTTGAAGCTGACTTGATAGTGGTGGATATTTTTTTTGATGTACTGCTGGATTTGTTTTGCCAATATTTTATTAAGAATTTTTGCATCAATGTTCATCGGGGTATTCTTTTTTTGTTGTTGTATATCAGGATAATGCTGGCTTCATAAAATGAGTTAGGGAGGAGTCCCTCCTTTTCAATTGTTTGGAATAGCTTCAAAAAGTATGGTATCAGTTCCTCTCTGTGCCTCTGGTAGAACTTGGCCGTGAATCCATCTGGTCCTGGGTTTTTTTTTTTTTTTTTTTTGATTTTTTGCTTTTGTTTTTGGTTGGTAGGCTATTAATTACTGCCTCAATTTCAGAACTTGTTATTGGTCTATTCAGGGATTTGACTTCTTCCTGGTTTAGTCTTGAGAGGGTGTACGTATCCATTTCTTCTAGTTTTTCTTGTTTATTTTAATGGAGGTGTTTATAGTAGTCTCTGATGATAGTTTGAATTTCTGTGGGGTGCATGGTGATATCCCTTTATTATTTTTTATTGTATCTATTTGATTCTTCTCTCTTTTCTTCTTTATTAATCTAGCTAGTGTCTTTGTTAATTTTTTCAAAAAAAAAAAAAAAAAAACAGCTCCTGGATTCATTGATTTCTTTGGAGGGTTTTATGTGTCTATATCTCCTTCAATTTTGATCTGATCTTAGTTATTTCTTGTCTTCTGCTAGCTTTCGGATTAGTTTGCTCTTACTTCTATAGCTTTTAATTGTGATATTAGGGGGTCAATTTGAGATATTTCTAGCTTTCTGACATGAGCATTTAGTGTTATTTTAGTGTTAAAATTTTCCCTCTTAACACTGCTTTAGCTGTGCCCAAGAGATTCTGGTGTGTTGTCTCTTTGTTCTCATTGGTTTCAAAGAACTTCTTGATTCTGCCTTGGTTTCGTTATTTACCCAGAAGTCATTCAGGAGCAGGTTGTTCAATTTCCATGTAATTGTGTGGTTTTGGGTGAGTTTCTTAATCCTGATTTTAAATTTGATTGCACTGTGGTCTGAAAGACTGTTTGTTATGATTTCAGTTCTTTCGCATTTGCAGAGGAGTGTTTTACTTCCAATTATATTGTCAATTTTAGTATAAGTGCCATGTGGCACTGAGAAGAAGGTATATTCTGTTGATTTGAGGTGGAGAGTTCTGTAGATGTCTATTAGGTCCACTTGATCCACAGTTGAGTTGAAGTCCTGAATATCCTTGTTAATTTTCTGTCTTGTTGATCCGTCTAATACTGGCAGTGGGGTGTTAAAGTGTCCCACTATTATTGTGTGGGAGTCTAAGTCTCTTTGTAGGTCTCTAAGAACTTGTTTTATGAATCTGGGTGCTCCTGCATTGGGTGCATACATAATTAAGATAGTTAGTTTTTCTTGTTGAATTGATCCTTTACCATTATGTCATGATATCCTTCTTTGTCTGTTTTGATCTTTGTTGGTTTGAAGTCTGTTTTGTCAGAGACTAGGATTGCAATCCTTGTTTTTTTGTTTTGTTTTTGTTTTTCGTTTTGTTTTGTTTTTACTTTCCATTTGCGTCGTAAATTTTCCTCCATCTCTTTATTTTGAGCTTATGTGTGCCTTTTCAAATGAAATGCGTCCCCTGAATACAGCACACTGATGGGTCGTGACTATCCAATTTGCCAGTCTGCATCTTAATTTGGGCATTTAGCCCATTTACATTTAAAGTTAGTATTGTTATGTGTGAATTTGATCCTGTCATCATGATGCTAGCTGATTTTGCATCACTAGGTGAGGCAGTTTTTTCATAGTGTCATTGGTCTTCATATTTTGGTGTGTTTTTGCAATGGCTAGTACTACTTTTTCCTTTCCATATCTAGTGATTCCTTCAGGAGCTCTTTCAAGGCAGGCCTGGTGGTAATGAAATTCCCCAGTATTTGCTTGTTGCGAAAGGATTTTATTTCTCCTTTGCTTATAAAGTTTATTTTGGCTGGATATAAAATTTTGGGTTGAAAATTGTTTTCTTTAAGAATGTTGAATATTGGCCCCCAATCTCTTCTGGTTTATAGAGTTTCTGCTGAGAGGCTCACTGTTAGTCTAATGGGCTTTCCTTTGTAGGCGACCTGGCCTTTATCTCTGGCTGCTCTTAACAGTTTTTTCCTTCATTTCAACCTTGAAGAACCTAATGTTTTTGTGTCTTGGGGTTGATCTTTTCATGGAGTATCTTAGTGGTGTTCTGTGTATTTCCTGAATTTGCATGTTGGCCTGTCTTGCTAAATTGGGGAAGTTCTCCTGGATAATATCCTGAAGTGTGTTTTCCAGCTTGTTTCTATTCTCCTTGTCTCCTTCAAGTAGTCCAATCAATCATAGATTCAGTTGTTTTATGTAGTCCCATATTTCTCAGAGGCTTTGTTCATCCCTTTTCATTCTTTTTTCTCTAATCTTATCTGTATGTCTTATTTCAGCAAGGTGGTCTTAAACTCTGATATCCTTTCTTCTGCTTGGTTGAATCAGTTATTGATACTTGTGTTGCTTCTTGAGGTTCTCATGCTGTTTTCTTCAGCTCCATCAGGTCATTTATATTCGTCTTTAAACTAGTTATTATAGTTAGCAGCTCCTCTAACCTTTTATCAAGGTTCTCAGCTTCTTTGCATTGTATTAGAACATGCTTCTTTAGCTCAGAAGAGTTTTTTTACTACCCACCTTCTGAAACCTACTTCTGTCAGTTCATCCATCTTATCCTCCGTCCAGTTCTACACACTTCCTGGAGAGGCGTTGCGATCATTTGGAGGAGAAGAGGCACTCTGGCCTTTTGGGTTTTCAGCATTTTTACATTGATTTTTTCTCATCTTCATGAGTTTGTCTAGTTTTGATCTTTGAGGCTGCTGACCGTTGGATGGGGTTTTTGTGGGAACTTGTTTTGTTGTTGATGCTATTGTTGCTTTCTGTTTGTTTTTCTTTCAATGGTCAGGTCCCTCTTTTTTAGGGCTACTGCAGTTGCTGGGGGTTCGCTTAAGGCCCTATTCACTTGGCCCTTCACTTGATTCCCTAGCGGACTCCCCTAATCCCCATCCCCATGGCTCTCAGGTGGGCCGCAGCACCACACTGCTCTTCTTCCCTCTCCCTGGATCACGCCAGCTGCCTAGTCAGTTCTGATGAGAGAACCTGAATACCTTGGTTGCCAGTGCAGGATTCACATACTAATTATGGTTCTTTTCAAAGGGAGCCTCTGATGGCCACTGCTTCTAGTCAGCCATCTTGGTCTCCCACCCCGCAGTTTTTATCTTGACCTTAATTACAAAGCATGGTAATACTAAGACACATCCTAAGGGATCTCCTGTATCCCATGTATATTCTTTCCTACCTCTATGTGGGTAAGCTATTTAGTTTATAGTATTTTGTTATAGGAGCACAAATGAGCTAATACAAGATGCAAAATAATTACAGAATAATCACCTAAATTCTCATGGGTCCTAAGATTAAATCGGATGCTATGGCAGGAAAGTGTATGTTTTTCCTTCAAGCGTTCTATTTTTTAAACTCAATTTGCATTATATTTAAAAACACTAAAACTGCCAATTTGCTTGTAGTGAAGAATATGATCAATAATATATGTTAATATTTCACTAAATATTAAGATTAGTATAATCATATATTATTACTCTAATCCTTTAGCTCTTCTGAAGGTAAGTACAATTCTATATATATATTTGAGGTAAGAATTGTGTGAACAGAATCTCCTCCAAATAATATAGTTCTGTGAGGAAAAGTAGGATGAGCTACTAAATAGACTTTTTAATCCAAATATTTATGTTTTATGGTGATGTCTTTCTTCACACATCTTATAATGACTTTTCGTTTACTATTGTGACATACATAGTTTAACATTAAAATTAACAAATATGTTTTTGGTATGTAATGTAGGACATAATGTGCGATTAGTAGAGCATATACATGATCTATACATCTATCACATATAATAACACATTATATAATATATAGAAAAACAAATATATATTTGACATTATACTATTTTTCTTCCATATCCTTTTTTCTTTCTTAAACATTTTTGTTTTTTAAAACTTACCACTTACCATTATACCTCTCACCAATCTCAAAGCCAAAGAGACACTTGTATGAGTAAAAGATATGTTGTAGCATGTTTTTTCTGTCCATATATTAAGGTAGGTAAATGTCTGAACAATTTTGAATTTTTGAATCTCAGCCCATCAGAATGCCATGTAAGCAAAATGAGCAAAGAAGTGAAAGCACGCACACACAAAAAGAAATGTCATTTCCAGTCTACGTTGTATGATGAAGACTGTGAGGTGAGATCAATGACAAAGGATCTCTCAACAGACTGCATAAGAGCATTTCGGAAGTAAAAGGCCTGTGCTATCCCAAACATGCAGTTACAGAAGATAATATTACAATGGGTTGAGGAAAGATATCATATAACATGCTTTGCAAAAATTTTGAACATTTGAAATTTATCAGGTGGAACAATCATATATTTATAGATATTCATTTTATGTTTCTGTCAATGACATCAAAAGCTAGCTGATGTTGTCATTTCATTTTAAAAGATAAAGTGTTCAAATCAGTAGATTATTATTAATGAACTAAGTTCTTGTCATGTTATCCGTTTATGTGATAATATATACTATTTAATATTAATAATATTTTAAGTGCACTGGTAGGAAGTACTATATACTAATGACTAGTACAGGCATTGGTGTGTTCTATCCTTTGTGAAGATATTTTTCTTCCTTAGTAAAATAAATACTACTATTATCACACTGATTAAAACAAAGAATAAAGTATCCATAAAGTATTAGTCTTGCCTCTTTCATTCCTTTAACTCACCCTAAGTGTTATTTGTTGAAAGGATATCAATACAAATGTATACTTGTTGAATCCACATTATGTTGTTCACAAAATTGTGACTAAAGATGTATTACTTGCTTGAAGAAAAATGTTAAAATTTGAATATCATTAAATCATTAAATATATAAGAATAGATCTATCATTTCTCTTTACAAAAGTTAAACAATTATCTGTTCACAAGAGTTGATGCTAAGTAATGGTTATGTTTATATTTATATTCTCAGTAAGTTAAATATTTAGTAATTATTTAAAGATGCTATAAAAGTGGAATTATTTGGAGGGAAGTTTAAAACTACAGAAATTTAAAACTAGTACATTCACAAATAATCATTTATATATAAGAGAACAACATGACAATAAATCTAACAAATTGTTATTTCCTACTTGCACTTTGTAAAATACGTATTTTTTAAACTGATTTTATTTTACTTTGTCTTATTTCACCCTCAATTCAAGCTGAAAAAAAAGAGTATGTCCAATAATATGGAAATTTTCTATTGCTCCTGGAGTTCACTTTAAATGTAATCTTCCAGTCCCAGGAGATGTTGAAATGGCACTCTGCTTTCTTCCTTAAATTCTTGGGATAATTAACCTGTAATTATAATTAACCTAGATTATACCTATACTTGTCTAGCTGTGCTGTGTAATGGGTAGCCACTAGCTACATTTGCTATTGACTACTTGAAATACGGATAGTCATATTTGAGATGTGCTGTAACTGTAAAATACACACTGGATTTCTAACTTCTATAAAAACAAACAAGATCATGTCTTTTGCAGGGAAATGGATGGAGCTGGATACCATTATCCTTATCAAACTAACACAGGGGCAGAAATCAAATACTGCTTGTTCTCACTTATAAGTAGTAGCTAAATGATGAGAACACATGGACACACAGAAGGGAATAGATACTGGGGTCTACTTAGGGTGGAGAGTGGTAGGAAGGAGACGACTGGGAAAAATAACTAATGGGTTACCAAGCTTGATACTTAAGTGATGAAATGTTCTGTACAACAAACCCCTGTGACACGAGTTCACCCATGTAACAAACCTGCACTTATTCCCTTGAACTAAAAATAAGAGTTTGAAAAATTATGCATATTATATGTTTAAATTAGATTATGTTGTTTAAATAAATTATATATTATTAAACGTGTTTACATGCCTCTTTTTACTTTTTATTTAATGTGGCTAAAGAAAAATATTTGTTGTTATGATTTTAAATATATGTTTTATTTTAAATATGTATTTTAAAAATACATGCCGTTTAGTACACAGAATTATAGGGTATCGCTCAGGATTCCCAGTCTTTAGTATACACACAACTTCTCCCAATTATTCAATACAACTATACTTTAGATATTGATATGAAGGTATTGTTCAGGTATAATTAATATCACAAATTGTTGACCTTAAGAGAAGGAGATTATTGGAGTGTGCTTAATTTCTCTTCCTCTTTTTGAAAAGCCACCAAACTTACTGGATTAGGACCCTAACATTAAGACCTCATTTAACCTTAATTATTGCCAAAAAGCCCTATATCCAAATCCATTCCACATTGGAGATTAAGGCTTCAACATATGAATTTGGGGAGAGTCATAATTCGGTCCATAGTAGGGGGCTACATGGCAAGGAACTGTCTATAGCCACTGACAGCAGTCCCTCTACAGGCAGCAGAAAAGTAACAACCTCAGTCCTACAGCCTCAAGGAGATAAATTTTATATATATATATGTATATACACACAAACAAACTAGCAAAAACAGTGAGCTTGGAAGAGCACACTGAGCCACAGATGAAACACACAATTACAGCTGACTCCTTGAATTTAGCCTGGTAAGATGCTGAACAAGGTATCCAGCCTTATTTCTCACCCACTAAAATTGTAAAATAGTAAGTGGATGTTGTTTAAGCTGCTGAGTTGGTGGTAATTTGTTAGGAAGTAATAGAAAACTAATACAGGCAGCTTATATTTGTGGATTGCATTACACTTTATCAAATAGTAGCTACTCAACAGCGATGATTCTAGATGGATAGAAAAGTTGTACAATTCTTTAATGATTTCCTGAACTTGAAGGTGACTTTGAAAATGGAGTTGCTTCCTACCCACGGCAGAGTCTGTCCTGAATCTTCATTCATTCATTCATCAAACATTTATTGAACACATAATATCTGCCAGGATATAAGATAGCTATCAAGGACTAACAATGTAAAAAAATCATAACCCTGACCTTATGAAAATTAATATATACAATCCATTGACGAGTGGTATAATATAAAGTTAACTTTTAATTATAATTCATATTTTAAGATGTGTTTGATTTTATTAGGTAGCTTTCATTCTGAAACCCAGAATCAGTTCAATTTAAAAGAATAATTGTATCAAGCTAACCACAGTATGTTAAAATGGCAAAACAAGAATCAGATTAATTCAAAAATCTTAGGTACACTAGCTAACAATTTCTACAGTAATACGGTACTGAGAATCAGTTGGGCAATCAAAGATGTTTCACAGTTTTAAGTGCATGAAAGCTATCTTTGAATAAACTACTTCTTCCCAAAATGCCTTATTAGTAAGATTGTTAAAATTATTCCAAGAGCTATAGGAAGTATCTCTAAAAGTGTCTGTTTATGCGAAAAGTCATGGGAAGAAAGAAATCAACACTAGCAGTTTTCTCCATTAATCTATCAAATGAGTGCTGAAATGTCAGTGTCAGGTGATAAATACCTATGGACTCATACTTCGATTCAATACTTCAAAGACAGAAGGTAGCTTGAGAGAGAGAGGCCAACAGCCTAAACGTCAGTCCACCTTTTTTATTTTTTCTAACTGAAATGACATGCTAAAATAAAAAAAAAATAGTAAAATCTTCTTAAGGTTTTCTTATTTATAGGGCCTCACTCACTTCATTAGCATGTTTATCTTCTATTTTTCATATTTTAGAAAATGTTTTTCATCAAAACTACTTTTGAGAAACTCATCATTGGGTTAAGCTACTGTAAGGAATGCTTAAACTCAGGAACATCCCCAAGCTGGTTTATGTTACATATTTCTTTGTTTTTTTTTTCTTTCTTTCTTTCTTTCTTTTTTTTTTTTTAAGACGGAGTCTTGCTCTGTCACCCAGGCTGGAGTGCAGTGGCACGATCTCAGCTCACTGAAACCTCTGCCTCCTGGGTTCAAGCAATTATCTTGCCTCAGCCACCCGAGAAGCTGCAATTACAGGTGCCCACCACTGTGCCTGGCTAACTTTTGTATTTTTAGTAGAGACAGGGTTTCGCCATATTGGCCAAGTTGGTCTCGAACTCCTGACCTCAGGCAATCCACCTTCCTTGGCCTCCAAAAGTGCTGGGATTACAGGAGTGAGCCACCACTCCCAGCTATTTATGTTATATGTTTCTAATATTACAAACCCAATATTAAAAACTCTATTAAACAAGTTACTTCATTCTGCTCTGTCAGGACGCAAATTATTCACTTACTTGACTGCCTTTCCTAACCTTCATCATAGTTGCAGAAATGAAAGGAAAACATGGAATAAAATTGTAGAAATAATTTTGATTTAAAAATTAGAAATGAAGCAAATGAGGTATTACTGGAGTGAAAGAACAATCAAATCTACAAAAACCTATCTATAGAATTCATATTAAAGACAAGTGTTTTTCACGAAATAAAAACAAGAACAGGGCAAGGAATGATAGAATGACATGCTTGCATGTGAATGGAAATGGATTGCCTCTTCATTGATAGAAACACAGAAAACAAAACAGCAATCTAAAGAAAAGTGTTTGCAATATGTTTTGGAGAAGGGAGCCCAAAAAGCAAGAATATGGCCGTGTCTAACTAGCACTGTGCAGAGTAGGTCCTCTTACAAGCTGAGGACTCACATAGTCACTCATCAGCTTTAATACTACCTAGATATTTCTCTGGAATATTTGTCTCCATTTTTTCAGAGACCAGGCATGATTTGTATTTTTTAAACCAATTTTACAAGTTGTCCTGATAGAGAAAAAGAAATAGTATTAAAGGGAAGTAAAAGAAATGCTTTTTGGAAAATCTCACTCTCTAAATTAACTAGTCTTATAATTTATGCTTAATTCCTTGCTAATTTGAATATTGCTGTCAGTTTTTCTTTGAATATATTGCAGAAGAGAATATCCTATGTGTTCATTTTTTTTCCTTGACATATGGAAAAGTACTTCTCAGTCACTTTGTAGTGGGCAAGTGCAAATGACTGCTTTGTCTAAGGAACTTCAACAAAAGCACCGTGTGTCACTTTCAAATGGGGCAATGCATGATGCTTAGGTTTCACTACCAACCCCTTCTCATCCCCACGTTGTACAGGAAGGGCTTGTGGTGAAGTGACAGAGTCACAGGTTTCATGCAGTACAAGGACAGCTGCCCTGGAGGACGGCTGAGACCTGCTGTGGACTTTGTAAGAGATTCAGAGGCCCAATTACTCTAAGTTAATGAAGAGGAAAAACACACATTACAGAAAAACTGCTTATTATAACATTAAAAACAGAAATAAGACCCCTCAATTTTTCAACAGCATAAGCAATGAACAAAAAAATACTATCATGGATGATTTCATTTAACTCGTTTGTAATAAAAGCTATGACGATTTTGTACATGTGTATTTATTCTATGCACACTTTTTCAAACCCTGTCATAGCTTAACTGAGTGATACTAAGTAGACCTCATATACAGCATTTATATGATGCAACAACCTGGCAACAACCACACATCCTGTAAGAAGTATGTTATTTTTATACCAGATGGGGAATTAAGGGTTTTTTTGTTTTGTTTTAGTTTTTTCAAATAGTCATATTTTCAACAGTTACAAATAAAGTTCACCAAATGTGTAACAAATGAGATTTGCAAATGTTACACTTCCATCAATTTATGTTTAACATCTTTGAGAACAGACTCTGAGGTTACCAAGTGCTAAAATTAGCGGAATAGACTCACTCCTAGAAAAGTCAAGCATTTTATTGTCATCAAAATATTTTTATGTACAGAACAAAAGACTTTCATTTATAATAGTGATCAATGTAAATAGATCTAGCATTGAACATTAATTTGTAATATTTCCTGAAAATGCTTTTCTTTCCTGACTGAAGACCTGATATTTGTGTTACATGTAATGTTACTGGATGATTTTAGTAGGTTAGTTAATATGGACTATATCTGACCCAGTGCAACTGTGCAAACTGAAAAACTGACATATTTCTTAGAATCACTTCTTGTATCCATACCATCATAAGACATTTTAGTCACAAATATTATTTTAAAGCTTATGTGTGTCAATTTTTTAAAGGCACTTGATGTGCAGTAATGAAAACTGTAATATATTTATTATCATACACTTCCCTTAATTATGTTAATTTCTTATTAGAAATGGCTGGCATACATTATTTTTTGTTTGTTTGTTTTTGAGATGGAGTCTTGCTCTGTCACTCAGGCTGGCATGCAGTGGTGCAATCACGGGTCACTACAACCTCTGCCTCCCAGGTTCAAGCTATTTTCCTGCCTCAGTCTCCTCAGCAGCTGGGACTACAGGTGCACACTTCCAAGCCAGGTTAATTTTTTTTTTTTCTTGTATTTTTAGTAGAGATAGGGTTTTGCCACGTTGGCCAGGCTGGTCTTGAACTCCTGACCTCAAGCAATTCCCCCCGTCTCGGCCTCTCAAAGTGCTGGGATTAATTACTGGTGTGAGGCACCATGCCCAGCTGGCTGGCATACATTGTTAAAACTGCTACTCCAGGTAAAGAAAAAACAAAAACTGAAATTCCCGTTTTTCAACTTCAAGACTTAATCTTCTGCCATGTAATCTAAAATTTAAGATGTATGCTAAGCCGGGCGCGGTGGCTCACGCCCGCAATCCCAGTACTTTGGGAGGCTGAGGCGGGCAGATCACGAGTTCAGAAGATCAAGACCATCCTGGCTAATACGTTGAAACCCCGTCTCTACTAGGAATACAAAAAATTAGCCGGGCGTGGTGGCGGGCGCCTGTAGTCCCGGCTACCAAGGAGGCTGAGGCAGGAGAATGGCGTGAACCCGGAGGCGGAGCTTGCAGGGAGCAGAGATCGCGCCACTGCATTCCAGGCTGGACTACAGAGCGAGACTCTGTCTCAAAAAAAAAAGACGTATGCTAATTCCAATTGTGAGGTACATCCATAAACTATAAAAATATCATACATTAAAAGTCATTATAAAGAGAATGAAAAGACAAACTCCAAAATGGAAAAACCATTTTGTAAGACATAGAACCAGAAAAATATCTGCATTCAAAATACAGTAAAAAATGCCCACAAATCAATAAAAAAGGATCAAAAATGCAATAGAATAGTGGGGAAAGTGATAAGTGCAAATGTTTCACAGAAGAGAAAACACACTTCATAAATTAATATTGTCAACCATATTAAAATTTGAATATGAATTATAATCACAATGAGATAACCTTTTATGTTCATCACCTTGTAAAAATTTTTTAAAAGTCTTAAAATATGATGTGCAAATAAAGATGAAAATGACTACCTTTTATTTCTTTTGGCTAAAATAACTAATTCATTATGAAATAATTTTAAAAAAAACAATTTAAATATAAAAAGTAATTATCCAAAATAATTAAGTTCACATATTTTAAAATAAATTATAGCCAGAGTAGCCCTCAGACTTGTCATCAGCAACAATGAATACGGAACACCATAATCCTACAATGTTTTGGAAAACATTATTTGAAACAAAACAAATTATTATTGATATGTAATAACATAATAAAAACAATCCATTTTAAATTTTCTGTACAGCTTTATTTATGAATTATTTGAGGAGAACTAAAAAAATGGTCAGTAAACCACAGAAGAGAAAGAGTAAAATTCAGTAAACAGAGAAACTGACTCAGGAAAGCAGGGATAAGATGCCCCAGATTGATCATTCTGCAGAAGGTCATGAGAGCAACCAGTGCAAATAACTAGAATATGAAGGACTTTGGTAGAGTGGGGATAACCAAGGTAATTTAAGATGAAAGGGTAGAGTTGTGCACATCAATAGCATGACTTCAGGATATGTGGGTTTATTATTCAATAAAATAAAGACAATTTGAAAATTCGAGAGTGGGCAGGGGAATGGAAGGAGGAGCGCTACAAGAGAAACTTAGGCCAAATAAGAAGAAAATGAAAATATGTCATTTTTAACAAGAAATGTTAATCAAGAATGTCAAGAAATGTGTATCTATTTGAAATTCTGTGCAAATTCTACTTAGAGTACCCCTTGATTAGAGGCATTGGCCACAGAGAAGAATGTGTGTTGCTTGAATAATTTTTGTATGGTCATCATAAAGTAAATGCCATTTGTTGCTTGCAAAAATTGACTTAACCCAAAGACAGAATGGGAATATCTTGGTGTGTGGCTCTTAGATTAGATGGTAAATAACATCAACCTTTAACATATAAAGGTGTAGGTAATATAAGACACACGTTTGAAAGCAGTTTACAATATAAATGTAGGAGTGCTCTTACTATTATTTAGATGAAAGTATTGTTCAAGAGAACAATGTTAGAAAAACATAGAAGTATTGGTATATTATTTTAAAGTTTATTGGTAACAACAGGAGAATTAAGAATAATATTTATTATAAGTGTTACTAAGTTGATGGAACAAAAATGGAATAATAATTATTTGAAATAATTATTAAGACCTCATCTTTAGTTTTAGAGAAGGAATAAATACCATATAAAATTATGAGTGAAAATTAGAGATTCACCAAATAGGCTACTGATAGCAGTAGGAGGCAGGTAAATTCCTAGGCAGACAGGGATGGGTCCTTGGTGAAATTCAACCTAAAGCCTGAAAACCAAGCTACAAGTTCCTGATAAATTCACAGACCAGAATGAGAGCCCCCATTCCTGTTTGGCACATTCTTTCCTGATTGGCCCTTATCCTTCACCTGTTTTACCTAAAGCTAACTTTCCCCAGTAGTCCTATACACTAACATGCCTATTTGTGAATGGTACTTTTTAAAGCATACCTACAGACCAATCAGCACATACTTCTCCATTTAAAGTTCATAAAAAAAACCTTAGACTCAGCCTCCTGGCTGGCAGCCCACTTTCAGTTCTCCTCTTACTGTTGAGAGCTTTTCTGTCACGCAATAAATTCTACTCTGCCTTACTCACTCTCCGGTGTCTGCATACATCATTCTTCCTGGTCACAGGACAAGAACTCGGAACTCACCAAACTACAGGAGTAAAAGAGCTGCAACACTACTTGTTCCCAAGTATGTAATTTAGAATCTGTAAGTATGTACTCCCTAGTAGACAGCCTCCAAGATGGCTCCCCAAAATTCCCACTTTCTGGTATTTATGCCACTGTGTAGTCTCCATCAGCATTGAATAGAGTTGACAGATTCAGTAAAACACTGTGATTATAACAAAACTTGATTTCTAAGTCTACATCATAAAAAGTACTGCAGCTCATACCTTGTGCTCTTAGATCATGCACTCTGGGGAAACCAGCTATCATGTCAAGAAAACACCCAAGAAGTCCTTTGGGGAGATTCAAAGTATTAGGAAGAGAGGCCTCCTGACAACAGCTAAAATCAACTCATCTTTCTTATGTCATTAGTTAGGGAAAGAAAATGAATCCAAGTGACCCAAACTAGTTAGTTATGGTTCGCGCTAGTAATAAACGCTATTTTGCTACCATTTGATGTATCATGTTCACATCTGCTGTTTCTCCCTGGAGAAGAGTATATATGACTAGTACAAATCTGGATCCAGAGTTCATGAATTCCTAAAAAGTTATCTACTTCACTTTCACGTTTGTTTATTTTATGTTTAGTATTTAAATCAGCATTTGACATTCTTGAGAGCCTACAAATGCAATAAATAAACATCTGTCAATAACCTCCCAAAATTGTGTGTAATTTAGTGATATTACTTTACGTGTTACTTTAAGATGCATTTATGTGTAAACTGAGTATAAAGAATTCTAGACATTTTTAAAATGCCAAAATATTTTTTCCATATTTACTGTATAAGTTTGATTTTTAAAGACTTATGACATATAAAAGAGAATATTTTACTGTTTGATTTCTAGAATAGTTTTTATCAATCCTATTTTAGAAATAAACAAACAAACAAAAAGAAAACTAACACCTTAATTTTGTCCCTCTGCTTTTTAATTCATTGTTGTTTCTCTTTATATCTTATTATTCTGACTATGCCTTGAAAGTTCTTGTAGTTATTATTTTTGATTGGTTCATCATTTAATCTTTCTACTTAGGATAAGAGTAACTTACATTATTAAAAGATATAAGAATTGTTATAAGAAAACTGCTATCTAAATTAAAATGAAATAAATCTAGAAGAATTTCTTCAGGGTCACTAAAAAATGAGAACTGAATTATAGCACTGAACGAAAACAAATTAAATAACAACATTGGCATCTACAATAAATAAATGGATGATCATATCATATTTTTGATTTGCAGGCAAACAACACCAATTTTGCTTTGAAAAAATATTATCTAAAGTTCCTATGTTGAAAATCGAAAGATAAATAAGAAGATTTTGAAAGTATTACTAACACAAAAAGCTGGACCAAATAAAACTTATAGTGTAACCTGAGGAGTAGAAGAAAGAAGTCTAAAATATTCTCCTTTTATTTAGTTAGCATTTTTTCTTACTAATCGTGTTTAACGACTGTAAATGATAATCCTAAGAAGTTCCTAACCTGAGATATGATTATTAGTTTGAAGATACTATAGGGAAAAAGAAAACCTATAGTTAAAGGAAGAAAAATGTAAATATGACATGGAAAATTAAACCTAGAAAATAATGTTTATGAAAGCCCCCCAAAAATGGTGCATCCCCCCAAGATTTGGACAACCACTGTTTTGGATGAAAGAATAAAATTTACGTATACTTCAGTTAAAAATTTCCTGAAACTTAATAAATATATTCAACTTTCTTTCTGAAAATTTTCTGTGGGAAATTATCAAATGTCATTATTAGACTACGGTACTACCTTTTTTTTTTTCCTTGGATGAAACAGTAATGCTCAAAAGAACAGGCATTAAAATGATGTAACCTTTGATTAAATCTTGATCTATCTGATTTCTGTGTATGTAGTCACTGGCAAGTTTTTTATCTTTTCTCTTGTCAATTTAAATTTTCTTATCCTGTAATGGGGATAGATAGTAATAAGAACAACTGTAAGTAAGGTGATATATATAAGTAAGTATCATGCTTCCTGGCACAGAGCTTTAATAAATGGATGGAAAAATATTTTAGAGATACTGAATAAATATTGTAAGACAGTTCCATAGGTGTACATGCGTATGTACTTATTCACATATATAAACACATATACTGTTACTAAGAAGTATAAAAGCAGACTGCTAAACGTAAGCATCAAATAACTTAAAGAGCTGCATGATTATTAGATCACCATTGTGATGGATGTAGAACACAGAAAGCAAAAAGAAAAGGAATAGCTTTTTTAGGAACAGCAGAAATCCAAGATGCTAGAGAAAAATTTGGACTGAAATGATTCAATTATGAGCAGGGAAAATGGAAGAATAAAGAAGTATTGACTGTTATTCTGGTGTGGGTATTTAGTGGCCAGAAACTGAGTATACTGAGTTGATTTAAAAAAAAAAAAAAAACTTAAAACAGTCAGATTTCTGTATTTTTTAGTTGTTTCTAGCTGTAGAGAAGGGCTAAACTATGACATATTTTGGCAGTATGTTAGGTATTTCATGTGAAAGGAATTGATAAACTTACTAAGAGCAGGTGCAGTCTAGTTGCAGAATAGGAATAGGAAGGGGAACTATTAAGTGTTAAGAAATGAACTAAGTAAGTCTATGTTAGCAGCATATGTTAAATAATGTCTGTCATGGAAAGCAGGAGAAAGACAAAATTGTGCTACCCTTAGACAAAAGTTTTACTTTTTTTTTTTTCTTCTTATTTTTCTTGAACATAGGAGCAAGAAGAACAGTGATAAAAGATGAAAACCAAGACCCAGACCGGAGACAAATTGTAAGTGCAGAAAACGTTATCCCAGAAGCAATCCAAAGCACTGAGTGAGGAATAGATACTAACGCATGAACATTTCATTCTTGGAGACAGAAGAAATTAGTGGTTGTAGTTATAGAGGGTGGTAGTAGCATGTAGAAAATTTATTTTCTGAAAATATCAAATTTCTCAATCAATTTATTTAAGTTATACTTACTGAGGATGGAATAGGGATTTAGAGCTATATATGACACGAAGAATTCCAGACATTTTCACTCAGCAGTGCTATGAAAACTGAACAATGAATATTTCCTAAACTAAAACAACTTTCCACTCTAACACTCCGTCTAAACTCCTTTCTCCTTTGCATTATTTCTCATTAAATAATGAAGGTGAAAAATCACCAATTGCATTTGCTAAAAGTGCAGCAAATATTACTTTTCTCATTTTCAACCTCAAATCAATTTGCTAGACTTGTTGATTTTATTTTCTTCATAACTTTCAAAACAATTCAATTTTATCCACTATAAGAGTCACTCAGTTTAGATTCAACATAATATCTTTCTGAATTTAACTTCCAACCAAATCTTTCTACATCTAGAAATACTCATTGCAGAATAGAGCTCAAAGTATCTGTTTAAAGCACAATTAAGATCGTATCATTCCCTGTTTAAAACCCTGTAATGATTATTTATTCTCCTAATGCCTGTGTCCCTTGGGCCAATTTCCTTAATATTACTGACAAGTCCTCTTGTGGCTTAGTCTCTTACCCTTTTTCACAATTTAAAATTTAGTTGCAGTTACCCCAATGTGTGTGCAATGCTTCTTCTAATATCAGAGAAATTCCTCGTTTTGCTCTCTCTTTCTGACTACAGTGGTCTTCAATTGATCCACTTCCTTGAACGTGGCTAACTCCTCCTCTACTATAAGATTCGATGTGTTTGTGTACGAAAGAGACAGAGATAGGGAGAGAGAAAGAGGAATGTTACGAAGGTTAATAAATTTTTATGTTTACAAAATACGTTAAGTGGATTGAGTAAATTTCCTTGTTCTGTCCAATTAGTTTTAAAAATTAAAAGGTTTTAGTGTGCATTGCTTCATTTTTATGACTATCTCCATGTTGTTTCATCTCTGTACATGCCAATACCGCTGGACACATTTCTATTCAACTACATTTCAGGGCAGTTGTTTTGAGAGAACTAAACCAGTAACTAAGGTAATTTAAATAAAACATTTTCTTCAGCTGTTGAGAAAACTACCCCCAGGAGCTGAATACTTTCTACAATACTTCACAAGTGGACAAGAAGTACATAACAGCTCAGAAATATATGACAAAGAGGAAATCAAAATAATTATGTCATATTCAATCAGTGATCTAATTGATGTTAAATGCAAATTGATCACACATTAACTTTGTAACATGTAGCATAGGAAAAGAAACTCTATCATAAATGATACTCTGTTGCATGAAACCACGTGTCTTTAATATGCAAGAATAAGCATTTGCAACTTTCTATCACTGTCAGAAGAAAAGATCAAGATAAAAAATATAACGTTAATTATTTCATTTTTGTTACCAACTGTCTTAGAAACTCATACTATAAATTTCATGAATGCATATTCTTTACTTATTATCTCAGGGAAAGAAATTCAACTACTTTAACCATTATTTGAAATTAGCTTCAAACATTGTCACACTTGCTCATCTAGTCTCCAAACCTGGATACATTCACAAATACGCTGCTGCTGGTCCTGTATACTGCCTTAAGTGCAGACTTTCCAAATTTCTTGATTAAGAATCAAAATAGCCTTCTCATTAATTAGTGTGTTCTGTCCAATCTCAGTACTTTAGCAAAGTTAGCATTCTCAAATGCTATTATAATAACTCACCCATATGCCCTTTAAAATTCTTCAACAACTATCTTCTGCCTTTTCATTAAGCACAAACTTTTGTATACCAAGGTATACAAAAATATCTTCACTATTTTTTGTCACTAGGAAGCTTATCCTGAATTATCATATCCCCTTTTCCACTCTCCTCATACTCTACATTGAGCTAAACACAACCAGTTTCTAATGTTTATCAAACACTTTCAGGCTTTGACCTTCTTCTGTCCTCTTCTCTCCTTTCCCCCCTCCCCAACCCAGAAAATTAAACTTACTAAATAGGAGCTTCAATCTTCTTTATGATGCCTCTGCACACATCATTGTCCCTCATCCAATTAAGTCTATCCTTCCTCTATGCTCCTATTACTTTTTATACAATTCTCTACCTCACACTGAGCCTAGTCCTATTTGTGGCTTTCCCACATTAAATTTTAAAGATAAGCATCATGCCTTCAATTCATTCAATTAACATTTACTAAACTACTCTGTGTCATGTCCTAGAGATTTGAAGTTGTAAAACACCATCTTGTCCCTTATCAAAAAAGAGAACAAAATTGATCAGATGATTACAGTTAAATATTAACTCGTATGTAGATAAATGTAGAGTGGTTTACAGACGTGCCTGATACTGACTGGGTCATAAAAAAAATTGCTTTCTAGGAAAGGTAACACCTGAGCTGAAATTTAGTCATTTTTATCTTTGTCACCAAGGAAAATGTCTCTATTAATATTGAGTTTTTAAAAATGTTAAGTGAGCGAAGTTCATAGAAAACTTTACCTTTATATAAATGCCTCTGAAAAGAACGATTATTTTATTAACTCTGATACATCTGAATGGCGGCTATGATCTGGTAGTGCTTAGGCCCACATTCTTCAACACAAATCACAACAAAACAAAACAAAATAAAACAAAACAAAAACTCGTTTATATTCACAAGTTATTTTGGAAATGGATATTTCTCAGCTTTGAGTTGCTTGAATCCAACTTGTATAACTTTAGATATATATTTTTGTAAATAGATACCACATTTTAATACTGTATTATGATACTTTATAAAATGTAAGGGGAAAACTTGTTATTTTTATACTACTGAAGTTAATTTCCATATTGATTCTGTTCTTAGTTGATTTCATAAGAGAATAAATTATTCACACTACCCCATTGACTCCTCAGTTCTTCAAAAAAGAACAATTTCATCAGAACTAGGAGTCACTAACTAATACTCTATAACATAGATTGATGAGCAATGGCAACTTTTCTGAAAGTATGCTAAGTCTCTGAATTTGAATTGTTGTTAGTGATGAAAATACTGATGTGATGATTAAGTTTGACTAGGTAATTCTATCTCAATATAAGTTTCTGGCAACATGCCAAACTTAGAAACCATCCATTTATTTAGCTTCAGTCATGAATACAAGAAATATTCAAAATTTGTATGCTGTTAAAATTGTTTCTAACACTCCACTGATGAGTTCATTATCTCATGACAAATCATTACATCACTTAGTTATGTGTTAGTCAAAGCAATACATTACCTTCCTTCTGGGGAACTCATTTTACTACCTAGTAAACGAATATTCTATTCCATTCTGTTATACACAGGAAAATTGAAAAAGAGAGAAGGAATGGCAGACATATCAGTGGAGAATGAAACAGTCAGCAGTGGCTGAATTAACTTCTGACCAGAAGACAAGCGACAAAAGAAATTTGTCACAGTAGTATTATAACTGATATGTTTTCAGAGAAATAAGACACTTATCCAGAAAGTTTCACAATTTCCTTTCTCTGTTCCTTGTTTGCTTGCTTGCTTCGATTGAATATCTGGTTGTGATTGTTTTTACTTTATCCTCAGAATGTAGCTTTGCAGGACTCTCTGTTGGGCATTCGGTGATAATGACAATTTGAAGTGAAGACAGTAATCCTTCTCTCACCCTCAAGTGTATTTATATATGAGCTGCACCCTTGTCTTCTGAGAAGGAACTTTGTTTGTTTGTTTTGTTTTGTTTTACCTCTTTCTGTTTTTGAGGAGAAAGTTGGTGAGTAGGTAGGCTAAATTATGTAACTTTATATGGACCAGGCACCAGTGAGATTACTTTTGACTCTTAAAGTAGACTCTTTTTTTTTTTTTAAGGTAACAAAGTTGTTAGATCATTAAAGACTGAATATTCTTGTGCTTATACACATTATATTCTAATCAATATGTACTATTAAAAAACCTAAGCAAATTTCTAGATTGAAATTTCTAGGATAAATTGCAGAAGTACAGTAAAAAATGGCAGTGAAAGAAAGAATAACAGGATCATGATGAATTTTACATAGTAAATTTATCATTTTTGGCATATATTATTGAGGCAATAACAGGGGTCACTGCCTTCAGAATCTGTTCATCCCACTCTATAGATTCTAAAATGAGGAGAAGCCAGACACATGTTGGACCTGTCTTGCTCATCTGTAGATCTGTCCTGCTTAGTACAGAGTCTGGCACATCAGAGAATGACAATTAAACACATGTTTTTAGAAATATATTCCATAATAAAATAGGAAACTAATTTATTCATATCAATAATATGCTAAATTATATTTATTTCTCTGTATGTTTCCGTGTTTTCTTTAAAAAGCTGCAGAGAATGTGTAACATTTCATTATTTCTTTAGTATTCTACACTGGTACTTCATATGAAAGGCTTGAGTATTTTAGTTCTTCAATAATACTTTTTCATAATTTCAAAAACTTTAAAATTATGAAGACAGGATGGTACAATGTATGTGTTTACTTATCGGTTTTAAATATTAGGTTTATGTGTTGATTTTATAACCAACCAGTTGTATGACACTTGTAGCTAGCTCTTGAAAACCGATGTGGTTGAATATTTTATTATTGTCTTATTTAATGCAATTGTATAAACATGGTAGAACATTATACTCTTGGATTTTGTCCAGTTATGCAAGACTTTAGATGCTTGATTGTGTTTAGCTTCACATTATCAATGGAATTACTTTTGTAATAATTCATTCAGAGTTTTATTTAATTTAGCTAAGATTTATCTTTTATGTTTAAGATTTGTTATTTTATTTTTGCTTGTGAATCTTCTTTTCATGGCATTTATAAATTTAGAGATGACTGAAGATCCAGATGGGGAAAATACTTATAAAATATTAGAAAAATCAGCATTTTAATTTTTGTCTCATTTATAATTTACATCTTATAAAAATCTGTAGAAGTGTATAAGACCAACAAAAGTGGATTTCATTATGAGTCATATATAAAGTTGACGTTTAGGTGTATACTTCTTTCTATATTGCTCCCTGTTATGTATAAGTTTGGTAATCTCCTTTGTTCTTTCCAGGATACATTTTGTATTTTGCACGTACATTCAAATATATTTTATATTTGTGTGACAGCAGAACACAGAATCATATTAAGAGCATGCATTTTAATTTTAATTTCATACACTCACATTTTATTTTTTGCTAATCTTAATTTAAAATATATTTTCATAGTATATTTTCTTCAACATCATCATATAAATTGAAAGAATCAACCTATAATTTTTTAAAAAGAGGAAAGTTTATGCAAGAAACAGAGAAAATGATAACACTATAAAAATAGAGGAAGTGGTAACAAGCCTACTAATAGTTTCTCATCAAGTTTGAATTTTAAATGGGCAAAATACCTTCAGTTTCAATTGCCTGAGATAACTAGTTTGGTACAAACTTTCGAATCTCTTTTTGTTTTTTATTGGTGATTACTCTTGCATCAAGCAACATTGATACATTATAAAAGTTGATGTTTTCATTACTCCCTAACCATCCCCAATGACGTATCCCTCACCCTAAATAGTATAAGATGACCGAACACAGGGCTCCCAGTACTATATAAATTTAAATCCATTTAAATATTATTTTGGTGATGATTTTAATCAAATATACAACTTCCTAATTCTTACCATCATTTTCTGAATAACTTATCCTTTCAGCAAAATGCTACATTATTTTCTTTAAAATATATTGTTGATTCAATTTTATCCTCTGTTTATAAAAATCCCATTATTTTGATATTCCTAGATTTGCAATATATATTTTTATATATAGGTTATCTTAAATTAGCACTATATTACAAAAACATTTACATTGTCTTCATGTCTATATAATAAAAAATGATGCTATGCTTATGCATTTCCAGATGAATTTCATATTAAAAAACATGATATTTACAAACTTTCCCTGAAAAAATATTATCAGCATTTTATTAACCCTGTTATTTATTTTCAAAAATTACCATATTAATGATATTCTGTATCACATCAAGAAATACAAGATGTCACTCATCATTATTAACATGTCTTTTTCTTAGCAGTTATCTTTTAAGTGAGAGCTTGAAAGACTGATCTCATGGAGGTTAATAATGGAATGATAGTTACCAGAGGCTGGGAAGAATGTGGATGTATAGTGTGAGAATAAAGAAAGGGTGGTTAATGGGCACAAATAATATGCTTAGATAGAAGAAATACGTTCCAATATTTGATAGAGTAGCGTGACTGTAATTAATAACTGTACTGTACATTTCTAAATAACTAGAAGTGAGGAATTGAAATGTTATCAGTACATAGAAATAACAAATGATCCTGATTATTGATTCCTGAATGCATTGACTTGATCATTAGACATTCTATGCATACAACACAATGCCATATGTACCCCACAAATATGTCCAAATGTTATGTATCAGTTTTAAAAGTTTCCTCATAATATCTTCAACAAGACCAATAGGAATCTCTTCCATATAACACAATCTTATTTTATATTTGTCATTTCTCCTGAAACTCCTGTGAATTATACTCATATTTTAAAATATTTTCATATCAATTATCTCAGTGGTTATAGAGAATCATAGAATTTAAATCATAGAATTTCTTGACATGATCACAAGGTCTATGGCTCACCCGCTCAGAAACATGTTTCTATGTAAAATATTTGGGATTTAATGTATAATTTACAGACATATCGTCCCCTGGGTGTGAAAATGTATTCTCATAAATTATTTTGAATTTATTAATGTGTTTAGTTTTACATTGTATTTGCCAAACAAATTTTAAATTAATTGTAATAAATGGTGTCATATACAAATTTGGTAATTTGTGTCCCCTGCTTTCCCATAGTTATGCCTTATAACACGGGTCAGAATTTTAATGCTATATTGTGACATCTTCTGGAAAGATAGAAACTTACGAATAACTAAAAGTCTGCATCTGTGTTTTAAGCTAAGAGTGATATCCATATTCCAAAAACACATCGAATAATATTTATTCTACTACAAATGGATTTGACTGAGGAAGGCTTGACTGAATATATGACCTCCCAAATTTGAAGTTATGATTAACATGAAATATATATGAGATTGATACGGTTTGGCTCTGGGTCCCCACCTAAATCTCACCTCGAATTGTAATAATTATGACATGTCATGGGAGGGACCTGGTGGGAGGTAAATGAATCATGGAAGTGGGACTTTCTCATGCTGTTCTCATGATAGTGAATAAGTTTCATGAGATCTGATGGTTTTATAAAAAGGAAGTTCCCCTGTACATGCTGTCTTGCCTGCTACTATGTAAGATGTGACTCTGCTACTCATTCGCCTTCCGCCCTGACTGTGAGGCCTCCCCAGCCATATGGAACTGTGAGTCAGTTAAATCTCTTTTTCTTTATGAGTTGCCCAGTCAATTGAAACTTAACTATCTCTTTAGATGTTGAAAAATGAGGTGCTGGTTGGCTGTGGAGCAGATGGAAACATGATAACTTTTATAATAGTAACTGTGATCATGCCAATCTAAAGATTAAGGTATGTATCACTGATTACTAAATTCTCAAAAATAAAAACATAAAACATTACTGGTGAGTGTTTAGAAAAGTAGACAATCATATTCATTGAAATTAGGAGGACAAATTCATATGATATATATTGATGGTTATTTGATATATTATGCTAATAATACTCTTTTTTTATCCAGGTTTCATCATTTTAGTATTACTTTTGCTGTGATGGTTAATTTTAGGTGCTGACTTAACTGGATTAAAAGATACTTAGTTGGTAAGACATTATTTTGGGGGGATGGTTAAGGTTGTTCTAGGTGATTCATGTGTGGGTTAGTGGACCAAGTGGGGAAGATCTGGCCTCAAGGTGCTCGGGCACCATCCAATCAACTAGGGACCAAATGGAACAAGAAGGCGCTCTCTGTCTCTCCTGCAGTTGGGACACCATTTCAGTCCTGCCCTTGGACATCAGAACTCCAGGTTCTCTGGCCTTTGGACTCTGGGAATTGCACCAGCTGCTTCCCAGATTCTCAGGTCTTCTGCCTTTGACAGAGAATTACACCATGGCCATCCCTAGTTCTGAGGCTTTTGGACTTGGACTGAGCCACACTTCTAGCGCTCCTGACTGGCCAATTTACAGATGGCCTATTGTGGAACTTTTCAGCCTCTATAATCTTCTGAGACAATTCCCCTAATAAATCTCCTCTAATATATGTATAGCTAGCTAGCTAGCTAGATGGATAAAGATTTCGTATTGGTTCTGTCTCTCTAGAAAGCACTAACTAACATACTTGCCAAACGACAAATTTTTATCTCACTAGTCTGGCAAAATCAAAACTTATATGAGCCCGAGCACATGTCAAAAGCTGCTCCAGAGCCTGGCATGGTTAGATAATTTCACACAACAGATCACACCAGTTTCATGATACGCAACTTAACATTATCCCACAATAGCCTCACTATTCTCTTTTTTGGATAAATGTGCCATCATGTTTTGCACTTTTTTTCTTTCAAATTCAGTATTATCCTAAATTTTTGGACTCCATTTTCATTTTTAGTAGTTGATTTTATTTTTATCTCACAAGGAAAACAATAAAATTTCAATTGGGAGTTCCCTCAATATCCTTTCAACTCACCCAAAAACCTGTTTACATTTATATACTTCCTTTGTGTTTAACTTCAAATTAGAGTTCACTCAAATTTCTTCACTTTTTACCTAATGTGCCTTTTCAATTCCAGGATCCCATCTGAGAAATCACATTACATTTGGTTATCATGACCCTTAAGCTCTTCGTGGTTGTGACAGTTTTTCAGACTGTCTTTTTTTTTCTGACGATTTTGACAGTATTGAGGAGTACATATCAGATGTTATTGTAGAATATCCCTCAGTTGAGATTTATCTCATGTTTTTCTCATGATTTGACTGGACGAATTAGTGTGGGAAAGAAAATTCCAAAGTCAAAGTGCCATTTCTATCACATCATATCAAGGCACACATGATTCCACTGTCTATGTTAACTTTCAACACTGGGCTGAGTGAGGTAGTATCTTTGATTTCTTCCACGTAAAGTTACTCATCTTTTTTTTACTTCTCCCATTCCCCACTGCACTCCCTATAAGGAAGGCATTATGCCTAGAGCATTCGAAAAAAGAAAAAAAAAAAGAGTGAGTTATGTTCATCAATTGCCTTTTCTCTCTAATATCAACAGGATATTTAAAGTCATTTTAAACATACTTAAGTCTCTCCCAACCACATATGTGTATGTTTATGTGTATGTATATGTACACACACACACACACACACATGCACATACAGATACACAGAAGTCTTCCTTTTAGCTAGTTTTCTGTCTGTCTCTCTTCTATTCTACAGCCAAACTCCTTGAAAAATTTACACAGACTCCTTTTGAACATGTTCAGGAGCAGTCATCCACAGCAAAAGAAGAAGTCTGTGTGAAATGAACCTTTAAATATTTCGCTTAGCTATAAGAAATAAACCATACCTCATGTTGACAATTCTTTAAGATGCTGGTCATCTATCTTCAACAACTGACACAATCTCCTCATCAAAAATACTGACCTCGAGTAATTTTTTCCATGCCAAGGAAGCTTTTGGTTCTTCTGTAAATGATTAGTTTGTAACATGTGGTGTAGATGTAGACATAGGGAAAGACAATTATCTCAGATGCTTCCTAGGAGAATATCAGTATATACTGATATACAGCACTTCCAATACTCACATGTGAAATGGAACATACATTTGAATTGAATAATTATAACCCTGAAAAGACTGGCTAATTGCCAAATAAATTATAATCTGTGGACCCTCTACTAAAAATGAAAAAGGATGAGAGAAAATTTGTACAGCTAGAAGTAGAAGTAAACTGATTTCTGAAGAAGGCTAGTGAACATGTGAGAGTTTAGCAGATGTGGTGCTCTCTTCGATTTAAGGAAATGTGACATTTCAAAATAAAACCCATATACATCAGAGCAAGACTCTCAGGTTGAATAGATGAAAAGATTGAGTTTATGTTTGTTTTTATATATTTTGGAATGTATGTAAATTTTGACTGCTCTACAACTGAGTGTCAGATTGATAAACTCAGATAAAATCTTACATACTCAACTAGTTTGGACATATTCTATGTTGTCAACATTCTAATCACTTCCAAAGAGAATATTATTTTAACAGTTTTGATTTTGACAATCAAAAACCTTCCTTAGTGTGTGCATACAAAAACTCAAAATAGCAGCCAGGCCCGGTGGCTCACAGCTGTAATCCCAGCACTTTGGGAGGCCAAGGTGGGTGGATCATGAGGTCAGGAGTTCAGGACCAGCCTGACCAACATTGTGAAACCCCGTCTCTACTAAAAATACAAAAATTAGCCAGGTGTGGTGGTGGGCACCTGTAATCCTAGCTACTCTGAAGAGTGAGACAGGAGAATCACTTGAACCTGGGGGGTGGAGGTTGCAATGAGCTGAGAGCGCCTATGGCCTGGGTGACGGAGCGAGACTCCATCTTAAAAAAAAAAACAAAAAAAAAACCCTCAAAATAGGTTCATTTGATTCATGAAAATCAGTGAATACAACCTTGTTAAATTTAAATAAATATTCAGAGTTCAGTTTTCTTCTTAGAACTTTTGATCCAAATAGAAAAAATGTGAGCTAAGGCTCCAGGAATTTGAAAGACTGGTCATCAATCCTTCAAATCCTTTACATATTTTTTTCTTCCATGGTACTGTGAAATGGATATGCTTTTAGGAATCTATTAAAAGTATACACATATTATATATAAGTACATACACACATTTATATGTATATATATGAGACAACACACACAATGCATATAGGTTGTTTTATTATTATATTTCTTTCTTTTCTAATTTAATGAAGACCCTCTCTTTGCCTCTTCAGATTTTTAAATATTCTTCACTCCTCTACTGTATTCAAAAACTAAATATTGTACTAGCATTTCCCTTGGTTTCGTTATATTGTTACAGAACACAAGTAAAAACAAATACTAGTTTGCTTTTGAATATTTTTGAATTATATATAAACTGTATTAGTCTGCATATGTGTTTCTATCACCAGCTCATTTCATGAAGAAGGATGTTACTCAGTTTCTTCCCAGTTTGGGCATGTGTTTAAAGTTAACTTCCTCTGCTTCCTGTTATTCTTATGGGTGAATATGTTAAAATTGATTTATCAATTGACTTCTGATAGACATTTGGTTGTTTCCAAGTTTCAATGTTACAAAGCATGTTGCTATGCACTTTGTTGAGTAAGCATACGTCTCCTGGCAAACCAGTAACACCAAGGGCTGTCTCTAGAAGTAGAATTCCCAGTAACATGCGGCATGAATATATTTAGCATTAAATGGTAAGACCAAACATTTCCAATAATGTTGTAACAGCTTAATACTCCTTCTAAGGGTAGATATGAACTTCCACTATTAAATATTATTACCAATTCTTCATGTAATATGTTTGCATTTTTCTCATAAGTAATATTATTAAGCTTTTATTTATATGTGTGTCGGACATTTCTGTTTCTTCTGTAAAATTATTGTTCATGTCTTTAGATTGTTTTTCTCTTTAGTTGAATGGATAAGTGGATCATCATGGTAGCAGCAGTAGATTGTAAATGTTAGAACATTTTCTGAAATTCTACTTAATTTCCTCTATTGAGTTAACATTTATGCCTGTTTTAAAAACATTTTATTGATGTCCATAGGACTACAATATTTTTCACATATTTCTAATACTATCAATTTATCTTTAAATATATTATATGCCTCCTTTGTAGTGTAAGACACTTAAAAGTATATATTATCAAATCTTCCCTGTTGTATCACACACCAGTGTTACGGATTTCAATTCTGCATACACTATAAACACATGGTACACTATTAATATTTTGCTTTAAGCTGTTATCTTTTAAAGTAATTGCAATTTTTTCTATTCATTCATTCTGTTTACAGTATTCTTCATTTCTTTGCATAGATCCAATATGTTGGTCATTGCTTTGTCTTCTTGCTTACATGGAATCTGATAAAAACTCAACTGTAATTATTATTCTTATTCCTGTGACTGCTCTTTGGTGTCTGTTTTCCTCTGACTGCCTTCATGTTTTTTCTCTTTGTCTTTGATTTCAATAACTTACATATGACAGGCCAAGGTGTATTTTCATTGGATATTTATCTTGCTTGGTTTCTTGTCTTCCCAGATCTGTGGCTTGGTGCCTGTCACTAATTTTAGGAAATTCTCAGCCATTACTTCCTTATATTTATCTTGCTCCTTATCTCGTTCTTCCTCTGGGATTACAGTTATGTGCATGTTAGACCATTTGATTTTGTCCTAATATTCTTTGATCCTCTGATTTTATTTTCACACTTCTCTATTCATCTCAGTTTGAAAATTTCTATTGCTGGTCTTCAAGTTCACTGATTCTTCTCTCAGCTGTGTTAATTCTACTCATGAACCAAAAACATTATTCATTTCTCTTAATGTATTTTTAATTCTATCTTCTTTCTAGCATTTCTTTGTGATTTTTTCTTAAAACTCCTGAATATTGGCTGAAATTGCATACCTGATCTTTTATGAAGCCTCTGCTCCCATTCGAGTCTTTAACAGAGTAGTCAGAGTTATTTTAAAATTAAAAGCCTTTTTTGACAGTTCTAATATACTATATTTCAAGCATATGTTGGCATGGAAACAATCTAAGTGTCAATTGATGAATGTGTAAAGAAATCATGATACATATATCATGTAAAATATATGATCTACATATGTATATAGAGTTAGAGTATATATGTTTTGAGGATGTAGATGATCTATATACATATAGCTATATGCATATACTGTAATAGGCATCCATATACATTTACCTATCTGAATATATAATATATATGATATATATCATATGTTATATGAGATAAAATATATTATATTATACATTATATTAATAGTATATTATATTAATAATATTTATATCATATTATATTAATATGATATATTGTATTAATATATCATATGATACATTATATCAATAATATATTATATAATAATACATTGTATATTATATAATATATAATGTAATATTATATATTATATAATTATTTATATATTATATAAATATAAATATATACCTTTTATATATTATATAATAGAACAATATATCTTATATATAATATAATGTAATACAATGTAATATATATTATATTATATATTATAGTATGTATTACATTATATTATATAATATATAATAATGTAATTATTTATAATAATGTAATAATGTAATATAAATTACAAGACAAATATATTTTATATATATGTACAATGAAATATTATTCAGCCTTAAAAGGAAAGAAGCACTTCCATATATGATGATATGGATGAACTAGAGGACATTATGCTAAGTGAAATACGCCAGACACAGAAAGATAAATATTGCAGATACTTTAGTTCTTTAAGCCTTTTCTGCAAACTGCTTTCAGTTTGCATCATATATGCATGGCTCTGGAGTCAGCCAGTTCAATTCAGGATACTTTCTCCATCCTCCTTTTGCTCTTGCATATGAATAGATTAAATTTATAAATTTAGATCTCCATCTTCGTTTCCTCAGCATATTCCTCCTCCTAATTGTATCCCTGCTATTCCTACTCCTACTCCACTGTTTTCTTGTGTTCCCTCCCCTCTTGTTCCTCAGGTTTTTGCTCTTCTTTCTTCTCATTTGCTTTGTTTTTTTGAAAATATTATTTGTAATTAAAAATTATCAGTGTGGTATATCTGGAATATCAGTACATTCAGTGAAATCCTTCAACCCAGTAAGAAAAAGTAAAATAGTTGCTTCTAGTCATATTTATTTATTCTAAGACATAGTTTGTAATAAAACATTTACTCATACAAAAACATCATAATGAATTCATAATTTATTTACTGTCCTAACTCATAATGACTCATCTTTAGCATTAAACGATCACTTTCATGTCACTTTACATTGAATTTTGTTGGCATTTGTTTCCACAAAGTGTAATTTTTAAGAATTTTTTATTTCTATAGGTTTTTGGAAAACAAGTGGTATTTGGTCACATAAGTAAGTTATTTAGTGGCTCTTTGTGAGGGTTTGGTGCACCCATCACTCGAGCAGTATACACTGGTCTCAATTTGTAGTCTTTTGTCCCTCACCCTCTCAAAAATGTGGAATAAGCCTACATGCCCACAAAGCGTTTTAATATTTATGTTTATTTTCCCTTTATAACCCATTTGTCTTTCCATCATTTTTCTTCTCTGATAAAAAACAAACTATGCTACAAATACTTTTTAAAATGCCACAGCCATTATATGCACACTGTTTGTTATAGCTAAACTTGATTTGTAATGTTATTTCATAAATTTGTTAAAATCATTTACCATTAAGTTTCCAAAGCCTTACTTTATGTTTTTAACAATACATTTGGACATGTTCCTTTCTGTAGCTGACCACAATCATTGGAGACCTGACTGCTGCAGAGTATCATTTTCAATAGTACTGAGTTATTATATGGAAAATGTGGGTTAAAACAATATTTCTAATAGTGAACTGTGACTATCTGTGGATTGTCTGTTTGACAGTATGAGATAGATTTTCTAATCTTTTTCTATTACAGTACATAAGACTCAGACTTTCATCTTAGATATCTGAAGTACAGAATTGCTACTGATCACATTACTCAAAAGGAAAAAAAATATTTTCCCCATGGAAGCCAAAATGTTATTAAAGTCACCTACATGAGTACGTATGATTGCTTTTCTGCTGACTCCCAAGAGACTAGGCCAAAGAAATACTTTCTTAATGGCAATGTGTCATATATTCAGATTTAGGGGCTTTGTTTGTTTGTTTTGGTGTATAACAACACAAGATAGATTTGCAACTAATGAAACCTACGAAGAATTAATTTATTAAAGTTACAGACCAAATTTTTATTATAAAATGAAAAATTTATCCTTATGAATATAATGTTTGTATTCAGAGATAGTAAAAGCAATCCCAAAATAGCAAATTTTATATTTCTAAAACCACTGCAAATTTATTTCTAGTTTAATGTCTTAGAAAAAAGATCCCAATTTGGAGACACACTTCAGGGATTTAGAGATGCATTTACATTTTTCAGAAGACATGAATAGATGAATTCTAAATTTGAAATACCATAATCCTATATAAAATCAAGGTTCTTTAGTCAAAGTAATACTGCTTGATAAGAGTCTAAATCACATGTCAAATTTTTTAACACAATTGAAATATGTATGTGTATACATATGCACATATATGTAATTGTGATAAAATTCAACCAGGTATATGGCGAAAATATAGGAATAGAATGAATAATATTAAAACATGTACTACAAATAGAAATTAATGATATTGATATCCAATATTAAAAATGATCAACAATAACAAAAAATATGTTCTTGCATGTGAATATTTACATGCATCTTAAAACATGTACCTCACAAAATTATTGAAATCCATTATATTTGTTCAATACTAAACAACATGAGATTTTGTATTACTATATACCACGTGTTCCCCCACATATAATATATATTTTATATATTATATATTGATTAAAGTGTATATATTTTTAAATTAATCATGCAGCAACATTTGTGATATTTATGTTGTTGCAAAGTTAGATACACATATATAATGATATTCTATTCAATAGACTTGGGGTCTTTTGGGTGAGGAAGAACATAGAGTTTAAAACACTAATACCTATAAATAAAGCACATTACTGTCTTTCAAAATCAAATATCCTTCTTACGGATTAGTTTATGAGGATGAATTTATTTTTAAAAATTGTAATATGCGGCCGGGCGCGGTGGCTCACGCCTGTAATCCCAGCACTTTGGGAGGCCGAGGCGGGCGGATCACGAGGTCAGGAGATCGAGACCATCCTGGCTAACACGGTGAAACCCCGCCTCTACTAAAAATGCAAAAAATTAGCCGGGCGAGGCGGCGGGCGCCTGTAGTCCCAGCTACTCGGGAGGCTGAGGCAGGAGAATGGCGTGAACCCGGGAGGCGGAGCTTGCAGTGAGCCGAGATCGCGCCACTGCACTCCAGCCTGGGCGACTAAGCGAGACTCTGTCTCAAAAAAAAAAAAAAAAAAAAAATTGTAATATAAATCATAGCTACATATGAGGAGAAATTGCCCATTTTCTACTTAAAACTTCATGTTTTAAGGGCATATATTAGCCACGTGTGGTCACAATTATCCTGTGTACCAAACCGCTCCAAATCTCAGTGATTTACAACAAGCGGGTGGCTTCCAAGACCGCACATGTCCAGAGAAGCTCTGCCAGACTGCAGCTCATCTTGGCTTCAGGCTTCCAGTGTCAGTTCACATGTTTCCCCATTCTCCTTGGAGCAGCAGGTAATTAAAGCAGGCCCTTTTCATAGAATATCACAAGAGTGCAAGTAGATAAGTGGAAGCATGCAAAAACTCTTAATATCTTGGCCAAAATGGCAAAATGTCACTGCTGTCCATTTCCCACTGAGAAAATGAAAATATGACAAAGTGGAGAACTGCTGCACACGGCAGATCAGGGAGATGACATACAGAGACATATTTCTTGGCAGAGGTATAATTACTACCAAATGTCATGCCTACCTTTTTTTTAAGTAACATTTTTGTTATTGACAGCAAAAGCATAATAAATAGGAAAAGATTAACCATGTTGGTAAGAAATAGAGTATTCAAGTTGAAAACACAATGTTTAAGAGAAAATAATTTCTGGATCATTATGTTCTACAAAATCAGATCTTTCACAGTGCCATTCAACAGCTTTGGTTGTTACTATTAATATTTGTTTCTCTGAAAAATGACTATATACATATATCATCTGTGGATCAGCAAAAGGATAAAGAAAATGGGAAAAAATTAAAGCTAAATGAGAAAAAGCATTATATGGCTCTCCAGGGAACAATCAAAATATAATTTGTATCATTTATCATCATCCACAGATACCTTCTGATTTTATGCATGCTTTCAATCTGTAAGAAGAAATTTCTTTTCTTTATACTTAGCTGCCATTGCCTGATAAATAGAAAACGCCTTGTAACAGAAACTTCAGAAAATTTTGATCTGACTGAAAACATCTAGACAAAATATATAGTACAACAGAAGGTCCAGTGTAAAGTTAAGTGTCAAGGACACAACATTTGGGATTTGACTCCTCTGGGATGTTGTGCAACTAAGAGGAATATTGCCATTGAGTAGGTCTGTAAAGTTCTTGGTTTGCCAAAAGTTTTGCTACTGAGTTAACTGATGTAGAAAAACATGATAATAGAATTAAAGGATAAGTATGTATACTGATCAACAATATTAATATTAAATTGCTACTGACCTATGCTATTTGAATTAGCATGTATGACACATCATGATTGTAATGTTTCTGATGCTCTAATTTTTAAAAGGAAAAAAGGACTATAAGATATATTATTAGGTTGATGGCCAATTGCAGGTTTCACATATGTGTAAGTGATTTAAAAATAAAAAGCGAAAAACTTTGCCGCTTTGCACTAACTTTTAGTTTTTTCTTTTAGGATCATTAGTCAACACTCTGCCTCCAAATGTCAGTGAAATCTGACATTTGGAAGCCCATTATAGAAACCTTACCTTTGAGGAAATAATTCTGACTGTAGATCACAGACTACCAGCTCATGCAACTGAAATTGCACAGAAAGTTATACTCTAGGGTGTAATCTATATGCTGAAAAGAACATGTAGTTCAATTGATGCTATGACTGTAAATGTTTTGCAAAAAAATTACAAATGGTGGTCCAAGTGGCAGATGTGCCATTTTGACCATTGACTGGCCATGACAAATTTTCACCTGAAGGGAAAAAGAAATCACTTTCCTATAAAATAAATAACAAATATGAATCAGATGAATGATCAATGGGATATTAGTATACAGGTATAACATCTTAAATATTCAATTCAATCAATTCTAATTCCATCAATTCTGATTCAATCAATTTGATATATTTTTAAATGAGTACTGCACGCCTTAGGCTATGTTCAGTTCAAAAGAATTAACACAGCATTCTAGTCCATAAATAATGTGTGGGTTAAATGTAAGGGATATATATTCTATTTGAAATTAGACTTTTAATGAATTTGAGGTAGGTTCTAGTATCCGATTACAATGCTTCAAATGTTAATGATTTGATAAACTAATGTCACCTCATAAATATCTTCATTGTATTTAATGTATCTTTCGTCAGCATTTTTCCTTATACATAATCTCCTCAGTTTTTAAAGCTCTCTCTAAAGCTAATTAGCTTTTGATTTTCCCTACTGAAGAGTGTAGTCTGGGGTAAAATACATTAATAATAACTTGCACATTTAAAAAATGAGTGTGTGTAAAAGAATAAAATTATGTGGTTAAAAAACATGGAGAATTTCCTTTATTGGGAAAATTCCATAAAATAAATTTCTATTTCAGCTGTGTAATATTGAATAGAAAATTCCCAATTTTGCAATAATATTGGTAGATTTTTATTTACTAATTTGTAAATAGCACAATTCCTGATGTTTCATAGTCAGCAGTCATACTTTGATATGCATCATTATAGTATAATATATTCCCATAGGTGGGAATTGAACAATGAGATCGCTTGGACATGGGAAGGGGAATATCACACACCGGGGCCTATTGTGGGGCGGGGGAAGAGGGAAGAGGGGAGGGATGGCATTGGGAATTATACCTGATGTAAATGACGAGTTGATGGGTGCTGACTAGGTGATGGGTGCAGCACACCAACATGGCATATGTATACATATGTAACAAACCTGCACGTTGTGCACACGTACCCTAGAACTTAAAGTATAATTAAAAAAAAAGAAAGAAAACATGTTTACTCTATGTTTAAGTATGTTTTTTCTTTTCCTCTCTTTCCTTCTACCATTTCTCTCTTCTCTTCTTACTCTCTCTTCTTTTCTTTTAAACTAAAACACAATTACAAGTGCAGAGCTTTAGGCTCAATGTGACGATAGCAAGTATATTGTGAGCATATATTGTGTAGTATTTCAGTAACTTACTAAAATTAGCATGAAGCAAAATAACAGTAAAAAATGTATAATTGATATGTATATTTGTAATATGTATGCTATACATATAGACACACATATTTGATCTAAATATACATGCTGTAATACATTTAACAAATAATTTTTTCTGTACAAATGTTCAGAAAATGTTCTATTATTGAAAGAACATAATATTAACTAAATTTACATTTTTAAAATTAATTTATTTTATTTTGACTTTTTTTATTTTAATACTTTAAGTTCTAGGGTACATGTGCACAACATGCAGGTTTGTTACATTTGGTATCAATTTAAGTCTTTTTTACAACTTCTTGTGAGAAGTGATATATATAATGTTTTTGGATAACCTCCAAATGAGAAATAAATAGTTTAACTTGGGTCCAATATGTCATTGAATTAATAGTCTGGATTTTATCATTTGATTGCCCAGATATGCAAATATCCATCATTATTTGTCTCTGATTTGGAGTAAAGTGTTTAAATTCTCTATACTTCAGTTTTTACTCATCTGTAAAATAGGGAACTTAAAAGTAATTACTTCATAGAGTTGTGGTGAGGTTTCAATGTGATAGTCTGTCTATCAGAATAATTTCTGACATATCTGTAATTGTTCAATAAGTGCTGGCTATTATTATTAATACCAGCTATGTTTACATACCATGCAGTCTAATTTCTACTGGATCATCCATCATTACTGCAGACCATTTGCTTTTATTCATTCCTGTGTATATCCTAGCATATACTATACAACTTTAATTACATATTAATTTCCTATGACTGCTATTACAAAATGCCACAGACTGAATGGCTTGACAATAGAAATTAGCTTTCTCACAATTCAGGTGGCTTGAAGTCTAAGATCAAGATGTTAGAAGGAGGGGGCTGAGGCAGAGCAAGAGTGTGGAATAGATGGCTCCATTATTACCCCCTACCCCACCAGGACAACAATTGAACCACTATCTGCAAAGAAAAAAACCTTTATTAGAACCCAAAACAGGTGATCCCTTTTAGTATCTGGTTTTATCTTCATATCACTGAAAGACGCACTGAAGAGATAGAAAACGCAGAGCTGAATCACTGATGCCACCCCTGGCAGCAGCTGCCTGCTGCAGAGAGCATCTTTGGGTACTGGGGGAGGGAGAACACAGCAACTGGAGGCATTGAACTCAGTCCTGTCCTGTTAGAGCTGAAATAAAAACCAAAGTAAACTCAGCCAATACCTGCCCATGGAAGGAACATTTAAACCAGCCTTAGCCATAGGGGAATTGCTGATCCCAACAGTCAGAACTTGAATTCTGGAAACTTCCACCACCAAGGGCTAACCTGCTCTGGGTCTCTCAGCAAACTTGAAAGACAGTCTAGGCCATAAGGACTGCAACTCTTAGGTGAATCCTAGTGCTAACCTGGGCCAAGAGACTGTAGATTGGGAAGGTTTATAACCCAACAAGACACCAGTTGGGGCAGCTAAGGGAGTGCTGGTATCATCACTCTTCTAATCCAGGCTTCACAGCTCCTGGATCCAAAAGATACCTCTTCTTGATCCATTTAGGGAGAGAAGAGGGAGGAGTGGGAAAGGCTTTGTCTTGCATGTAGGATACCAGCTCAGCCACAGTGGGACAGGGCACTGGTCAGAGCTGTGAAGCTACTGTTCTGGCCCTAGCTCCTGGACAACATTTCTAGATACATCATGCGCCAAAGTAAACCCACTGCCTTAAAGGGAATGTCCTAGTCCTGGCAGCATTCATCACCTGCTAACTGAACAGCCCTCGGGCCCCAGAAAACCAGCAGTAATATCCTGGTACTACCTCAAGGGCCTTGGATGAGCCTCTGAGACTTGCTGGCTTCAGGTACCAGCATGGCCATAGTGGGTAGAGTACCAAGTGAGCTCTTGGGGTCCCTGATTCCAGGACTTAACACTTGAATGGCATTTCTGGACCTGCCCTGTGCCAAAGGGGAGCACAGTGACCCCAATGGTTAATACTAGGCAAGGGAGCATTCACCTTCAGCTGAATTAAGAGCCCTAGGTATCAGAGGCCTGTGAACCAGAGCAACTTTATCTTAAATGGGAGCTGGGTAAATGAGGCTGAAACCTACTGGGCTGCATTCCTAGATGGTTAAGGCATTCTAAGTCACAGCATGAGATAGGAGGTCAGCAGAAAATACAGGTCATAAAGACCTTGCTGATAAAACAGGTTGCAGTAAAGGAGTCAGCCAAAACCCACCAAAACCAAAATGGCGATGAGAGTAACCTCTGGTAGTCCTCTCTGCTACACCCCTGCCAGTGCCATGACAGTTCACGAATGACATGGCAATGTCAGAAAGTTACTGTATATGGTCTAAAAAGGAGAGACATGAGTAATCCACCCCTTATTTAGCATATTATTATTAAGAAATAACCATAAAAATGGGCAACCAGCAGCCCTTTGGGTTGCTCTGTCTATGGAATAACCATTCTTTTATTCCTTTATTTTCTTAATAAACTTGTTTTCACTGGTTTCACTACCTGCTGATTATAGAGTCCCAGGGCCTTCAGCAAACATAGGCAGTGACAGGGAGTGGTTACAGCATGCCATGGGCAAGACCCCCAGTTACAGCTGACTTCAGGTCTGACTCAGCACAGTAATAGTGGTGGTGGCCTCAGGGGTGCTTGTGTAACTATACCCCCAGCTTTAGGTGGCTCAGAACAGAGAGAGAGACAGACTCCATTTTGGGGGGAGATAGTAAGGGAAGAAAACAAGAGTCTCTGTTTGGTATCCAGAAAATTATCCTGAATCTTTTCCAGGACCTTCAAGGAACTACCTCTAGGAGTCTACAAAAACCACAGCATTATTTGGCTGAGGATGTCCCCTAAAGTAGACACACCTCAGATCACAACGCCCAAAGATTTTGAAATATCTGGAAATCATTCTCCAGAAGGATAGGTACAAACAAACCCAAACATTGAAGACTACCATAAATACCTAACCCTTCAGTGCCCAGACATCAACAAACAACTATTAGCATCAACACCACCTAGGAAAAAATGACCTCACCAGGTGAACTAAATAAAACACCAGGGATCAGTCCTGGAGAGGCAGAGGTACGTGACCTTTCAGATAGAAATTTCAAAATAGCTGAGTAGAAGAACCTGAAAGTAATACAAGATAAGACACAGAAGCAATTCTCAGTTCTGTCAGATACATTTAATAAATAGATTGAAATAATTAAAAGAATCAAGCAGAATTTCTGAAACAGAAAAGTGCAATTGACATACAGAAGAATGCATCAGTCATTGAATAGCAGAATCGATCAAGCAGAAGAAAGAAGTAGTGAGCTTGAGGACAGGCTATTTGAAAATACATAGTCAGAGGAGACAAAAGAAGAAAATAAACAATGAAGCTTGCATACAGGAACTAGAAAATAGCCTCAAAAGAGCAAATCTAAGAGTTATTGGCCTCAAAGAGGAGGTGAAGAATGAGATAGGGGTAGAAGATCTATTCAAAGAGATAATAACAGAGAACCTCTCAAACATAGAGAAAAATATCAATATCCAAATACAAGAAGGTTCAAGAACACCAGGCAGATGTAACTAAAAGAAGACTACCTCAAGGCATTTAATAATCAAATTCCCAAACATCAAAGATAAAGAAAGGATCCTAAAAGCAACAACAGAAAAGAAATGAATAAAATACAATGGAGCTCTAATACATCTGGCAGCAGACTTTTCAGTGGAAGCCTTTCAGGCCAGAAGAAAGTGAAATGACATATTTAAAGTGTTGAAGGAAAAAAAAGTTATCCTAGAATACTATACCCAGGAAAGGTATATTTTAAACATGAAGGAGAATTAAAGACATTCTCAGACAAACAGGAGCTAAAGGATTTCATCAACAAGCAACCTGTTCTACAAGAAATGCTAAAGAGAGTACCTCAATCAGAAAGAAAAGGTTGTTAATGAGCAATAAGTAATCATCTGAAGGTATAAAATTCACTGGAAAAAGTAAATAAACAGAAGAACTGTGTAAACTACTCTTATGTGTAAACTACTCTTATCCTAAGTAGAAAGGATGATAATGATAAACCAATGATGATAAATGATAAATGATACACCAATCAAAAATAATAACTACAACAACTTTTCAAGACATATGTAGTGCAATAAGATATAAATATAAAGTTAAAAAGCAGGGGAGCAAAGTTAAGGTGTAGAGTTTTTATTAGTTTTCTTTTTGCTTGTTTGTTTGTATGTTTGTTTATACAAACAGTGTTAAGTTTTTATCAGGTTAAAATAATGAGTTATATGATGATATTCACAAGCTTCATGGTAGCCTCAAACCAAAAAGAAATCTACAATAGATACACAAATAATAAAATGAAAGAAACCAAATTATATCACAAGAGAAAGTCACCGTCACAAAAAAAAAAAAAAAAAAAAAAAAAAAAAAGGAAAGGAAACAAAGATAGAAAAGAAGAAAACAAAACAACCAGAAAACAAATGATGAAATGGCAGGAGTTAAGTCCTTACTTATCAATAATATCTTTGAATGTAAGAGGACTAAACCCTCCCATCAAAAGGCATAGAGTGTCTGAATGGATGGAAAAAACAAGACTCACCAATCTATTGCCTACAAGAAACATACTTCACCTATAAAGACACACATAGGCTGAAAATAAAGAATAGAAAAATATATTTTATGCCAATGAAACCAAACGAGGAGAAACAAGACATCCCATGCCAATGAAAACCAAACCAATGCAGGAATAGCTATATTCACATCAGATAAAATAGATTTCAAGACAAAAACTACAAGAAGAGACAAAGTAGGTCACTATATAATGATAAGAGGCTCAATTCAGCAAGAGGATAATAGCAATTGTAAATATATATGCATTTAACATTGGAGCACCCAGATATAAAAATTAATATAATGAGAGCTAAAGAGAAAGATAAGCCTCAGTTTAAAAAAATTGAATTTAACACCCCACTTTCAGCATTGCACAAATCTTTCAGACAAAATCAGCAAAGAAACATCAGACTTAGTCTGCACTATAGACAAAGTGGATATAATAGATATTTAAGAACATTTCATCCAATAGCTGCAGAGTGCACATTCTTTTCCTCAGCACATGAATGATTCCAAAGGAAAAAAACATATGTTAGGTCACAAGACAAGTCTTAAAACAATAAAAAAATTGAAATAACATCAAGCATCTTTTCCAACTGTAATGAAGTAAAAGTAGAAATTAAAAACAATGGAAACGTTGGAAACTAGACGAATACATGGAAATTAAATTTATACTCCTGGATGACCAGTGGGTCAATAAATAAATAAAGAAGGAAACTAAAAAATATTTTGAAACAAATGATAACAGAAACACAACTAACCAAAACCTATGAGATATAGCAAAAAGAGTACTAAGAGGGAAGTTTATGGTTTTAAGTGCCTACATCAAGGAAGAGGAAAAACTTCAAATAATCTAATAATGCAACTTAAGGAATTAGAAAAGCAGAGCAAATCAAGCCCAAAATTAGTAGAGAAAAAAAGAAATAATAAAGATCAGACAAGAAATAAATGAAATGGAAATGAAGGAAATAATATAAGACATCAATAAAATGAAAGAAGTTTTTTTTTTTTTTTTGAAAAAGTTAAACAAAATTGACAAATCTTTAGCTAGACTAAGGAAAAAAAGAGAAGATCCAAATAAAATCAGAAATGAAAAAAGGAGACATAACAACTGATACTGCAGAAATATATCATTAGTGGCTACTATGAGCAACTGTATGTAAATAAATTGGAAAATCTAGAAGAAATGGATGCATGCTTAGGCATATACAATCTACCAAATTTGATCATGGAGAAATCTAAAACCTCAAAAGATCAATTAACAAGTAACGAGATAAAAATCATAATAAAAATTCTCCCAGCAAAGAAAACACTGGGGTCTTATGGCTTCCCTGCTAAATTCCACCAAACATTTAATGAAGAACTAATACCATCCTACTCAAACTAGTATGAAAAACAGAGGAGAGTGAAGTATTTCCAAACTCATTCTATGAGGCCAGTATTACCCTGATACCAAAATGAGACAAAGGCACCTTCAGAAAAGAAAACTACAGGCCAATATATCTCATAAATATTGATGCAAAAGTCCTCAACAAAGTACTAGCAAACGAAATTCAACAACACTTTAAAAAGATCATTCATCATGACCAAGTGAAATTTATCACTGGGATTCAAGGATGGTTCAACATATACAAACCAGTCCATGTGATACATCATATCAACAGAATGAAGGATAAAACAATATGATCTCTTCAATTGACACTGAAAAATCATTTGATAAAATTCAACTTTCTTTCCTGATTAAAAAAATTCAAAAAACTGGGTATAGAAGGAACATACTCAACGTAATGAAAGTCAGATATGACAGACCCACAGCTATTACTATACTGGATGGGAAAAACTGAGAACCTTTTATCTAAGATGTGGAACACAACAAGGATAACCACTGTCACTACTGTTATTCAACATAGTACTGGAAGTCCTAGCTAAAGCAACCAGACAAGAGAAAGAAATAAAAAAAATCATCATTGAAACAGAAGAAGTCAAATTATCCTTGTTTGCAGATGATACAATCTTGTATTTGGAATAACCTAAAGACTCCACAAGAAAACTAATAGAACGGATCAACAAATTCAGTCAATTTGCGGGATTCAAAAGCAACATAGAACAATCAGTAGCATTTCTGTATGCCAACCGTTAGCAATCCGAAAAAGAAATCAAGAAAATAATCTTATTTACAATAGCCACAAATACAATTAAATAGCTAGGAATTAACTTAGACAAAAAAGTGAAAGATATCTGTAATAAAAACTGTAAAACACTGATGAAAGAAATTGAAGAGGACACCCCCCCCCAAAAAAAAAAACCAGGAAAATATTCCATGTTCATAGATTGGAATAATTAATATTGTTTAAATGTCCATACTAGTCAAAGTAACCTACAGATTGAATGCAACCCCTGTCAAAATACTAATGAAATTCTTCACAGAAATAGAAAAAGCAATTCTAAAATTTATATGAAACCACAAAAGACCCAGATTTGCCAAAGCTATCCTAATTAAAAGGAACAAAACTGGAGAAATCATATTACCTGACTTTAAATTATACTACAGAGATAATATAATTTGCCTGTGTCCCCACTCAAAATATCATCTTAAGTTGTGATGCCCATAATCCCCATGTGCCAAGGGAGAGAGCAGGTAGAGGTAACTGAATCAAGGGGTTGGTTTCCCCTATGTTGTTCTCGTGATAGTGAGTGGGTTCTTGTGAGATCTGATGATTTTGTAAGTGTTGGTAGTTCATCCTGTGGTCATTCTCTCTCCTGCCGCATTGTGAAGAAGGTGCCTGCTTTCCCTTCACTTTCTGCCATGATTATGAGTTACCTGAGTTCCATGTGGAACTATGAATCAATTAAAGCTCTTTCCTTTGTAAATTACAGAGTCTCGGGTATTTCCTTGTAGCAATGTGAGAATGGACTAACACAAGAGCTATAGTAACCAAAACAGAATGCTACTGGCATAGAAACTGATAAACAGATGAATAGAGAAGAATAGACAACCCAGAAAAAATCCACATACCTATAGTGAACTCATTTTTGACAAAGGTGCCAAGAACCTACACTGGGGAAAAGAGTGTCTCATCAACAAATGGTGCTGGGAAAACTGGATATTTATATGCAGTAGAATGAAACTAGACCCCTACCTCTCACCATATACAAAGATCAAATCAAAATGGATTAAAGACTTAAACTGAAGACCTCATACCATGAAACTACTACAAGAAAACATTGGGGAAGATCAACAGGACATTTGTCTGGGCAAAAATGTCTTGAGCAATATTCCACAAGCTCAGGCAACCAAAGCAAAAGTGAACAAATGGGATGACACCAAGTTAAAAAGCTTCTAAACAGAAAAGGAAACAATCAACAAAGTGAAGAGACAATCCACAGAAGGGGAGAAAATATTTGCAAACTCCCCATCTGAAAAAAGAATAATAAACCAGAACATGTAAGGAGCTCAAACGATTCTACATAAAATAAAATTTCATAATATGATCAAAAACTGGGCAAAATCTTTGAATAGACATTTCTCAAAAGAAGACATACACACTTGGCAAACAGACTTCTGAAAAGGTGCTCAATGCCACAGATCATCAGATAAATGCAAATCAAATCTACAATGAAATATCATTTCATCCCTGTTAAAATGGCTTATATCCAAAAGACAGGCAATAACAAGTGTTGGTGAGGATGTGGAGTAGAAGGAATTCTTGTACACTGTTGATGTGAAGGTCAATTACTATAACCACTATGGAAAACATTTTGGAGGTTCCTCAACAAACTGAAATTACAGCTACCATATGATCCTGCAATCCCACTAGAGGGTATGTACCCCAAAGAAAGGAAATCTTATTGAAAAGGTAGCTGCAATTCCATGTTTGTTGCAACATTGTTCACAATAGGTAAGATTTGGAAGTGAGCTAGTTGTCAATTAACAGCCAAATGGATAAAGAAAATGTGGTACATATACATAATGGAGTACTATCGAGCCATAAACAAGAATGAGAGCCAGTCATTTGCAACAAAATGGATGAAACGTGAGATCATTATGTTAAGTGAAAAAGAGCAGACTCAGAAAGACAAATTTCACATGTTCTCACTTATTTGTGGGATCTAAAAATCAAAACAATTGAACTAATGAAGACAAAGAATAGAAGGATAGTTACCAGAGGCTGGGAAGGGTACTGGGAGTTTGCAGGGAGATGGGGAAGGGTAATTGGTATAAAGAAATAGTTAGAAAGAATGAACAAGACCTAGAGAGCACAACAGTGTGACTACAGCCAATAGTAATTTTATCTATTTAAATAACTAAAAGAATGTAATTAGATTGTTTATGACTCAAAGGATAAATGTTTGAGGGGATGCATGCTCTATTTTCCATTATGGGATTATTTCACATTGCATGACTCTCTCAAAATATTTCATGTACCCCCATAAACATATACACCTACTATGTACCCCCCAAATAAAAACTTTTTAAAAAGCCAAAAAAAAAAAAAAAAAAGACATTAGAAGGGTTGGTTTCTTCCGAGGCATCATTCCATGGCTTGCAGATGTCTGTTTTCTCCCTGTGTCTTCACCTAGTCTTTCCTCTATGTGTGTGTATGTGTTTGTGTGTATGTGTGTCCTAATCTTCTCTTTAAGGAATCCAGTCTTCTTGGATTACGGTCTACTCTAATGACCTCATTTTAATTTAATTACCATTTGTAAACTCTAATCTCCAAGAATAGTCACACTCTGAGGTATTGGGGCTGAGGACTTCAACATATAGACACAACTGACCTCATAATAGGTAATATGTGAAATCTTTGTAAAGTAGTAAACTTTATAAACTTAAATTATTATAAATACTCACTGTCCTTTATTTGTTTATCCCTATTTTTAAGGAATATGTCAAAATTGCAAATACTATATTTTCCTAAAGTATGTATTTGTTTTTATACCAACATAACAAAGAAGGAAAAGAGAATTAATATGTACTCAAAGCTGAAATACATGAGAATAAAACAGAGAGCTCAGGACTTGTCTCACAGAGTTTCATAGTTCTCCCTCCAAAAGAAACTGCCCTGCTACTCTCTTTGTCAATAATATAGTGCGTCCTGTGTTAATAGTTCCATCTAGCAAGCTATTTGTTTTTCTCTTTAAGTGCTTATTAAGAATTATAAGAATTGTAGAAAAACTAATACTTGAAAACCAACACATTGTTAAAATTAAATATGGAAGTCTTTAATTTCTAATAGTCTATTTTATTATTCTTTAAAGACTATTAATAATTTCAGACATTTTACTGTTTTTGAAGTAATCATGTTATGCTAACAAAAAATACCTCTTTAAAAATCTTTGCTGTAAAGTCAAATTCTGTAGCATGTAGTGGAGAAGGGGCTTCATTTTCAGAATAATTAAAATAAATTAGACTATAACCTCCATATTTTATGACTATAGGATGCTTTAGAACTTTTATTTCTTTCAAGGGTCTTACCTAACTTAAAGATAGACAGGAAGCAAATATTCTTATCTATGTTTTGCAGGTAGGTCAACTAAGCTATTGAGAGTTTCTTGAGTAGCCTAAAGTAACAGAAGGAGTATCTGAAATCCTCTGTGCCTTTGGAATTGAAACCCTTCATTTTTTGCCTCTGCTCCTCCCTCATACCAGCAAAACTTTCTTTTCTTTGCCAGATTGCTTCCAGGTGTACTATACTATGGAACAGTATGAAAGTAGCTTAATGCAATAGCTCCAGTTCCACACGAAATTAAAAAAATCACCATGGGTTGTGTTTGAACACTATTAGCTGAGGATCAGAGATACGGTTTTGCTATCTTCACATACGCCATGCCACCAGACCTTCCTGAACAAATTTCCATTCATAATGCAATTTTATAATGTCTTTTTGGAGGCCTTTGATATTTGAGTAAATATATTAGCACAATATCAACAAAGTATTAGCCTAATTGGCATGATATCAGTTTAATTTAAGGAGATTAAGAAGGTATCAGAAACACTGCTCTATTGAAGTCAACTTTAAATCCCCAAAATGTTTCAATATACACGCATATGCCTGAAAATAATTTGTTATGAATTTACTGCAAAGTAGAAAGCAAAATATTGGGACAGATGATATATATGCCCATATCTTACAATTTCATTGCTCTTTGGTATGAATGTTAATGATGCACTAGTTTCACCCAGTGAATAATGGTTTTTTGAAGTAACATGATTGAGAAACTATTAAAATAATTGAGATACTGGGCAATGGAGGATAGCTGGGCATTACCAACAATTGCGTTGAACCAACATGACCTTTTGTGATAGATGCATGCCGAAGTACCTTGGTTAATTTCTGTCAAAATATATTTATGGTACATTCAATAATTAAAATAGCAACCTCATATAGGAACAAGACTACTCCCAATTACTCTCAGTAATAAGAGCCTAAGGAAGGTGAACTTAATAGAAAGAACGGGTAATATTGGAAAAATAGTACATTCTTTTTAATCTTGTCTTCAACACTGCTGGTTTAACATTGTCCTTTAAAGTTAGCTGTAAAGTTACACTGTTCTTTTTTCACTTGCAAGGTAGATATCTATTCATATTCAATCAACCTTGATACAGTTTTATTCTTTTACACTGATCTTTTTACTAAATTAAGTCAGGGACAAAATAGAAAAAGGAAAATGAAAGTTATCGAGTCAGTACTAAAAATAAGACATATAGGCAAAGTACAAACTGAGATCCAAATGGAATAGGACAAATAGTTCACATAGTTCTTGAAAACATAGTTTTTGAAAACAAAGATTCAAAAACTAGGATTTATTAATCAGTGGAATGTAGCAGAGTATAATTAAATTCTCCTGGTTTATTGTTCAATAAACATTTAAAAGTAGTATATACCAACCTACAGATTTGAATAAATCATGAATATCCATCTAAGTTCCACCCCCACCCACTGTCTTATATTTTTCAGTTTAACCAAATTGACTCATTTGCTTGTTATGATGACCAATAGATGTATGTCTACAACAGATTTGCATGATTAAGAAACACAAACGTAAGTTACAAAACATTATTTGTATTTTAATCAAAACTGTCTTATGGACTTCCAGCTTTGGCTTAAGATATAGAAAAGCTGAACAGATTGTTGCTGATTAACTAGAATGAAAAGTCAAATAAAAGTCCAATAACACTACCGTAACTATTGTTGAACATATCTGAGAGCTGAGGTCATAGGGAAACTAACTACTTGAACTCTAAGGGAAGACAGGAACCATCAAAGAGAGGTAGAACACAAGCACCGCTTTACCTACAGCAGGACCAAGGAGAAAACAGAGCCAATTTACAAGTGTTTACTACGAAATCAACTAAAATTGTGAACAAATTGCTAAAAGATGAGAGTGGGCTAAGGAGAAACATAAAACCCTTGAGACAGAAAACCCCTGGAGGTTTCACACCAATTCACAAGCTTTTATCCAAAGTCAGAACAACAAAACCTGTTGACCTGAAAGTAACTATAAAAACCCATTCTTGTTGAGGGAAGGATAAAAGGATAAAACCCTCACACAGGAAGATTTTTTTCGCCAGGTGCGGTGGCTCACGCCTGTAATCCCAGCACTTTGGGAGGCTGAGGCAGGAAGATCACAAGGTCAAGAGATTGAGACCATCCTGGTCAACATGGTGAAACCCCATCTCTACTAAAAATACAAAAATTAGCCGGGCGTGGCAGCGCGTGCCTGTAATACCAGCTACTCGGGAGGCTGAGGCAGGAGAATCACTTGAATCCGGGAGGCAGAGGTTCCAGTGAGCCGAGATTGTGCCACTGAACTCCAGTCTGGAGATAGAGCGAGACTCCATCTCAAAAAAAAAGAAAGAAGATTTTTTTTTCTATCCCTGGGAAGAAGAGGAAAGTAATCATGGGCAGATACCACTGAAGAACACCTACTATACAGGCAGGTGCAGAACTACGAGGGAAACACCTGTGTCTAGACAAAGAGATACAGGATCTGCTTAATATTAAGTTAATTAAGAATAAGATAAACTAGACTGGGAGTGGTGGCTCATGCCTGTAATCCCAGTACTTTGGGAGGCCGAGGCAGGTGGATCAGCTGAGGTCAGGAGTTTGAGACCAGCCTGGCCAACATGTCAAAATCCTGTCTATACAAAGATTAGCCGGGCATGGTGACAGGTGCCTGGAATCCCAGCAACTTGGGATGCTGAGGCAGGGAGAATCACTTGAACCCTGGAGGGGGTTGCAGTGAACAAGCCACTGCACTCCTACCTGGGCAACAGAGGGAGACTCTGTCTCAAAAAAAAAAAAAAAAGAATAAGAGAAATTGACCCATCCTTTCACCCACATAAACCAGTAAGCATTAAGAGTTTAAAGCAACAGCAATCTAGTGAGAGGCCTTTTCTGAGGTGCCAAAGCAAAGGAAAGGCTTTCAGCAAAGGAAGCATACATCTCAGTCCCCTGCCAAGTACAAGATAACACCACAAGAATTTAAAGCTAATGATGCATTAAAGGTAACATTAGTAAAAACAAAATATATTGAGATTAACTGCTGATTATACTGAGTCAAATCCCACCATGGTAAAAGCCCACTGGAAATAGAAGCATACCAATTTCCATACATAAATAATATTTGCCTCAGTCTACGTTTCTGTACAAGGTGTCACTGTTTCAACCGATGGTTATGAGATGCAAAAAAGGCAAGATTAAATAACCTAATCTTAAAAATATTATAATCAACTAGAACCCAAAGTGGTCATTTTTTGAAACTATCACACAGACATTTAAAATTACAATAATTAATATGAGAAAGACTCCAGGGGAAAAGGTGATGGCATGCATTAAAGATAGAGAATTTCAGTAAAAATATGAATTCTCTAAGAAAGAGTGAAATTGAAATACCAGGAAAAAATGATAAGAAAGGTGAAGAATGTGTCTCAGGCTCATCAGTAGATTCAGCGCAGCTGAGGAAAGAGTATGTAAACTTTAAGATAGATCTATATAATAGAATACTAGTTTCTGCAGATAAATGAGATATTGCAATGTCTTTCTGTGTTGGGATTATTTCACTTAGCACAATGTCATCCAAGTTCATCCACATCATCTCAACTGACAGAATTTTCTTCTTTTAAAAGGCTGAGTAGTTGTCCATTGTGTACATATATATATCAAAAACAATTTCACTCATAAAAGTAGATAGCAGAATGACGAATACAGTGACTGGGGGTTAGGTGGGGAAAGGAAGGGAGTGGGGAGTTACCCGTCAAAGAATACATATTTTCAATTAGGCAGGAAGAATAATTTTGTGATCTATTGCACAGTACAGTGATTATAATCAACAATAATAATAATGTATTATACATTTCAAAATAAATTCCAAATGTCTCACTAGAAAAAAAAAATACGTGAGGTGATGGATATGTCAATTAGCCTAATTTAATGGTTCCACATTGTGAGCATATGTCAAAACAACACGCAGCACCTCATAAATATATACAATTATTTTTTCCCTAAAATATTATTAATAAAATTAAACACAAAAATATAAAATACATAAGCAAATAAAAGAAGTACTCATTTGCCAGCTGTTTTCTGTGGTTCTTAGCTACTTCTTTTGGGAGAGTCTTCTTTTACTAAAAGAAAAACGTTTTTATGGAAGATTAGCAGCAGGATTCTATGTTTTTTTCTTGCCCAAGTATGCTTGTAGGTCCAAGGATCAATTCAAGTCTCCAACAGCCAGTCTATTTTAATCCAAATTATTGGCTCTTTTAACAGCAAATTTCTCTCAGAAACATGGTTGTTCCTGTGTCTATTCAATTCCAGTTTGCTCCATTAGCAAACAGTTTCACACACAATGAGTTTTGAAAACTGCCTCTCACTATAGACATATTTCAGGTAACTTGAACTTATCGGGCTCCCTTGAAAGTAAAAGCTAGCGTTTTCTTTTTCTTGAGAAAACTTGTTTGTCTGGAAGAGGAAAACTTAATTCACTTAGTCATTTTAACAAGAATTTTGAAAGCCATGTCATAGGTTATTTTCGGCATTGAAGCTAAATTTTCATTATGCTTTCTTACAAAAATTACTTGTGAATTTTATTTTTGACTGGGAGAGTATGAGGAATAGTTGCATCTTACAATTCTGAATGTCTGTTTGCTCTCTATTTCCGTTTATTCTCATTTGTGGGCTTGCTAATTCTTATGGAGTCTCTCTCTCTCTTGCTCTCTCTGGTTCTTTGTTTACTATAGTCAATGAAACCAAGGCACATCATAATAACCTGTCTCCTAATAAAACTACAACTCTACAACTTTATAGTACATAGCATGTTGTCTAAATATTTGCAGGCTAAAAAGGTGTCAAATGTTTTACCACAGATTAATATGAATTAATATGAGTTGCTATTTTGCCATTGTTCTAGCCAACATTAACAGAATATATATATTTTATATATATATATATATCTTTTAATTAAGATAGCTCCACTTTTGTGTGCCAATTTCTATATTAGTCAGCTTGTGCTAAGTTATACTGTAGTAATAAGTCAAAATATTACAATACAAAACAAAAGTCTCAGAAAAGTTTATCACTTTCCCACAATGCATTTTTTTTGTACAGCAGTTAGTGGTGTGTTTATATTGCTTATAAGTCTTCTATGTGTTCTGCTTCATATATTTAGTGAATTTATGGATACAGGCTAAAGGAGTATGCCAAATATGGGACATATGATCATGGCAGAGAGAAAAGAGCACTACACGGCAGTTTCTAAAGTTCCCCCTCCAAAGCTCCCTTTGTCACTTAGACTCACACTGAATTGGTCAAATGAGTAAAAGGGCCAAGTGGTTTCAATTAATTGGATAAGGAGGCTACTGGCCTATGAAGACCTCTGGTTTTAATACTATGATGACTTGTAATTAATGACGTACCTCTTTCTGTGCCACACCTTCATCTAAATAGACATGTTAAAGGCTACACCTATGTTAAGAATTAAAATGAGAAGAGTGTAATGTGACACAATCCTTGACCAAAACCAAATAGATAGCTTTCATCATTTTTTCTCAGTAAATGACAAATTATATGATCTTCAATAGGTTTTCCGAACCAGTGTGTGATGTTCCTATGAAGGATGTTCAAATACAATGTTAAACACACACACACATACACACACACACACACACACACACACTACCTTAAAGGGCCTGCTTGAATAAAAGAAATCTTTAACATTGTATAAATGACAATATAGCATGCAGCAGGACTTTCTAATACCGAATTAGTTTGTTTGCTAGAACTTGATGAAGAAATTACTAAACTGACATAACCAGAGATTCCATATATTTCTCCATGATCCTGTGTATAAAAATGTATTCTACAGAACATGATAAAATTTGTTTACAAGCATTGGAAGGTAACATGCAGATGAAAATTAAATGTAATTTTTCTTTATCTTAAATGCCAATTTTATTAGTCCATTGCCACATTTCTAGAATTAATTTTTAAATATAAACATTTGTCATATGAAAAGTGTTTCATTTTACATGGAGCAGAAAATACATGCAAAAGTATCAGAAATGGAAATATAAATGAGAAAATCAATCTTACAGCTACTTCTGAAAATATTTGGAAAGCATCTTCATGCAGTACTAAAGCTTTCATTTGCACAAGGTTTTAATTAGGCAGTATTATCTTCAGCATTATAATTTGTACATCTAATGAATAAAGCTTTACTCAGGAACAATAGGAAAGAATGGAATCAATTGCATCATCAACAAATTTTTACATGTCTAGTTAAACGTTGCTTCCTCCTCTAGGTGACTTAGTTAAAAGTGAATGTCCACTTAGTTTTGCAAAGAAGGAGCAGAGCGAGGACATCAACAATACAGGAACAGTGTTGATGAACTGCTGTGCCTGCAGGGTCATGCTGAACTTCTATAGTTAGCCAATGACAGTTTTTAAAAGATAATTGTTGAGGTAAATTAAAATGTGGAAAAAATTCTAGGTTATTCTGTTACTTTCATATTATAATAGCAATATTTAACTTCCAGTCAAAATTTATTTTAATACTTGATCATGCAGTATTTGGCTAAACTGTGTATTTGTTGAACCCCTATAAAATGTCAACACGACTCACTGCATATTTTTAACTGGGACACATACACAGCTAGTTTTGCTCTCAAGACCTTTTTTTAACCTCTAACTTCTTGCTAAATTGACAAGGGTACTTATGAATAAGTCAGCCATATGCCACATCTGCCACTCCCTCACAAAGCTGCTGTCCTGTTTCATCCCTTACCACCCTTTCCTTGTCCCTTCCTTCTCCTGTTATGCTGAGCTTCTTGCACTCGGTGTAAAATGTGCTGCTCCTAGAGCTTTTGTGCTAAAATGTTCCTTCTGGCTGGAATACAACTGACATCTCCAGATATTTGCTTGGCTTTGTGCCTCACCTTCGTCAATCAAATTTCACTTTCTAAATGAGATTGACCCTGGCATCCTATTTAAGACAAAAGCTCTGGCCCCAAGCTCTTCTGATTCCCTCAATACCATCGTTTTTCATTTTTTGTATTGCATTTATCACCTACTAAGATGCTATATATTTCACACATGTATTGTGTTTGTTGTATATTCCCTGCTGTCTTCCCCAATCCCCTCCCAAATAAGTTCTTCAAGGATGGGGACCTTGATCTGTTGTGTGCCTTATGCTTAGTAGTAGCTTTTCATTAATTTTTTTTTTTTTTCAGAAAAGAGTGAATCAGCTTTAAAATGAGCTTTGAGCACCATTACATATGAAATGGTGATTATGCTACCCATAATTCATGTGGCCTAAAGGGTTTAATTCCCTATAAGCACTTTTAAGCTGCAGGCAGAGCTCCTATAAACATGCCAATAATGTAGATTTTATAAAGAAGAAATTGATGACTAAATATGTTCTTCAGCAAAAAGAAGGTGTAAAAGGATTCTAACCAGCCAGGTTCTCCTCCTTCCTCCCCTATAACTTAATTAGTTAAATCACAATTTAATTTTAGTTAAATTATAACTAAAATGCTACAATTTAAGCATGTGCTGTAATGGTCATGATTAAGTTTTTTTTTTTTTAATTTACTCTCTCTCAAGGCTTTTTCGTGTGACAGTGAGGTCATTATGTGAATACAACCCACAACTTTCACACTTAGAGAGCAAAACCAGAAGGAAAACAAAATAATTTCCCTTTTTTTTTACATTAGAGTTAAATGATATGAAAAGGATTCCTCTATAGATAATAGCCATGGTACATTGATTTATGCTAATGATAGTACTCAAGTAAAGATGTTTTCAATATATTATAAAATGACTTACAGGACTTAGTTGCCTTCTCTATGAATATCTGTCATTATAACTTTTGAAATGAGAATTTTAGTTTATAGAAAAAATGTGGGTCCATTTGCAAACAATCCACTTTCAACAATTTTAGATGCTGCTCTCTCTCAATAAAGAAACTCTTTATTTTGTGACAAATCAACTTAGAAATGTAGCATCCATTTTTTTAATCATACATCATTTCTGTGTTCCCCACCCCCCCACACACACATACACACAAACACCCACGCACACACAAACCCACATGGGACAGGCAGAGTGTCTGCTTTGTTTCTTTCTCTGACACCAAGGCTAAATGGCAAGCCAGCCATTATGTGTTAAATCAGAAACAGGATTAATTTTATCAATTCTAACATCGTTTGTACTAAGCATAGCAACTTCAAACTAATGTTGTTTTCCTGAAATTCTTTGTCAATGCTTTATTAAGGAAGTGATACTGTGTACATTCTGCTTTTGTAAATCATGAGCTTCATCATTCATGCATATTATTTAACTCTAATTATGCATAAAATCAGGGTAACAGCCACCTCTCAGAACCCATTTTGAGGTTTAAATGAGAAGCTGGTAAGGCACCATGTATGCAATAATTACTAGTTAGTACTTAGTTAATTTGGGTAACTGCATGTAAAGTTTGAAGCAATTTTTTGAGACTGCGTCATGCAGACCGGAGCATGAAATCTCTCTGGGCAAAACTAAAGCAGCAGCGGAACTTGACATTGTTTAGCTCAGTGAACTTTTCACTAAATACAAACACCTATATGAGCAGACTTAGACCAAAATATAGAATGCCATCAGTGCTATGCTAATTTGAAGTTGCTCTGCTTAGATACAAATGATGTTAGAATGTATGAGATTAATCCTGTTTCTGATTTAATACATAATGACTGGCTTGCCATGTGACCTTGGTGTCACAGAAGGAAACAAAGCAGACAGACAGTGTGTGCCTGTGGACTCCTTAATGAATTCTCTAGTGACCACCACCCCAAAGACAGCATCCTACCTGCTAGTTTTGCCTATTTTAGAAATGGAATTGTAAAATACGCACTTTTTGATGTCTGACTGCTTTTAATCAACATTGTTCATCATCTAGGTTTTTTTTTTTTTTTTTTGGCAAATTGCTGTAATCTATTCCGTTTTCTGATTATGCCATATTATACTTTGTCTCACAGTGCTGATTGGAATCTGGACTCTTTTCAATGTGAGTACATTCTGCATTACTACAGGAAATAACTCTTTTGGAAAATATTGTAATGTTATTTTATAGGTTGTGCGTTTATTCAGGATAAATAGATTATCTGTGTTTTCCAAAGATATTTTATTATAAACTCTCAAAGCAGTTCATGAGTATTCCCTTTGTTTCATATCTTCATCAACCCTTGCCATTCTCTGTCTTTATTTATTTATTTTGAGAGATAGGGTCTCACTCTGTCATCGAGGCTGGAGTGCAGTGGCACGATCATAGCTCTCTGCAATCTTGAGCTGCTGAGCTCAACTCAGTCTCCCAAGTAGCTAGGACTACAGTAGTGCTATTTAAAAAAAAAAATTGTAGAGACAGGGTGCCTCTGTGTTGCCTAGGCTGGTCTTGAACTCCTGGGCTCAAGTGTTCCTCCTACCTGGGCCTCTTACAGCATTGGAATTATAGGCATGAGCCATCACACCCAGCCCTCTGTATTTACTATTTAAGTTATTCCAGTAAGTAGACAGTCATCTAGCATCATGGTATTAATTTGTATTTTCCTAATGTTAATAAATTTGAACAGTTTGTTATACTCATGTTTGTATATTTTCAAAAAGGTTTTTTATTCTAGAACAGTTTTAGATACAGAGAATTATTGCAATGATCATAAGAGAATACCTGTATACCTAATTAATGAACTAATATTGATACGTTATTATTAAAAATGGTCTGTACTTAAGTCAGGTTAACTCAGGACTTTTCTATGTTTTGTGTGTGTATGTATATATTTTCAAGTATCCTAGTCAAGTTAGTGATTATGTTTCATTAGGCTCTTCTTGGCACAACTAGTTCCTAAGATTTTCATTATGTTTTGGGACCTTACAGTTTTAGAGATTACTGGTCATGTGTTTTGTAGAATGCCTGTCAAATGGGATTTGTCTGATGTCTTCCTTTCTTCCTCCCTCCCTCCCTCCCTCTCTCTCTCTCTCTTTTCTTTCTCTTCCTTCCTTCCTTCCTTCCTTCCTTCCTTCCTTCCTTCCTTCCTCCCTCCCTTCCTTCCTTCCTCCCTCCCTCCCTCCTCCCTTCTTTCTCTTTCTTTCTTTCTTTCCTTCCTTCCTTCCTTCCTTCCTTCCTTCCTTCCTTCCTTCCTTCCTTCCTTCCTTTCTTTCTTTCTTTCTTTCTTTCTTTCTTTCTTTCTTTCTTTCTTTCTTTCTTTCTTTCTTTCTTTCCTTCCTTCCTTCCTTCCTTCCTTCCTTCCTTCCTTTTTCTTTCTTCTTTCCTTTCTTTTTTGAGATAGGGTCTCACTACATTGCCCAGGCTGGAGTGCAGTGGCACAATCATTGTTCACTGAAGCCTCAATCTTCCAGGCTCAAACTATCCTCCCTCCTCAGCCTCCAAAGTAGCTGCAACTACAGGCATGTGCCACCATGTCCAGCCACTTTTCTTTTTTTGGAGAGAACAGGGTTTCACCATTTTGCCCAGATTGGTTTCAAACACCTGGGCTCAAGTGATGTGCCCATCTAGGCCTCCCAAGGTGCTGGGATTACAGGTGTGAACCACCCCACCTGGCCTAATGTTTTTCTCTTTTTTTAAAACTTTTATTTTAAGTTCAGGGGTACAAGTGCAGGTTGGTTACATAGGTAAACTTGTATCATGGGGGTTTGTCATATGGATTATTTCATCACCCAAGTATTAAGCCTACCACCCATTAGTTATTTTTCTTGATCCTTTCCCTGCTCCTAACCTCCACTCTCTGAAAGGCCCTAGTGTGTGTTGTTCCCCTCTACATGTCCATGTGTTCTCTTCGTTTAGCTCCCACTTATATGTGAGAACATGCAGTACTTGGTTTTATGTTACTGTGTGAGTTCGTTAAGAATAATGTTCTCCAGCTACATCAATGTCCTTGCAAAGGACATGATCTCATTCCTTTTTATGGCTATGTAGTATTCCATGGTGTATATGTACCACATTTTCTTTATCCAATCTACCATTGATGGGCATTTAGGTTGATTCCATGTCTTTGCTATTGCGGATAGTGCTCTAATGAACACATGCGTGCATGTGTTTTTATGGTAGAATGATTTATACTCCTTTATGTATATACCCAGTGATAGGATTGCTGGATTGAATGGTATTTCTGTCCTTAATTCTTAGAAATTGCCAGGGTTTTTCTTATCATTAGAAAGTTTTCATGTGTATTGGGGGAAGAAGATCACAGGGCTAAAATGCATTCTCACCACACTGCATTGAGGGTATGTAGGATCAATATGAGTTACAACCCTTTATTTTCACCTTGATCACCTAGCTTGAGATAGTGTTTGTCAACTGTCTTCGTTATAAAGTTATTTTGTTTGCCATTTTCATGCTGTACCAGTAGGAAGAAAGTCAATTTGTGTGGCACACAGTGAATGAGTAGACATTTTTGGTCTATCCCCTCTGGAACAGAATATCTACTTAATTTGCTTGAAATTCTTCCACCTGGGAAATTTTTCTACTATCTCCCATTTATTTATTTTATAAATCATTTGCTTATATCAGCATGAAACCATGAATATTCTATACTTTGAGTTCAAATCCAATATTCTTTTTAAAAATCAAACTGTTTTAACTTTTTAGCTACTGGAAACTCTTTCAGTTGACTTTAGGATCCCCTTGACACACTACCATAATTGTGTGTGTGTGTGTGTGTGTGTGTATTTGTATGTGTGTTTTGAGCACTTTCTCAGTTTCTGGAACTACAGTCTATTCCAGGCTCATATTGTATATTTTCCTTCCCAGTTCTAAAATCACTCATATATCCAAAAAGCCCTGGTTTATTTTATTGGGCAATAGTATTAGAAACCAAGATCCTGGTGTGTTCATTGCTACTGGGGTATCATTATTTAATTGGTCCTTTCATCTTAAGAGCAAGGAGTTACAAGTGTGTGTACTAAGCCTTGTATATACACATATGCGTAAGTATTTTATATGTAACTTTATGTGTCTATGTTAAACTAAACATCAGTTTATACTGATACCTGCAGTTTTAATTCATCTTGTAAATCAATGTAGTCTTCTCTGTTTTATCTGTAACTGCGGAGAGCAGCTCGGTCGGGGAGACCTTAACCCAGTGGCACTAGAGGAATTAAAGACACACACACAGAAATATAGAGGTGTAAAGTGGGAAATCAGGGGTCTCACAGCTTTCAGAGCTGAGAGCCTCGAACAGAGATTTACCCACATATTTATTAACAGCAAGCCAGTCACTAGCATTGTTTCTATAGATATTATATTAACTAAAAATATCCCTTATGGGAAACGAAGGAACGGGCCGAAATAAAGGGATGGGTTGGGCTAGTTATCTGCAGCAGGAGCATGTCCTCAAGGCACAGATCGGTCACGCTATCGTTTGTGGTTGAAGAATGACTTTAAGCGGTTTTCCGCTCTGGGTGGGCCAGGTGTTCCTTGCCCTCATTCTGGTAAACCCACAACCTTCTAGCATGGGCGTTACAGCCATCATGAACATGTCACAGTGCTGCAGAGATTTTGTTTATGGACAGTTTTGGTGCAAGTTTAGGGGCAGGTTTTGGGGGGTCTGTTCCCAACATGAAACCTTACACTTGAACAATAATGAGTCTAGCTTCTAGCATCATTATCCATTTACTTACCGTACACTGAATTTCAGCGTACATTATTAATCATTAAATTCCTCTATACATAAAAACAGTTACACACACATAGTTATTTCAGAACTGTTAGAGTATATCCCTTTATCAACTTTATCAACTATATTACTGTGCTTACAGTGCTTTTTGCCTTTTTTCTTATATATGTCACTCATTTCTGAAGTAATTTTAGTAAACATCTTTTTAAAAATCTACCATAGATTTGCTTCAATCTTTAAAAAAAGGATTTTATGGGTTTAAAAATAATATTTTGTATTTCATTCTGGGATCCTCCAGTCTCCTAAATAACTTTTTTATTGATCATAAATTAAAGTTTACTCTTTGTGGTGTAAATTTCATAGGTTTTGACAAATGCTGAATGTCTTGTATTCACCATTACAGTATCACTCAGAATACTTTCACCACAGTAAACAAAACTCTTGTTATTCCCCAACTCAGCCTGAGTTCATGATAACTACTAATTTATTTTCATTTTTTATATTGATTTGCTTTATTTTTTACTTTATTTTTAAAACAGTATTAGGTTCACAGAAAAATTGAGTAGCAAATATAGAAGGTTCTCGTATACTCCCTTGCCCCTTCCAGTCTCATATTATTAACATATCGCATTAATATATTAATATAAAATAACATATTAATGTGATGTTAATACTGCATTCTATATTATGAAATATGTTGACTCATTTGTTACATTGATGAGTCAGTGTTGATTCATCCTTAACTCTATCGTTTACATTATAGTTAACTCTTTGCATTATACATGCTATCAGTTTTGACAAACATATGACCTTAATCCACCATTACAGCATCATATAGAATAATTCCTGTGCTCTAAAAAGTTACCTGTTCTCTACATGGTCATCTTACACCCTCCTCAGCCCACTGACCACCCTTGATCTTTCTATTGTATCCATAGTTTTTTCAAGAATGGCATATAACTGGAATCATAGTATGTTGCATTTTCATATTGGTTTCTTTCACTTAGCAATATGTGTTTAAGTTTCTTGCAGTGTGTTTGTTCATTCACCTACTGAAGGACATTATGGTTCCTTCCAAGTTTTAGCAACAATGAATAAACATGCTATAAACATTCATATGCAGGTTTTTATGTGAATATAAGTTTTAAAGGCATTTGAGTAAATACCAAGGAACACAATTGCTGTATGATATGGCATGAATATATTTAGTTTTGTGAGAAACTGCCAAACTGTCTTCCAAAGTGGCAATTCTTTAATGTGAATAACTCTGCCTTACCATTGGAGAGAATAGGTGATGACTAGAAAATTTCAAAGCGTGTGAAGGGCAGTCCTTGCAGAAAGTTGCTGCATTAATTTTCCTTTATTTTTATCCCTTTTTAAGAAATAGTTTTAAATTAATTTAATAGGTGAAAGTCATTGTTTTATTTATTTTTTCATCCTTAGTGCTTATGTCTATCTTCCAAGCAAAGCATTTTACATCAAATATGTAAAGATTAAATAACCAATACCATGGTTTGAATGTTTGTCAACCCCAAAACTCATGTTGAAATTTAATCCCCAGTGCAGTAGTTGAGAAGGAAGGCCTTTGAGAGGCTATTGGGTCATGAAATCTCTGCCCTTATGAATGAATTAATGTATTCATGAATAGTGAGTTAATTGGCTATCATGCAAATGGGACAGGTGGCTTTAAAAGAAGAGAACCCTGAACTCAGTCCTCTCACCACATGATGCCCTATGCTGACTTTGGACACTGCCGAATCGCCACCAGCAAGAAGGTCCTCGCCAGATGCAGCCCCTCAACTGTGGACTTCTCAGTTTCCAGAACCATATCAAATACATTTATTTTCTTTATAAATTACTCATTTTGGGGTATTTTACTACAAACAACAGAAAACATACTTAGGAAATCTCTTACTGTAGAATTGAAATTGCAGGAATTTTTGGAGAGAAGAAGAAAATGAAAGAAATTTTCTCTGATTAATTGATGAACACATTATATCTAAGTGAAATAATATAGGATAAATATAAAACATTACATTATTGAGTGCTAGGTTGTTTTATAAAGACTGTGATGTTAGAACTCAGAGCAAAGAGCAGGCAATTGTGTTCCAAGGATAGTGAGATCATGCTTGCTATGGGAGCTAGAAATCTGGAACCCAAGAAAAGCCTAGGAAGGATTTTAAGAAATGGAATACTAGAAAAGGAAAAGGGCTTGACAGAAGAGAAGTCTCAATGTTTTTTTCTTTGTTAACTATTTCTTGAAAAGAAAGAAAAGAAACCATGTAACTTACTATGTAATTCAGAATCAGTCTGATATAAAGTTAGTTTTTAAAATTTTTATTTTAACAACTTAGGAATTATAGAAAATTTGCAAAAAGTAGTGTAATTTTCACAGATCCTTGACTCAATTTTCTTCTAATGTTAACATTTCATAAAATTTGCGCCTTTCCCTCCTCTTTCTTCCTCATATATGTGTGTTTGTATACACATGTACACACAATGATGCACAGAAACGCACAATTTTCTGAACATTTGTGAGTAAATCAGAGATACATTGCCTATTTACCCTCAACTCAAATGCGTATTTCCTAGTAACAAGGGCAATATCTTACATAACCCCTGTACACTTATAAAAATTAAGAATTAAAATTATTACATCCTAGAATCTAAAGACCTTATTCAATTTGTCTATTTTTCCCACTGATGTTGTTCAAAGCAATCCAGGATGGTGTGTTGCATTTCCTTACCATGTATCTTAATTATAATTTAAATTGGGATCATTTCTCATTTTATTTCAGCTGTATTCAGGTATAATTGACAAAAATTGTATATATAAGGTGTATAATCTGATGGCTTGGTATACATGTGCATCATTAAATGATGACCACAATCAAGTTAGTTAACATATTCCTCACCTCACAAAATTATTTTATTTTTTCTTAATATTTAATGATCATTTTTGAAGAGATCATTCATTTTGTAGAATATCTCTCAGATCTTGTTTGTCTGGTGTCTGTTCATGATTAAATTTGTGGTATGTTTTTGGCTGGAATATTACTGGAGTGATGTTATGTCTTTGTCAGACAACATACATGGAGTCATACAATATATATTTGGCCTGCATTGGTGAGAATAATAGATTATAACCTACAGAATACAATTAGAGTCTGAAAGTACCTATGACATAAATAAATGAATACATAATTAGGAATTAAAAATCCTTCTTTAAAACAGAATAAAACTGTCATACATAAATTTAATGATGGAAGTAGAAAATCACCATTTGGAAACTATCACAAGAATCAGTTAATTAGGCAAGAATAAATGATAGAGCCTAAAGAGAGTGAATCTAGGAGAAACAAGATATTTTCATTGTCTCAAAATATCTCCTCATGAAACACTTATTCATTACAAAAGAAAAAATACTAGCTTTACATTATATAAAACTAGAAGATACCATCTAAACCAAGTGATTAAAGTAAACTTTTATCCTTAAATAAAAATTACTAGTATTTCTGAAGGACATTGTAAATAAGTTCACATTTATTTAAAATTACCTTACTAAAGACAATCTAAAATGGTAGACAACAACCAATATTATAATTTTGGTCACGATTAGCAACTATGTAAAATGATAATTTCTTAGCACAGTTAATTGGCAACTACATTTCTATTTTTGATATCTTTCAGGAAAACTTGCAGAATAAGCCTTCAGTCTTCATTTTGACTTTTCAAAATGAATTTTTAAATTCATTTCTCTTGACACTCTGGATATAATCAGAGAAAAATCTCGTCCAGATTTCAAGAAAGTGAAAATACGTCAGAGAAAAAAAACACAACTAAGTCCCATTATATATAATTAACTCAATTCTGCTCAGTTAAACTTTAGGAAAATCATGGCATAGCACTACTTTCCTAGAATAATGAAAAGAAGAAAAAGAAGTATTCAATAACACTTTGTAATCTTCCTCAGAAAAGGAAACATATACACTTTAATTGGAATGAGAGAGAAGACAAAGGATTTTGTTATATCAATTACTGCTTTAAGGGAAATTATTAGCATATCCAAAAAAGGAATGCATTACAGTTAACAAAAGGAGTCAGAAATCATATTTTTTTAAGACATGTCATGGGAGAATGAAGATATGGGATAGTCCTGATGCAATTAACTGAGGCGATCAATGAAATAGATGTTGATTCCAAAATGTCTGAATAATTTAGCTCATTTTAATTCCACATTAATTAAGAAAAATTAAAAGTGAAGGCAAGTACTAAAAGGAAGGAAAAAAATGAAAAAATCAATAGAAATCTTACCAAATTAAATAATATTTCACAAAAAGAATGCCCTGCCATAAAAGTCATTGATTACAGCTAGTCATGACTCATTTTCAAAACATGTATTTATTGAAACCTACCTTAGTTCGATCTCATTAACTAAAATTGGTTTAGTTTCTCACTGCTATGAAGAAATACCTGAGACTGGGTAATTTACAAAGGAAAGACGTTTAATTGACTCACAGTTCTGCATGGCTTGGGAGGCCTCAGCAAACTTACAATCATGGCAAATGGCAGCTCTTCACAGGGTGGCAGGAGAGAGAATGAGTGCTGAGTGAAGGGGGAAGCTCATTACAAAACCATTAGATCACATTAGAACTCACTCACTATCAAGAGAACAGTATGGAGGAAACCACCTCCATGATTCAATTATCTCCACCTGGTCCCACCCTTCACACGTGGGGATTATTACAATTCGCTGTGAGATTTGGGTGGGGACACAGAGCCAAACCATATCAAAACCCATTACTGTTTTCAATTATTTAGAAAGAATACCGGCATGGAAAGTATAGAAGCTTCATAGCAAACACTGAGCTGCTGAAGAATCTTCCCAAATAACTAAAGCATGTTTCCTTAAAGACCATATCCCACAGTGAAGACAAATTGAGGACAAAATAACAGAGTAATGTTCAACAAGTGGTAACTCCAGTCCCTCGAATTTATTAGTGGAACTGAAAGTTTGTTTTATGAGTCTTCTTTTGTATTTTTGTTTGTTTTTTGCTTTGTTTTGTTTTGTTCGTTTGTTTGTTGTTGTTGTTTTTTGAGATGGAATCTTGCTCTGTCTCCCAGGCTGGAGTGCATTGGCATGATCTCGGCTTACTGCAACCTCTGCCTCCCGGATTCAAACAATTCTCCTGCCTCAGCCTCCTGAGTAGCTGGGACTACAGGCGCACACCGCCACACCCGGCTAGTTGTGTTTTCGTGTGTATTTTAGTAGAGATGGGGTTTCATCATGTTGCCCAGGCTGGGTCTCAAACTCCTGAGCTCAAGCAATCCACCAGCCTCAGCCTCCCAAAGTGCTAGGATTACAGGTGGGAGCCCCCACGCCTGGCCGAATCTTCTCTTATGAGTCAGTCACCAGGTTACTGTGAGTATAGAATATAGCTAACAAAGGAAAATGTAAAGAATTAAGGACTGGAGAAATTTACTCAAAGAACTCCTTAGTTAGCTTGTCTCTACATTATAATTATACAATTTATTATGCCATTTCATATATCTAAAATTTCTCAAAAAGTACACTTTTGAAGTACTCTCTAATTATCTGTTTTACTCTTCTGTGCAAATTGGCATTTTATAGAAATATTTTCCTGAATATTATCTAGATTTCGGAAGTTTTCTATAATTGATTATATAGTGCGGTAATGAATAATCCAAACCAATAAACCGTCTATAAAGCTATTTGTATTTTGTATTTTGTCCCTTGGCTTGCATTTTTTTTTCATTATGCCTAAACATACTTAGATCAAGAATTGCAGCTAATTTTAAAAGTATTGGTGTAGACGGTGCATTGTTTGGAAATGAATGACGTATTTTCTTGATGCAATATGTGACTACCTTAATAATAAGGCAAATAGGGTAACAAACAAGTGGGATTGTAATGAGACATGGAGGATCAGAAAAGATTACATATTGGAAGAAAGTTTATAATTTTTTTCTGAAAAAATAGCATATTTTCTATTCATTGAAAAGAATTGCAATAAGAGAAGGTGTAAGAAAAATGGGATATGTTCTAGAAAGGATGACCAAATATGTCATGAATATGGTAATGTACAAAGAAAGTTACTGTTTTATTCTGTAATTACTAAGTAGGAGGACTTTCATATTTCAAAACATGAAACAAGAAGAAGAAAGACTAATTATTAAGCAAACTGTAGAATAATAGAGTTTTAGTTTGTACAATAACCTACACATCAGTTTGCCTTTGCAAGAATTACTGAATTTAAATTGCCATTATTGTTCCTGTGACATCTTCAGTATTCGCCCCGCCTCTCATACCAATTGAAATGCCAAAATGTGACTGTAGATGCAGGTAGTACTTACTTCTTGGCATTCATGCTTTTTTTTTTTTTCTTTTTAAGAAAATGACGAATTCAGTATTACAATTTTCATTGTCTTTAGAGAAAACAATTCAGAACTAAAGAAAAAGAAAAAAAAGCCTCAAACTAATTAGCTTTGAAAACCGTTTACTGCTCCTCATCTTTGTCCTCTTCTTGTTATTACAAAGTAAAGCCAAAGTACTCTGATTTTTACAAAAAAGAAAGGCCTCATTTAAAATAGAATCATGCTGCCTAAATTTTGCTCCAAACAATTTATCTTATTTATATTATCAAATATTTAAAATCATACTCCTCAACACATCAGTTTGAAATTTATTCATTTTAAATCCATTTTATGAACGTGTGGTTGAAATACAAAAAACTGTACATATTTAATATGCACAATTTGATGAGTTGGAAATAAGTATACACCCATGAAATCATCATCACGGTCATAGCCACAAATATATCTATCACCTCCAAAAGTTTACTCTCACTCTTTTTATTTCTATTTATTAATTTATTACTAGTATGAACACTTAGCAGATCTACTCACTTAGCTAATTAAGTACTCATTAAAGTATTGTTAAGTATGACACTATGCTATACAGTAGATCTCCAGAATGTATCCATCTCAAATAACTGAGACTGAATACTTTTAGAACATCCTGACTGTTATTTGGATCCTTATTCTTTTGAGACACCTACTCTATGTCAAATATATCTCTTACCATTTTAAATTCCAAAATGTTTATAGTTCTTAACAAACGTTTATAATCATTTAAAATAAACACCATAGGAACAATAAACAATATAAGTCCAAACAGTCTCTAGTTTTAATGCAATGCTGTTTATTTAAAGTTTAGTTTATACATAAACTATTTATTGGCTATAAAATTTTGGCTGCATTGCACCAAACTTTTTTTTAAAAAAAAAACTACATTTGCTGCTCTCGTAGGATTGTGAACACTTATTTCATACAATACTTAGATGAACTTCATCTAGAAAAATATATGTTGTTTACTCTTTATACCTTAATCTCTCTTCTTCCCTTTCCCCTCTACTCCCATTCTTTTTTTTTTTTTTATACGTTTCTTCCTTATTTTCCTCAAATTATCACTTGTTTCTTTTTTTCTTCCTCATGTTGCTTGTGAAGCTCCTAGTATTAGCCCTTCTTTCTTATCCACTAAAGAAGCAATAGAAACTTTCTAGGTAAATCTTGGATAAGCATAAATCTTCTTCCTAGAGATGGTGTTCACATTATAGAAAGACCAAACAATACACATGTGGGTGTGGCCTGGGCAAGACTTCTCATACCATCACTGGCAAAGGACTAGTTTGATTTATTTTAACCCATGGCAGACAGATTTATTTGTTTGTTTGTTTGTTTGTTTGTTTATTTATTGAGCCAGAGTCTCACCCTGTTGCCCAGGCTGGAGTGCAATGGCACGATCTTGGCTCACTGCAACCTCTGCCTCCTGGGTTCAAGTGATTCCCCTGCCTCAACCTCTCGAGTAGCTGGGATTACAGGCGCATGCTACCACACCCGGGTAATTTTTTTGTATCTTTGGTAGAGATGGGGTTTCACCATGTAAGCTAGGCTGGTCTCAAACTCCTGACCTCATGATCTGCCCGCCTCAGCCTCTCAAAGTGCTGGGATGACAGGCGTGAGCCACTGCACCCAGTCAGATTTTTTTAAATAAAATACAATTACAAAACTTACTAAAATAGAAAGTGAAAAAAACAATTATAAAATATAAGTTTCACTATGAAGGTGGAAACCATCATTCTCAACAGACTAACACAGGAACAGAAAACCAAACACCACACGTTCTCACTCATAAGTGGAAACTGAACAATGAGAACACATGGACATGGGGAGGGGAACATCACACACTGGGGCCTGTCGTGGGTGGGGATTAAGGGGAGGGATAGCATTAGGACAAACAACTAATGCATGCAGGGTTTAAAACCTAGATAATGGGATGATGGGTGCAGCAAACCACCATGACACATGTATACCTATGTAACAAACCTGCACATTCTGCACATGTATCCCAGAACTTAAAGTATAATAATAATAAAAAACACACACACAATAGATTCAATAAACACAAATTGTTCTCCAAAACTGTGATGTCACTACACCCTTATTCTCACTTTCTATACCTATGCTGGTTAGTTATAGAACTGGTTAGTAAGAGCTCACACGGGCCCTAGAAACACAGACAGTGGTTTCAGTAACACTGAGCTGGGGATATGTCAGAGGACTGCCTGGTGGTTTTGTTTAGGCTCAATGAGAAGATGAAAACTAAAGATGTCCTTGTTTCCTTAGCTACCAAAGCATATTAGGGAGGATTTATTCCAAGACTCAGGGAGTAAAAGCATACAAGAGTATTACCCACTTCTAGGTATTAGAATGAAGTTCCCTTTCTAAGACTAAAAGAAAACATTTCAATGAAATATTAAAACTGTCATTTAATGTTTGGTTATCCTGTAAACAGGTTACTAAGCAGCTACTGTGCTGAAAAACACACTAAAAGAAGAGTTTTTGTTTTTGTGTTTGTTTTTTAAGCCAATGGATAACTATACTATTTTAAGGTTAAGAGGAAATTTTAAAAGCAAAGACAAAAATATTGACACTTTCAGTGGTAGCAAGAAGAAAATTTGTATAGCAAGCATCTATTTAAAAGCCATCAAACCAATTATTCTTGATATTGGCAACTGATCAGCATAACCTAGGGAGCATTTTTAAAATCCCCCTGTTTCTGCTACCTTACCACCTAAGAAACTGATTCAATTGCTTTTGTTCAAGGCCTCAGTATTTTTGAAAGTTTCTGAGTGATTTTGATCTGCTGTCTGGTTTCAAAACCATCACACTAGAGTTTAAGTTCTTTCAAAATTTTTCATTCATCTCATCCCTGTGTCATGTAGTATATATGTTATATAATGTTACATATATATGTGTGTAACATTCATGTGTGTGTATAGACACACAGACACACAAACACATGTGAACCCCAGTCATATAACAGCTATTCAATAAGTGATTATTGATTCGATGACTGACTCACTTGTATTCTTCTCATTTAAAAATCCCTAAACTTTCAATAATTGATAATGACAAAATTATGTCTTTATACTAGAAAAAAAAGAATTTAGGTAACTCCTTCGAATTTACAAGTCTACATAAACATTGATTTTATTTATTTGATTTGAAATTCAATTCTAATAGTAGGATTAATAGTGCTTCTTCATATAAAAATATCATGTGTAATAATTTTGTATTATATAACTTTCTCTTTAATTAAATACCCTTTTGTGTAAAGGATAGTCATATAAAATATAGGTTAAATATACAAAACATTGCTCAAAAACCAAAGGAGAAATGGGAGTGAAAGGAAAACAAAATGACCTCATTCATGTTTTAAAATTAGTAATGGTACGATTATTCTCTGATGCTACTTAGTAGATAATTTTTTATTCATTTTATTTATTTGCATGCGTTTTCCAACCATTAGAATTTCTTAGCAAGATAATTTCAAGCCAAGTACAGAGATGGAAGACAACATGCCATAGGGTGATCTGAGCACTTTTAATTTGAGAGCTCAATGGAGTAGGAAAAAAAAAAAATCTAAGACAAGGAGAAAAAAATTGCACTAGATAAACCTTTTTGCTTTGTCTATTGAGAGCTGACAAAGAAGCATGTGACCACATTTTTGGCACAGTAACTATTCTTTGTATGGTAGAAGTGTGTTGGAGGAGATGGCAAGTGTTTCCATCACAAAGTCTGCTAAATAGTCAGCATATCTTAGAACAAATTGTTTGGCTCTTTACAAATACTAAAATAGTAATGATGGATGCAATGATGCATCCCCACAAATTCATTAATGTGTATTTCTTTTGTCCATGAATATAAGTAGTTGGATATACATAACTTGGCACTCTTAAAGTTTCTAGGTTTTATATAATATATTGTAATCCTCCCTGGTATGCTACCTTAACACTGGATCGGTGTTAATTACATTGCCATTTGAACGTTTTGAACTCCTGCTAATTACAGTATTCGAAAAAATAAACTATTGGCATATTCCCCTTTGCTTCCAGCTTCTATTTTCAACTATCCTTTGCAGCAAAATTTCAATTTCACTCTGCTAATTCTCCGTACTCAGAAACCTGATGATATGTTACTGTATCTTAGTCACCTCCTTTAGCATGTGAATCTTATTTAATATCTAGATGGTTTAGAGGCTTATCTGATTATTTGAAACTGTTTAAGAAAGAAAGAAAATCAGGGAGTCTCATTTAAATGTCTCATACTTTTAGCTTACTATTTCAAAACCATTTTAAAATATATTTGAAACTTAATCTTTATGTTGGGAATGTGAAAAGGATACCATCCACTTAAAATGGAATTCATGACTTGTTTCCATTGTTATGGATGTGAAAGAAAAAACAAAACAATACTCTGATTTGTAACATCTGCCAGCTTTTGTGCTGTAAGTATTTCCATCATAACCTACTATAAACTACCAAACTGATGTTGACTGTTCTGCAAAGTTCTGAAGATTTGGAAATTGAATCCTGTAAGTCACTACAAGTTAGCTCCAGCACAATACTCTGTAACTGCTGTTTATCCCTTTACACACACAGTTTTTGAATGTCTCTTACATTCAGATATCTAATTAATGGAAATTTATCTTCTGTGGTAAAATATGGCTACTCTCTCCAGGATAGCAGGGCATTTGACATTCAGAGAAGATCACTTTTTTTTTTCTGGATACAGAGTCTCGTTCAGTCACCCAGGCTGGAGGGCAATGGTGCCATATCGGTTCACTGCAACTTCTGCCTCCTGGGTTCAAGAGATTCTCCCGACTCAGCCTCCCAAGTAGCTGGAATTACAAGCACCCGCCATCACTCCTGGCTAATTTTTGTATTTTTGTAGACACAAGGTTTTCCCATGTTGCCCAGGCTGGTTTCGAACTCCTGACCTCCAGTGATCCGCCTGCTTCGGCCTCCCAAAGTGCTGGGATTACATATGTGAGCCATCTCGCCCAGTTACAAATTTCATTTCATACATGAAATTCATGTGTTTCATGTTATAATACCAGTTTTGGTAAGAATTATAATGTGAAACACATGTATTTCATGTATAAAATGAGATTTGTAATTATCACTAAAAAATTACAGCTCACATGCTGCACTCTGTTTTCTTGTTTTAAGTTTTAATCTTCAATAAAAATTCCAAATTGCTGCATAGAATAATAGACTATAATTACCTGAGTATGATTATTTTATCTTTATAGCCACTGTGCCATCACAGTTTGCTTCTAATTTATTGTTTAAATGTAGAAATATGTTCCACACAGGTTGGAAATATGAACCTCTTGAAGCAAGCTCATAAAATGCTAAAATCATCAGGATCTTCCTACTCAAAAAACAAACACAGGTATCTGAGGATGAATAGACAGAGGCTAACCGAGTAATTAGAAGTTCCATTAATTAAGCTCTATGCAGAAGGCAATGTTCATAAAGGTAATAAAACAGTGCTAATACACACTATTAAAATCAAACGGATTTTGAGAAAACACATTTCATTTGAATTTCCCTAACCAACCTCACATACTCGTGGAAAATGAGATGTTGTATTTTATTTACTTACTGTGCCAGCTACCAATTTGTTGCCTCGGAATTCAAAATCCACCTTTCCTTGACTGCTCTGTGGCAATGGAGCTGGAGTCTGCAAATGTTTTCCCCTTGTCAGATAGACTGGCCCTGGAGAGACACCGGAGGAAGAAAGGGTTTCTCTTCCTCAACCCAGTGCAACCCTTTCATCAGACATCTGCAAATTGGGCTTTCTTTTCTTTTTCTTTTTCTTTTTCTTTTTTTTTCAGCAATGTACTGGACAACTTCTCCTGGCATATATTTCTTGTGTGGCTGTGGCTTCACAGCAGAGTGGGAGTCAGAGTCGGGCAGGGCACTCATGAACAGTTTCCCATTTTATACACACTCCCATCAGATGGGCTTGTACTGGAGTGCTGCCAGTGAGGCACCTGCCTTTGGATGGCTCCTCCAGCATCCATGCTGGCAGCTTTGCAGTGAGCTGCAGGTGTGCACTCCACTGAGGAAAGCTTCTTGACAGCATTGATATTCAGGGAGTCTAGAAAGCATCCCGGTGAACCTCTTCATATTCTACTGAACTGCGGCAGTACCCACTTCAATACTGTCTGGATATCAGCCCTGATAAGAGCTGGACTTTGCTTGAGTGTTTTATCTCTGTCCTAGAAGTGGTAACCTCTCTTTATTCTTGTGTCTTTTTCACTCTTATTAGACAATCCCCATTACTCCAATCTTCTGTTAATAGTATTTTTTATTAAATTTTGCCTCTGTAAATAACTGTAGTTTCTGTATCCTGATAGGACCCTGATTGATACACCTATATTCAGAAACCCCAAAATAGCTCACTCTTTCCTATTTGTCTATGCTTAGCACGTGAGTCTTACTCAATGACATAATCATGCTATTCAAAGTCATTTGTCTAAGCACAGGTCCCTCATCTAAACCACTAAAACTTCAACTGAGAACTTCAAATTCCTCTATTCAAAATTTCTCAATTTAGTCAGCAAAGATTTTTGAGAGAATATTTTATCACTGCTATTATTCGGACTTGTCAGTATATGGTAGCAATAAAAAGCACACTTTTTGAATTTTTTTATTCCTAATTTTAAACACAATTGTAAAATTTTCTACAGGAAAAGCACCTTTTTTTTCAGGCATAATTTCTGTGCAAAAATCGATATACACTTAATATACAGAATTCAATGAGTTTGGGCATGTGCATGAACCATGAAACCATCACCACAATCAAGGTAAATAGACATAGCTATCAACTCCAAGTTTCCTTGTGTCCCTTTGCTTTCTGTTGTTTTGTGGTAAGAACATTTAACATAGGCTCTGCCCTCTTCACAACATTGTACATGCTTATTACACTATTATTGACTATAGGCGCTATTCTATACAGCACAGCTCTGTAAATACTTCATCTTGCATAATTGTAACTTTAATTGAATAAAAATTTGCCATTTCCCCAACTCATTTTCCCTTTCCTCTGGCAGGCATCCCCTGCTAACCACCATTCTCTTCTCCGCTTCTGTGAATTTGACAATTGTAGGTAATTCACATAAGTACAATAATGCAGCATTTGTCCTATGATTGACTTATTTCACTTAGCACAACGTTTCTTCAGGTTCATCTGTGTTGTCACAAATAGCAGGGTTTCCTTCTTTTTAAAGACTGAACAATATTTAATTGTATGTATGCACCATATTTTTTTGTTTAAAAATGAGGTCTTACTCTGTCACCCATGCTGGAGTGCAGTGGGGTGATCCTAGCACACTGCAGCCTTGAACTCCTGAGTTTATGTGATCCTCTCGTGTCAGCCTCCCAGTAGCTGAGACTGCAGGTGTATGCCACTACATCTGGCTACATTGTCCAGGCTGATCTCAAACTCCTTACCTTAAGTGATCCTCCAGCCTCAGACTCCAAAATATTAGGATTACAGGTGTGAGCCACTGTGTTCAGTCTCCCACAGTTTTTAAATCAATTCACCAATTAATGGACATTTGGGTTTTTTCCATATCTTGCTATTGTGAATAATGCTGCAGTAAACACTGGAGTGCATATAACTCTTCAAGATTTCAGTTATTTTGGGTAGATACCCAGAAGTGGGATTAGGGCATAATATGATAGCCTGGTGCTAGATAGCCTGGTACAGGCTAAATATCATGATATCAAAAGCTGAATGCAGAGGTGGGTGTATGTTTTGTGCTAACTGAGACATATACAATTCTATTTTAATTTTTTGAAGAGCCTCCATATTGGTTTCCATAGTGGCTGCACCATTTTACATTCCACCAACAATGCCAGCTGGTTTCAAATTTCTCCATTTCCTCACTATCATTTGTTACTTTTAAAAATATGATCCTATCCTGACAGGTATGACATGATATCTCACTGTGGCTTTGAGTTGCATTTTTTTCTGATCATTAATGATATTTAGCATTTCTTCATATATCTGTTGACCATTTATATATCTTCTTTAGAGAAATATCTATTCATGTCCTTTGCCTGCTTTCTAATCAGGTTATTTTTTGTGGGTGCTACTGAGTTGCAGATGTACCTTATATATTTTGGATATTAACCCCTTACAAGAGAAATAGCTTGCAAATATTTTCTCCTATTCTGGAGATTGCCTTTTCATTATGTTAATGATTTCCTTGCAGAAGTCTCTTAATTTGATGTTGTCTCACTTATCTATTTTTGTTTTTATTGCTTGTGCTTTTATCATGTCCAAGAAAAATTATTGTCAACAAGGTTTTACCCCTATGTTTACTTGTAGGAGTTTTACAGTTTCAAGTACACTGAGTTGATTTTTGTGATTGGTATGTGGGTCCAATTTCACTCTTTTTTCATGAGTGATAGTGAAAAAGGAAGAAGAAAATGTAATTCCAGTTTAATTCACCAATATGAGAGTGGAAAGAGACAAGATTCATAAAGAAGATGAGGACTAAATAACGTGATGTCTTTTAAACTAGAATCTAAACTATGCTAATGAGTTTAGATTCTACTCTACTGATTGATAGAAAGTGATTAGGGAGACTTTTAAAAAAAGAATGACATGGTCTAATTTATCTTTTTGAAAAATTACCCTGGAGGCTGTACCTATTTACTGCATCAGAGGAAAACACCTATATTTTTCTATCCCTAATATTATAGCTCCATCCCAGACCTTTCTAGTGAAATTTCTTTCAGTATATCCCGTTGCCTCCTTGACTTCTCCCTTTGGAACATTAATAGACATCCTAAACTTACCTTGTCCACACCTGAGTCCCTGATAGGCCGCCATAGCAGTTTCTTATGGAGTAATTTTAATTCACTTACCTTCCTCAACCAGGCAAGAGTAAAAATAATTACTTTGGCTATGAGAAGAGTAGAGGATTGGTAGAATCTCAGAGAAGTTAGAAATATAAACTGGGCCTCTGAACATTTACAAGCCAAAATCAAATCACAGAGTAGATTTGAGAGCCATAAGTACCGAAAAATCTTCTGTGGGACCCTTATCCTGGGCCACAGAGATCCTCCACATATAAGTTCCTGAAGAAACCTAGCACCACACAATGGACAAAGCCTCCTTGTAAGCAAGAATAGAGTAAGAATAAGCAGAAATAACTAATAAATAGAGCACTAGAACTTTAAACAGTGGAATTATCAAATAATACAACAAAATAACAATGCCTAATATATTTTAAGAAATAAAAATCAAGATTGACAATACATTCAGGGAGCAAGAAACATAATAAATGACATAACATACTTTAAAAAAGGAACCAAATTGAATTTCTAGAATGGAAAACACAACAATTGAAATTGAAACTCAAGGATAGATTTAGGAGATTGAATAGAGTTTAATAGAACATTATTGAACTTTAACAAAGGTTTAAAGTAATTATCAAAAAAGAGACAGAAATGAAGATTGGAATGATGAGCGTAAGTGATACGAAGAATAGTGTAATATGTAAGATCAGAGTTCTAGAAGGAGAAAAGAATGTAACATAGAAATTACTTGAAATTGTGATAGCGCAAACATTTTCAATACTAATAACGTATATTAACAGATTTAATGAATACCTAGAAGGTTTTTAAAAAAATTCTTTAACTGCACACCCAATTTTTCAGTAGCTACAATGGAAAGCAAAAAGAAGCCATAATTCAATGTAATGAAAGAAAGTAACTGCCAACCTTGACCCATGTGCCCAGTACACTGCTTTTGGTTTTGTGTTTTATTTTTCAAGTAGAGGGCAAAACAAACTAATTTTGACCAAAAAAAAAAAAGTAGCTGAGTGTGCTACTAGCAGAAATCTATCAAAGAAAATTCTAAAAACATACTTCTCAGATGAGAACAGTATTTCAAAATAGAAAGTCTCAGATGTGAGAAGGCATGAAATTGTTCAGTTGGTTTAAAAATATAAACAAGTTACATAAAAATAAGCAAATTAGAAATTATCTTGCTCTTAATAAATGGTATTCTAATCGTTTATTGTTATGGTTAATAAATTCATAAAAATGACATTAAAATGCATAACACAATAACAAAACAATAGAAAAGTGGATAGAATTAAACTGCACTGTTTTTGTTTTTATTTTCTAAAAAGGTAGTAATGATATCAATTCAACTTGCACACTAATATTTATGAATATTGTAATTTCTAACACAATGCATGACAAAATAGCAGACAAAATAGAAGATAAAAAGGAAATATGGGCTAACAATCACACATTCCAAAAATACAAATGCATATATAAACAGGACAGGGAGCAAGAAGATTTTGTGTCACTTCTAAACAGCAAATGTTCCAGAGATTGTTAGAATAAATATGGAATACCTAATTAGTTGCTTCTTTACAAGAAATATTTCATAAACATAATAATATCAAAAGCTGAATGCAGAGGTAGGTCTATGTTTTGTGCGGACTGAGACATATGCAATTTAGGGCACCTCCAAAAATATTAAAAATTATCAATGTAATGTTAGCTGCAAAAATAAATACTTAGAATGAGAAATTGTAGATTTCAAACATGCACAAATACCACATAAATCATAAATCAAGTAAAATAGTGTATCTTTTTCTTTATTATTGATGGCAGTCTCAGGCCATCTGGTGCCAGCGGGCCATCTGGGGCCGCCATTGCCATCACACCAGCCGCTGCAGGGAGAACACGAGGAGGAGATGGACACTCCCTGCCCTGCAGCCCGCCACCCTGAGGGCTGCAGCAAAGAGGCCCTGCCAGGTTGTGGCCGGAGATGGGGAGCTCTGGGCTGACCCTGAACGCCAGGGTCACAGAGGGATCTTACGGCAACGTTGTCCCTGCCCCAGATGCCGGCCCAGGATCAGCGAGGACCTGGAGCCCGTGCCCCAGGTTGCTAAGGTATGCGGCTGGATGCTGTGTTCCACTGAGTTAGTGAGAATCAGGGACAGGAGGGACCCCTGCCCCTTCCAAGGTGTAGGGGTGGGAGCTCCCCAGGTGCAACTGCCCCGCCCATGCTACAACTTTAACCGGGCACCCCTGTGCTCTTGGGAGCCTGGAGTAGGCAGGAGCAAGTAGTGGCTGCTGATCTGGGCATCCCACTTCACAGAGCAGTAAGGAGCCCTGTCCCCAGGGGAACAGCTGCAGCCGCCGAAACCTGGGCTGCAGACCCAGGCATCCACGTACTTCTGGGAGTCCCGGGAAGGCGCCTCTTGCCCTTGCAGGATGGGAGGGCAAGGAGTCGTACTTCCGCTGCCTGACCTCTCCCCGCTCCTGGCTCCCACTCTGGTCTCTGAGCGGAGCTGGGGCTGAGCCCAGGTGCTGTCACAGCCCAGTCTGGTGTGTGCATGCTGGAAGCAGTGCTGACATGCCAGCCCCCTGCCACCAAGGCTCCCTCGGGAGTTTGGGTATGAGGAGGGCGGGAGGGGAATCTGACAGAGAACTGAGGGAAGCTGGGTGCTGGCCTGCATGTGCTCTTTGGTATCAGCAGCCTGCATGCCATGGGCAGCCACGGGAGGCAGACAGGCTCCTGGGCCAAAGTGGATGGGTCCCGGGTAAGGCTCCACCTTCGGGCTGGGCTGCTGGTCCAGCAGAAGGAATGCGGACTTGTGGTGTCTCTTCCAGGGCCCATGGCTACCCATGGACCAATCAACAAGTACTTCCTGCCCTCTAATGTCCATAAAAATCCCAGACTTAGCCAGAGCAGGGCAGAGGAGGGAGAGGATGGAGAGATGATAGGAAGACCGGCTGCAGAGAGAAACTACCCTTTCTGTTGAGGGCTTCAGAAACCTACAGGGAAGTAGGGAGGACCAGTGGCAGAGAGGAACTGCTCTCTCCAGGGCCTGCTCTCTGCTAAGAGCTTAACCCTTGATAGGATAGCCTGACTACCCAGAGGAGCTACCCAGTGCTGGTCTCCTCTGAGCTGTTCTAACACTTAATAAAACTCATTTTCCTCTTGGTCACACTTCACTTGTTTGCATACCTCATTCTTCCTGGATGCAGGACAAAAACTCAGGCAAAGTGCCTGAGCCACAGAAGTTTCCAGCCAGAAAATTGATATCCCAAAGATCCCATAACACTATTGCATATTGTGACTGATTTTCATTATATTACAGATTATAGAAAAACAATTTATTCATTATACTCTATCATGGTGGTTGTGATTATTAACAGTTTCAAAAATAAAATATTTCAGTTTCACAAGTGTTAATCATTAATGCCACATCTCCCATTTCTAGCATAGGTGTGTTTCTTTCCAGTGGCTAAACTCTTTGGGATTTTCAGCCATTTGATAATATCCTGGTCTTCTTTCTGTCTCCTAAGCTCACTTAGCCAATTCTTAGGGAGAAAAGTTGCTTTAAAGCCTAGATCTTACTGGTTCCCCAGAAGCGACTCACCAGAGTCTCATTCAGATCTTCCTCACTGTGGTCAAACTTAGGGGCCCAAGGTTCAATAAGGTCCACCATGGGCAGGTTGTCACAGGGCACCCAGACAATAGGTGCCTGTCAGTAGTGGCCCTTAGCTAGCTGGGAACCTCAATATCATTATCATAGTGTTAAGGATGACCCGCAGGCAGGGCCAGTACTCCATAATTCTGGTAGAAGGTAGAGAATAAGGATTCCAGTCTCTCCTGTATCTGCAGATATCACAGAAGCTAGGATTCCCCACGGTAAATCCATACCGAATTGAAAGTCAAATGAGAAAGAAAGATATCCTATTAATACATTAAGTAATGTCATTAACAATCCCAAAACTTTGATATTAATAGAGGGGAAAAAAACAGCTTTATTTTGATTAGTATCACTCGGTATTCCATAAATATGTACAATTATGTGTCAACTCAAAATAAAATAAAATAATTAATTTTAAAAATGTAAAAATTTAAATGTAGTTAAAACATTTTGTAGCTACTGCATATATATGTATATAGTAAAGTTGAAACAAAGCAAACTTACAGTCAGAAACTATTGCGGGATCTGGCCAGTAGCCCGCAATGCAAAGGGGCTCTCTCTTTGTTGCCAGGCAGATCGGTAGGTCGAGAAATAATAGACACACACAAGACAGTGAAAGTTGGGTCCACGGGGATCACTGCCTTCTGGTCCTGCAGTGCCACCAATGCACTGGATATACCAGCATTTATTATTGAGTTTAGTGAGGGCAGGGGTAGGTTAGTAAGGGATTTAGGGTCATTTGATTATGAGGTGAGATGGTCACATAGGGATGAAGTAATTCTTAAACATAACATTTGTATGCAGAAGTACAGTATACAGAGGTAAGAATTTACAATATAGTGTGTGCATCAGTAATTTCTAACAGAGTCTTAAAATAGAAACACAGTCTTTCCATAACCTATGATTAGCAAGATATTAATCAGCAGTAACAGTTGCAGCAAAAGCTGGTTACAAACAATTCATAGAAACAGGACGGGAAGTTAGACACCACTTAGACCAGAATTTCTCAGAAGGGAGTATGCTTTAACTCTAGAAAGGGCTAGAAGAGCCGCAGCAAGATGAGGGCGTTTATAGCCCTATCTTACCCATATGGACAGGTGCCCCCCATGTGACCGTTTATAGGCTCTCCACAAGGGTCTCATTCCATTCCCAGAGCTATGAACATCTGCTTTTCCAGGATAGGAATCTGAGTGATGTGAAACCTCCCTGACTGCATGTCCATTCATAGGCTCTCTGCAGGGGGAAGTACATCACGCACTGTTGGCTGATTCTGGCAGTCCAACCCCGGCATTTTCTTTACACAATCCTGCGTGCAATTTTGTATATACAATAATCAGGAACATTTCATCTTTTATTCCATAGCAATAGTTTCAGGGGGTCTCCCTACAAGAAACAATTTCTAAAGAAAAAAGAATTACTTGATAATAAATTAAGATTTATTTATTCAGTAAGCCATAACAATTTTGAATTTTTATGCCTAATGATATTAACTTAAAATAATAATACAAGCAATATTGAGAAATCTATAAGAAATAACAGACAAATCTATAATCATAGAAGGAGATTTCAGACACTGCTAGATAAGGTAGACACAAAAGTCAGTAAGGTTGCAAAATGTGAGCAGAATGATTAAAAATTTAACAAGTTGGCTGGGTGCAGTGGCTCATGCCTGTAATCTCAGCACTTTGGGAGGCCGAGGCAGGTGGATCATGAGGTCAGGAGTTTGAGACCAGCCTGGCCAACATGGTGAAACCCCATCCCTACTAAAAATACAAAATTAGCCAGGTGTGGTGGTGCGTGCCTGTAATCAGCTACTCGGGAGGCTGAGGCAGGAGAATTGCTTGAATCCAGGAGGGGGAGGTTGTGGTGAGCCGAGATCACCTCACTGCACTCCAGCCTGGGCAACAGAGCAAGACTCTGTCTAAAAAAAATATAAAAAATTTTTAAAATAAAAAATAAATAAAAATTAACAAGCTGCAGAATACACATTTTTCCTGTTACACATGTAACATTCAAAAAGTGACCCACATGCTAGACCGTAAAGAAAAATTCTACCTAGTCCATGATTAAAATTTGCAACAATGTTTTGGAGGTCTATTTGCTTGGTTTCCTTCCAATCTCTCCGACACACACACACACACACACACACACACACACACACACACAGAATGTGGTTCTAAAGTTGGTGGTGTCTTTGAAAGCATCCATTTCTCATCTTTTTACAATTCAAAACAGTTGTGTTATTTGTTGGTGTAGCTACTATAGAATAATTACTGTTAGAAAAAGAAAATCATGTAGATGAATGCTAAGACTTAAGACAGGAATGGTAACAGACATCACAGAGGCCTAGAAGTCCATTATTATTCACTTCAGCTGTTCAGAACCCAGCTGTGATCTTGTTTATTCTCCAAGACCAACACCCCAGGCATTTATAGCATCTCTGAAAACCTCCCAACAACCACACTTCAAATCTACTGTTGCCTGAAACTGCCAACTGTTTTGTTCCAAAGATTCTAGCTATTTCAAAATTGCCTCCATTAGAAAGGGAGTAATTGGTAAAATTCCCTAAGGGTAGTGCCTGGTTAAAAAAAAAAAATGGTCACTGGTAATAGCAGAAAATTTCACAAAAATGCCAATAAATTTTCTGATTGATGGAACTGAGATACAAGTAAAATTTAATATCTAAGAATCCTGATAACTGGATGAAAAAAAAAGTCAATGCATAGGCACCTACATACATATACACATCAAAGAATAAACTTATTCAAAAGCAATTTCTCAGCTTTCTATGTTATACGTCACATGTTAGAAATCGAATTCATGATGTCAACACCTATGTGAGAACAGTTATTGTTTTCCAGTTTATTTTTATCACCTACATTAAACATGATTCTTCCAAAAATTGATACGTCTACTTTCAACATTATAGAAAGAAAGGAGTGTTCAAGAAATCAGGGCCAAGAATTATCAAGTACAAAGAATGCCTCCATAAAAGATACCTCAAAAAAAAATTGAATATACATTATAAATAATGGAATAACTTGTAGTTTCTAGAAAGCATGTGTGTAAAAACACCATACACAACCAAAACATTATCTAGAGCAAAAGAAACACTAAATTTTGGTTGTATTTAGTATTCTGTTTCAAATACCTAATAACACACTGGTAGATCCCTTTTAAGATCTGTGATACAATATAATTCTTACTTGTAATTTTAATTACCTTGCCTTGTTTCATATCTTGTGATTTTTAAAAGCATTTATACAACAGTATTAGGATAGTATATTAACATTTAATTTTATATTATAAGCATAACCTAAGAGTAAATAAATTAGTTTTTTCTGCCAAGATCTTACAAATAATACTGACATTAACAGGGTAAAGTAACACAAGTTTGTTCCTGGCATATGGTAGGTTTTCAAATAATATATTTAAATTAAATTTTACTTTCTGTAATAAAAGTAAAACTCATAATGCTTGGAAGAGTAGCAGAGTTATACCTTTTCCCCCAAAGGTTTGCTCAATACCCTCCTAAAATCACTTCTTGATATCCCCCTTGTTTGGGAGTTTTGTTGTTCAATAATACAAATTGTCTCACTCTGAAGTCTAGTCCTACTAAGAAGCAAATTATGAAGCGACAGTGTCACTTGTCAAGTTGACATTTTCAATGCAGCTGCCAGTATTTTCTAAAGAAAAGTAATTCTGAAATCTTTTTGTCTATGAACAACCTTTCCTTTGGTAAAAGCGATAGAACAGTCCCTTTAGAATTCCACTACTACATTTTTTTATACAAGGCAGCATCACATTTTCTCATTCTTTATTTAAATTATTTTACTCGTCTTTATTTTGATTAATTTACTCACTGTCTTTTTCCATTCTTTTTTCTTGTGATAGTTCATCAAGACAAACATATTCACAGGCATTCCACTCCATCAGTCTTCCACCGTACAGTGGGCTGACTTGTCACTTCTCAGATGCTTGGGTACCAGGCAGGGGACCAAAAAGCCTGAATGGTTATCAAGCACTAAGATTGTGTTGATGTCTTGAATATTACTTAGATGTGTTGTCGCCTTGAATGTGTACATTACTACAGAAATTAAGACCTAGACTAGTAAATGTTACTTTTTTTTCCAAAATATATATTCTAAGTGGATTAATACCGAGAGTGTTCTAAAGCTCTACAAAATATAATGACTAATAATAGTATGTAAAAATGAGAATGAACAAATACTAGTCATATTAAAATAATTTAGGTTAATCTAACTAATGTTTGAATAAAAAAGCATTTTAAGAGGTAATGCTCTATATATGCATTTATGGAAAAGTACAGCAAACAAATAAACAAATGAAAAAAAAAACTAACATGATCTTCAGAGTTAAAAATGAGGAAACTGCCAAGGGAGGGGGTAAAACAGTAATGACTGAGAGAATGCACAAGGTAGTCTTCTAGGAAGTGGATCTTATTCTATTTCTTGATCTGGGTACTGATTATATCGTTGTGTTTTCTCTGTGAAAATGTCATTTAATCCATTGTAAAAGAATATATGTCTCTGCTTACAACAAAGAAAGGCTTCCAGAGAAAGTTTCTTGGAAAGAAAATATTCAGTCACAGTAAACATCAGATGGCAAATTTGAAAAGATTAATAAAAATGATGTAAAAATCTCTAAGATTTTTTTTTAAATACAAATTAACACTAACAGTGAAAAAAGTATATCACATATATTTTACATGGATTGAAAAATAACAAAAAACTTGACATACAATTTTTAACATTCTAATGAAATTATTAGCTTCTTTGTAAAACACTAAAACTTTTAAGTTTTAAAAAAACCTTTTAAGATTTTTAAAATATAGAAAAATCTGAATAGCATCTATAAAATAAATCTGTGATTAAAATTTCATAAAGAATTACAGTGTTTCTTTTGGCATTATATTAACTAGAATGAGGCCAAAGGAAGAATTTGAAATGTTGGCATTACTTGACATGTTGTTCTGAGATGTGTATTTGCAAAAAATAAAAAATTATGAAGAGCTTTGCACTTTACTGTATGATAATAATATTTCACTACTATGTTTGCATTTAAAAAGTTACAGAGAGCTTATAGTCAAATTGACTTTAAACATATGAACGACGAATTTTGAGACAAAAATAGGTTTGCTAGAGAAAAATGAGTTACAAAAGTGGAAGAGGGAAGAAGAAGAAGCTTAAAAAGACTGTGCCATAATGGAGAGATTTGAAAGATTTGACAGAGAGATAAGTAGAATTCAAAGAAATACAGTAAAAAGAAAGAAGAAAGAAAAAGAAAGAAAGAAAGAAAGAAAGAAAGAAAGAAAGAAAGAAAGAAAGAAAGAGAGAGAGAGAAAGAAGAGAAAGAAAAAGAAAGAAAGAAGGAAAGAAGGAAAGAAAGAAAGAAGGAAAGAAAGAAAGAAGGAGCAAGCAAAGAGAGGGAGGGAGGGAGGAAAGGAAAATAAATGAAAGGAAAAGAAAGGAGTGGGGAAGGGGGAAGGAAGGGAGGGAGGGAGTAAGGAAAAAAATAAGAAAAGAAAGAAGGGAAAAGAGAAAGGAGAAAGCCAGGGAGAGCGTAGAAATACAGAAATACAATGGAATTTAGGTATACATCTAGATAAATAAATATGGTAAACTGCTGTGAAAACACTGGACTAGAATGAAAAATAAAAACCATGTTGGATGGAGGCAAACAAGGAGCTTCAAATGCCAAAAACTTGATATGTTGTTCTGAGTTGTGATTATGGAGATGTGTGTTTGCAAAAAAATTAAAAACTTACGAAAAGCTTTGCACTTTAATGTATGGTAATGGTATTTCACTACTATGTTTGCATTTAGAAAGTTACAAAGAGTTTATAGTATTTCACTAATATGTTTGCATTTAAATAGTTACAGAGAGCTTAAAGTCAGATTGGCTTTAAATATGTGAACCACTAATTTTGAGACAAAAATAGGAACTTCTAGCTCCCTGTTTGTTTTGTTTTGTTATTATTATTATTATTATTATTTCTATTCTTTCACTATTGTTTATTCTTTGCTATTCCATAGCAACATAAAGTTAATGTAAGTATAGGTGACAATGATACGGAAAACAACACTATAGGGTCCTCATATACTTACAGGGGAATGAGAGAAGATTTTACTCAATGATCTAGATGGAATGATTGACAGGAAATGACAAAGACTCTCAGAAAACATACTAACCTCCCAAATAGGGAAATGAAAGTGTATTAGATCTATAATGCCTGGTAATACAATCTTATATCTAGGAATTATTTCTTCAAAACTATAAACATGATGTTAACATTTAGTACTACTTTTGAATGGCGTTTATTTAAAGAAAGAAAGTTTATGTTTTTAAACTTAGTTTCCAAGTTTCAGAGAGTATCTAGAGAAACATTCAGTATGCACTTAGGCATTTCAGAAAGCTAAATTTATTTTTGCTAGTTACTGCAATGGGTTTATTAAATATATATAGTTTAACAACATTTATTTTTTATGAGAGATGTTATCATTTTGCAAAAGTTCTCAAATTCCTAAGAGCCAAATACTTAGTTTGGGCTATTATTTAATTTTTGTATAAAAATGGTACGTTTTGGGGTTGTTATAAATTCTGTGGCTCATAATTAAGTACACAAACCAGGAAAACAAGCAAAGAAAAGTAATCGCATTTCCTCCATAGTCATTGATATTGGAATGACTATTTCTTGCCAAAATCCTTTCTGTTACTTAGTTGTCCTAATGGTTTTTATTCAGCAGTCGAATAGTTAGGTTGTTAACAGGAAAACTATTAACAGAGGCTTTTACAGCTGAAATGACTACATTACACCAATTACAACTAATTCTAGATTTACAATAGAAAAAAAATATAATACAGACCACATTTTCATCAGTAATGGAGAGAAATAGTTTGTGTATTTAGCTACACTTTTTCCTACTATAAAAAATGTCAGAAAAAGCATTTCTAATGTTTTCTATTTAACATAATAGGAATGCATTTAACATCAATTTTCTGTTCCTTACTGTAGGTGTCGTTTTAACAGTGTAAGACATTACCTCTTACACAAAAAGGTAGGTAATCATTTACTCTTTGCAGAAAGCCAGTAGACGGTTTTTTTAAAGATACATTACTGCCAAAATGATATCGTCTTAGTGGTGGCAGCATGTGTTTATTCCTTCTCTCTTAGGAAATAGAACTTTCCAGTGTCATTTACTCAAGCCTATGTTACTAAACATTCCTTTGAACCTCTCCAATCCTTCTTTGAAGAATTGAGAGCCCTGAACATAAAAGTATCTTGCCGGATTCTTTATTAGAATCTTGTATTCCATTTTATGGGATCACTCAGTTTTGACTCAGTTTCAGAGACTTTCTCCAGAGTCTTTTTTTTTTTTTTTTTTTTTTTTTTTTGATACGGAGTCTGGCGCTGTCGCCCAGGCTGGAGTGCAGTGGCCGGATCTCAGCTCACTGCAAGCTCCGCCTCCCGGGTTTGCGCCATTCTCCTGCCTCAGCCTCCCAAGTAGCTGGGACTACAGGCCCCCACCACCTCGCCCGGCTAGTTTTTTTGTATTTTTTAGTAGAGACGGGATTTCACTGTGTTAGCCAGGATGGTCTCGATCTCCTGACCTCGTGATCCGCCCGTCTCGGCCTCCCAAAGTGCTGGGATTACAGGCTTGAGCCACCGCGCCCGGCCTCTCCAGAGTCTTTGGGTATCTTTCTGCTTCACTAACTGGAGCTCCTCTCCGTCTTTCCTACAGGACCTGAAATGTCCCTCTGCTTTTAAAATATGACTTAATGACAGATAACTAGCATTCACAATCTTTTCAATAAACTTTTTTCTAGGGATGTCACTTCTTGAATGGTGGTGTAAGGATCTTCATGGACCCTTTCCCTAGTAAAACTACCATAACCCGTGAAAATTACAAAAACGCTCCATCATTTGAAACTGCTAAAAATTGTCATAAGGGCATACAGAAAAGGAATAAACATTTATTTAAGAAAATCTACCAAATCTCAGTAAGAACCTCAAAGGTACATGGCATTTCAGCTAGACTCATCCACCCTCTCCATGTTCACTATGATAAAAGTTCTATTCTAAATTGATTCAGCCAAGAAAATGGGGCTTCTTCTTCCCCAGCTCCTAACCTAAGGATATGTCAGGATAAACAGCCTTTCAACATTTCTCATCCCCTCAGCCCTATGTTGTATATGATCTATTCTAGCCAAGTGGTCAGAAATTTCCTTATTCTACTCAGCCCCTGATTATAGGATAGGAGTTGTAACTCAGGCATGGCAGCCTGAGAATACTGGGCCTCGATTATTCTCACACTACCTCAGTCACAGGGTGGATATTCCATGCCAAGAGAAGGAGACTGAAAGTAGTAGAAATGACTACTCTTTCCTAGAATGCTGACTGTAGAACTGCAATGTCACTTCAAGAGAAGCAGTTGACTTTTATCTCCCAGCCCCAGAACAATGACTCCGTGGTTCTTCCCAAAGGGAAAAGAAGTCCACAAGAAAAGAAAACTCCGAAGTATGAATTAAGGTAAATAAATTTATTTAAGAGACTGTAGGATAGTTCAACCTTAAAGGCACTTTGGAAAACAATGAGATTTCGATCATGATCAATTAAGAGAAGAATGATAGCTACATGGTGCAACAAATGAAATGGTGGATCAGTTCAAAGTTTAACACAGAAACCAGAAAATAAACAGTTAAAGAGAGCTCTCCCAAAGTCAGAATAACCCTCAAATGTTGGTTTCATATGATACCACTGTGAAAGGTTCCAAATGTATGCTCAGAGCATGCTTGAAAGCAATAATAGCAAACAATTAGTAGAGTCTAACATGTAGGCATCATACCATTGGCCGGGCACGGTGGCTCACACCTGTAATCCCAGCACTTTGGGAGGCCGAGACAGGCGAGTCACGAGGTCAGGAGATAGAGACCATCCTGACTAACATGGTGGAACCCGTCTCTACTAAAAAAAAAAAAAAAAAAACACAAAAATAAAATTAGCCAGGCATGGTGGTGGGCTCCTGTAGTCCCAGCTACTTGGGAGGCTGAGGCAGGGGAATGGCTTGAACCTGGGAGGCGGAGCTTGCAGTGAGCTGAGATCGCCTCACTGCACTCTAGCCTGGGTGACAGAGTGAGACTATGCCTTAAAAAAAAACAAAAAACCAAAAACAAAAAACCATAAAGACAGACCAGCTAGACACACAGCAAGGCAATCAGGAAAGGACAGTCAAATATAACTCACTGAAATCCACTCTAATTCCCATAGGCTGAGGGAGAGGGAGAACTCTACTTATGTTCACTCTTAAGCATCTGAGGAGCAGTCTGTCACTGAAATAGTCAAACAAGTTAGGATGCAAATAAACAAACAAGCAACAAGACTATGGAGGGGGTGAAAATCAGTTTCCAGAGTTGCTACACTTTGTTATTTACTATATCTAGTTTTGAACAATAGAATAAAAGCCATGCAAAAAAGCAAGAAATTGTGACTCATGTACCTGAAAAAAAGCAGGTAAACAGAAATTGCCTTTAGGGAGCCCACACGACAGTCTTGGCAGACAAAGACTTCAAAAGAGCTATTGTGAATATGTTCAAAGACATTTAAAATGTGCTTAAAAATGGCCGGGCATGGTGGCTCAAGTCTGTAATCCCAGCACTTTGGGAGGCCCAGGCGGGTGGGTCACGAAGTCAGGAGATTGAGACTATCCTGGCTAACACAGTGAAACCCCATGTCTACTAAAAATACAAAAAAATCAGCCAGGTGTGGTGGCAATTGCCTGTAGTCCCAGCTACTGGGGAGGCTGAGGTGGGAGAATGGCGTGAACCCAGGAGGCAAAGCTTGCAGTGAGCTGAGATCACGCCACTGTACTGCAGCCTGGGCAACAGAGCCAGACTCCATCTCGGGGAGAAAAAAAAAAAAGTGCTGAAAGATAAACTTACGAGGATTATGACTCAAATAACGAATGTTAATAGAGAGACACAAATTATAAAAAAAGAAAAAAAAGAAAGAAAATTCTGGAGTTGAAAGGTACAATGACCAAAATGAAAATTTACTAGAGGATCTCAGCAGACTTGAGCTGCAAGAGTAAAAAATTACTGACCTTTTAAATAGATCAATATAGATTGTGCAATCTAAAAAACAGAGAAATAAGAAAGAAGAGCAATAAACTGACACTCAGAGAAATATGGGCCAGTAGTTTCAGATCAAGGAAAGGAAAAAAGCAGAATAATATTTGAAATAAAATGGCTGAAAACTTCCCAATTTTGCTGAAAAATATTAACCTATTCACCCAACAAGTTTAATAAATTTCAAATAGAATAAATGCAAAGAGAATCATATCCAGATACAGTATAGTCAAAACGTGGAAATACAATGAATAAAAGTCTTTAACTCATATTAAGCCATGAGGCAAATATTACTTCAACTTCTATTAATGTAACATATCATTTTTTGTGACCACTATGAACAAAGTAACTTATATGCATACATTTTAATTCAAATGTTTAAAGAGTTTAAATAGTAATGATCAATACTTAATAATACTGACAATTAATATAATACTTAAAAATGATAAAATTACTCAATATTGTGCTAAATAGTATAACACATAATTTCACTAAGCTTAAAACAGCCATAAAGTGTGTAGTTATCTACAATTGTTATAATGCATTCACAGAGCCTTAGACAAGTTAGTTTCCTCATGTTAATACAGGTGGTAGAATCAGAGCAAAATAAAGAACCAGAACTAAAAACAAGGTCTGGATTCCTGCAAATGATTATGGGTTTTTTGCCATAACAATCACCATTCAGTAGCAGTAGATAGATAATATAAGTGTTAAAGCAAACTAAATATGGCCTGAGAAGGACTCCATCCTTCTATATTTGGGTCCTTGTGGATGAACTGTAACCTAACTTAATAGACAGAAAAAATTCAAAAACTGACTTAGTAGTATACACCTGTAACAATAGCCAAGTGTTGGCCAATCCCAGTGGCCATACTTCAACCATCCATACATTGCCGAGTGTTCAGATTGTGTTCAAACAAGGCATACGCCAAGATGTAACCAATTCAGCTGTTCTGTACCTCAATGCCAATATCTGTACATCATTACCTTTTTTTTTTTTCTGTAAATCTTCTTGCACTATATGGCTGTGCTGGATTCTCTGTGAATCTGCTGTGATTCTAGGGGCTGCCCAATTTGCAAATCATTCATTGCTCAATTAAATCCCTTCAAATTTAATTTGGCTGAAGTTTCTCTTTTATCAGAGGGTGTCAGAAGTGGGATCTGAAGTGGAACTTCTAGTGACCTCCAGGAGTGCTGAGTGAATATGCAAGGTGCCTGCAGGACCTATTTATGTAAACTGACTTCTCAGAGTGGCTGGGGATTGTGGGTAAGCTCTCTCTCGGATTTTGGAGCTCCACAGAATTGTGTTTTGAGCTTTCTGAGTTTCTGATACAAATTGGGTTTGGAAGTCATGACAGAAACTGGGCTGGGTCCAGGAATGAATCTGATCTGGGAATTAGCTGGTTTGGAAACAGTAAGAGGCCTCTTACATCTGACTGGGTCAGAAAGGAACTGGTGGTAAGCAATAATATTGCAGTGCTTTTACAATTTGGCTTTTAAAAATTCACAGGGATTTTTGTGTTCTACCCCTCTGTTTAATTTTTCTTGTACTCCTAGGCAAGAAAAAAAATCATTGGCTAAGTTAATCAAGAGAACCTAAGAGTCAAGCCAATATTTTAGGTAAAAATGGGATCCTTAATTTCTGAAAAACTGAGTTCCTTCTTGCTTATACATTAGGCCCAGGAGGCAGCAAAGTCTTACAGAAATGGTGAAATCTTACTGAAGATAACTTACAGTATAATGTTCCAAATGAACAACAACACACTAAAGTGCAATTACAAAAAAAAAAAAAATTCTTTTGTGTTGCAGCTTGGCCCCCAGGGTGATGGTGCAGCAGGTCAGGTCACTAGGGCTGCTCAGGAAAAGGGAACCCAGAAGGCTGGCAGGCTGGCAAAAGGGTAAGAATTTCTCACCAGTCAGATTTTTAGTTTCTCTCTTGGTGTGCAAATTGATTGCATGAATGGTAAAAATCACTGTTTATCTCCTCTGTATAGTTTTAATTAATGCAAAGGAATTCTGAGGCTAGTGGTAAGCTGTAGCCAGTCTGGTGTATTTTGTGCTATGAATTCGTTTTGCTGTGTCAAGGAGTACCTTAGGATAAAACATGGGGTTAATTACACATAAATTCACTGCTCAAGACAGCCCAGCAAGCTGGTCAGTAGCAAACTTTGTTGCAGGTCCCTGAAACGAACAAAAACCTGGATGAGGTCTTCATCTTGTTTTACATCCTTGGGAGCTTGACCTTGTAACCATGTGGCACAACTTTCTCTTGGTCTCTGCCTTCTAGGGAACAGGAATTTAGGTTTCATGTCATAGTTAGCTCTAAAAATTATCTTCACTATTTAAAAGCCTTTGCAAGCTCAAAATTAACTACTTTAGACTTCTTGGAAGAGCACTGGAGATTTTCTTGTGCTGTACCTCAGTAGTTAAGGTTTTGCCATTTTGCAATGTTGTTCCAGGTTTGATTCCCATCGTAGGATATAAGTCCTTTCTGGTTTAATATCTGCATGTCCTTGTCTATTCTCTTCTCCAAAGAATACATTTTCCTTTCTCTCAACACTTTGGTTACCTTCGGTAAAGTTCAAAAGCCAGAAATATTGGCCATTTGGTCTGGCTAAAGTCAGGAAATAAGAAATTTTAAAAGGAATTTATTATAGAATGCTGTAGTTAAAAGTCAGCTTAATTAAAAGTGGATATTCAAGCTCCAACAACTTGGACTTCTCGGGAAAAACAGGAGGCACCAGAGACCCTTTTCAGGCCCTGTTCTTCTAAGGCCTCCACCCTAAAGCCAATAACCAATTAAGAAGCTTAAAAACTGGCAATTAAAAAACCTTACGACTGAGAGACAGGACTAGTTGGATTTCCTAGGCTGATTAAGGATCCCTAAGCCTAGCTGGGAAGGTGATCACATCTACCTTTAAACACGGGGCTTGCAACTTAGCTCACACCCAACCAATCAGGTAGTAAAGAGAGTTCACTAAAAAGCTAATTAGGCAAAAACAGGAGGTACAAAAATAGCCAATCATCTATTGCCTGAGAGCACAGTGGGAGGGACAATGATCGAAATATAAACCCAGGCATTCAAGCTGGCAACGGCTACCCTCTTCGGGTCCCCTTCCTTTGTGTGGGAGCTCTGTTTTCACTCTATTAAATATTGCAACTGCACTCTCTTCTGGTCCATATTTGTTACCGCTTGAACTGAGCTGTCACTTGCCATCCACCACTGCTGTTTGCCGCCATCACAGACCCGCTGCTGACTTCCATCCCTCCAGATCGGGCAGAGTGTCCGCTGTGCTCCTGATCCAGCGAGGCACCTATTGCTGCTCCGGATCAGGCTAAAGGCTTGCCATTGTTCCTGCATGGCTAAGTGCACAGGTTCGTCCTAATCAAGCCGAACACTAGTCACTGGGTTCCATGGTTCTCTTACATGACCCACAGCTTCTAATAGAGCTATAACACTCACCGCATGGCCCGATTCCATTCCTTGGAATCTGTGAAGCCAAGAACCCAAGATCAGAGAACACAAGACTTGCCACCATCTTGGAAGTGGCCCACCACCATTTTGGAAGCTGCCCACCACCATCTTGGGAGCTCTGGGAGCAAGAACCCCCCCAGTAATATTTTGGCGACCACAAAGGGACCTCCAAAGCAGTAATATTGGACCACTTTCACTTGTGCATCTGTCCTATCCTTCCTTAGAATTGGAGGAAAATACCAGGCACCTGTCAGCTGGTTAAAAATGATTAGTATGGCCGCAGGACTTAAGACTCAGGTGTGAGGTTATCTAGGGAAGGGCTTTCTAACAACCACCAACCCTTCTGGGTTGGAAATATTGGTCTGCCTGGAGTCAGCTTCCACTTTCAATTTTCTTGGGGAGCTGAGGGCCGACTAGAGGCAGAAAGCTGTCATCCCAAACTCCTGGCATTAGCCAATTGAGATAATGGCACAGCCAGAAGTCTCTACTCAATAGTCGCCCATGCATGTGCCCCTACCTTTCTTTCTGACCCATACCTCCTGGGTCCCGACCACGACTTTCTTGCAAGTGTAGCCCCAAAATTCTCCTTACTTCTGAATCTACTTCCTCTGATCCCTGCCTCCTGGATACTAATGGTTCAGACTTTCATTTCCTCTAGCAAGTTGTATTTCCAAAGGGATCTAAGGAAGCTCTATGCTGTGTCCTTAGGCATCTAGGCTATAAACCCGGGGAGTCTTATCCCTGGTGCCTCACAATTTAGGTATACAGCTCTTAACATGGGCAGTTACGTGCGACCCACTTCCCACCACCGTTGCCAGGGCCCCAAATTTGTAATGGCTAACAGAGGGAGAGAGAGAGAGACACAGGAAAGAGAGAGAGAGATGGAGGAGAGAGAAATAGATGGAGGAGAGAGAAATAGATGGAGGAGAGAGAGAGATGGAGGAGAGAGAGAGATGGAGGAGAGAGAGAGTTGGAGGAGAGAGAAAGAGATGGAAGAGAGAGAGATGGAGGACAGAGAGACGGAGGAGAGAGAGAGATGGAGGAGAGAGAGAGTTGGAGGAGAGAGAAAGAGATGGAAGAGAGAGAGATGGAGGACAGAGAGACAGAGGAGAGAGAGAGAGAGAGAGAGGAGAGAGAGAGAGATAGAAGAGAGAGAGAGTTGGAGGAGAGATGGAAAAAAGAGAGAGAGACGGAGGACAGAGAGAGAGAGACAGAGGAGAGAGATGGAGGAGAGAGAGACGGAGGAGAGAGAGAAAGCGAGAGTCAAAGAGAAAAAGAAAGAGAAAGATAGAAATAGTAAAAAAAAAAAAAAAAAGTGTCCTATTCCTTTAAAAGCCAGGGTAAATTTAAAACCTATAATTGATAATTGAAGGTCTTCTCCATGACCCTGTAACACTCCAATACCACCTTGTTGTCAGTGTAAACAAGGGCCTGGCCTGACAACACTGAGGCCACTGACAACCGGTAGCTTTCCTATCAAAAATCCTTAACCCAGTAACCTGAGGATGCATTCAATCTGTAGCGGCAACTGCTTTGCTAACAGAAGAAAGTAGTAAAGTAACTTTTAGAGGAAACCTCATTGTGAGCACACCTCACCAGTTCAGAATTATTCTAAGTCAAAAAAGCAAAAAGGTAGCATACTAACTCAAAAATCTTCAAGTATGGGGCTGTTCTGTTAGAAAAAGGTAATTTAACACTAACCACTGATAATTCCCTTAACACAGCAGATTTCCTTACAGGGGATTTAAATCTTAATTACCATACAAAAGTTTGACCAGACCTAGGAGGAACTCCCTTCAGGACATGATGATAGATGGTTCCTCCCAGGTGATTGAGGAAAAAGCCACAATGAGTATTCAGTAATTGATAGGGAGACTCTTGTGGAAGCAGAGTTAGAAAAATTGCCTAATAATTGGTCTCCTCAAACATGTGAGCTGTTTACACTCAGCCAAGCCTTAAAGTACTTACAGAATCAAAAAAGACTATCTCAATCCTGACTCCAAAGGTTACCTACACCCTCTCTGAAATGAATTTGCATAAGAATTGTTTATGGTAATGCATCTTGATGGGGCAGCTGGGTTGTTATGAAATTCTCAGGAACCCAGCCCAGCTCTAGGACTCACCCCTGAGCATAAAGGCAATGTTGGACACACTGGACACTAGAATCCAGCACCCCGGACCCCTTTCTTTGTGGTCAAGAAAGGTGGGAAAACGGGTGCTACATCGGTGAGTGTAACTAATCCAATAAGCAGAGGTCATAGGTGGTTACTCACCCTGGAAAGGAATAAGCATTAGGACCATAGCGGACACTCTAGGACTAATGCTTATCATAAAATGACTAGGAGTGCTGGCATCCCTATGTTCTTTTTTCTGATAAGAAATGTTCCCCCCAAGGCAAAAATGCCCCTAAGATGTATTCTAGAGAATAGGAACCAATTTGACCCTCAGACGCTAAGAAAGCAATGACATAGTCTTTTGCAGAACCACCTGGCCACTATATCCTCTTCAAGGGGGAGAAACCTGGCCCCCTACGGGAAGTATAAATTATAACACCATCTTACAGCTAGACCTCTTTTGTAGAAAAGAAGGCAAATAGAGTGAAGTGCCATATGTACAAACTTTCTTTTCATTAAGAGACAACTCGCAATTACGTAAAAAGTGTGATTTATGCCCTGCAGGAAGCCCTCAGAGTTTACCTCCCTACCCCAGCGTCCGCCTGACTCCTTTCCCAACTAATAAGGACACCCCTTCAACCCAAACAGTCCAAAAGGAGAGAGACAAAGGGGTGAACAATGAACCAGAGAGTGCCAATATTCCCCGATTATGCCACCTCCAAGCAGTGGGAGGAGGATTCGGCCCAGCCAGAGTGCATATACCGTTTTCTCTCTCAGATTTAAAGCATATTAAAATAGATCCAGGTAAATTCTCAGATAACCCTGATGGCTCTACTGATATCTTACAAAGGTTAGGACAATCCTTTGATCTGACATGGAGAGACATAATGTTACTGCTAGATCAGACACTAACCCCAAATGAGAGAAGTGCCACCATAACTGCAGCCCGAGAGTTTGGCGATCTCTGGTGTCTCAGTCAGGTCAATGATAAGATGACAACAGAGGAAAAAGAATGATTCCCCACAGGCCAGCAGGGAGTTCCCAGTGTACACCCTCACCGGGACACAGAATCAGAACATGGAGATTGCTGCTGCAGACATTTGCTAACTTGCATGCTAGAAGGACTAAGGAAAACTAGGAAGAAGCCTATGAATCATTTAATGATGTCCACTATAACACAGGGAAAGGAAGAAAATCCTCCTGCCTTTCTGGAGAGACTAAGGGAGGCATTGAGGAAGCATACCTCCCTGCCACGTGACTCTATTGAAGGCCAACTAATCTTAAAGGATAAATTTATCACTCAGTCAGCTACAGATATTAGAAAAAAATCTTCAAAAGTCTGCCTTAGGCCTGGAGCAAAATTTAGAAATCCTATTGAACTTGACAACCTCAGTTGTTTATAATAGAGATCAGGAGGAGCAGGTGGAATGGGACAAACGGCATAAAAAAAAAAAAAGGCCACTGCTTTAGTCATGGCCCTCTGGCAAGCGGACTTTGAAGGCTCTGGGAAAGGGAAAATCTGGGCAAATCGAATGCCTAATAGGGCTTGCTTCCAGTGTGGCCTACAAGGACACTAAAAAAGATTGTCCAAGTAGAAATAAGATGCCCTCTCGTCCATGCCCCTTATGTCAAGGGAATCACTGGAAGGCCCACTGCCCCAGGGGATGAAGGTCCTCTGAGTCAGAAGCCACTAACCAGATGATCCAGCAGCAGGACTGAGGGTGCCCGGGGCAAGTACCAGCCCATGCCATCACCCTCACAGAGCCCCAGGTGTGCTTGACCATTGAGGTCCAGGAGGCTAACTGTCTCCTGGACACTGGCGTGGCCTTCTCAGTCTTACTCTTATGTCCCAGACAACTGTCTTCCAGATCTGTCACTATCCGAGGGGTCCTAGGACAGCTAGTCTCTAGATACTTCTCCCAGCCACTAAGTTGTGACTGGGGAGCTTTACTCTTTTTACATGCTTTTCTAATTATGCCTGAAAGCCCCACTCCCTTGTTAGGGAGGGACATTCTAGCAAAAGCAAGGACCGTTATACACCTGAACATAGGAGAAGGAACACCAGTTTGTTGTCCGCTGCTTGAGGAAGGAATTAATCCTGAAGTCTGGGCAACAGAAGGACAATATGGATAAGCAAAGAATGCCCATTCTGTTCAAGTTAAACTAAAAGATTCCACCTCCTTTTCCTACCAAAGGCAGTACCCATTTAGACTCGAGGCCCAACAAGGACTCCAAAAGATTGTTAAGGACCTAAAAGCCCAAGGCCTGGTAAAACCATACAATAGCCCCTGCAATACTCCAATTTTAGGAGTACAGAAACCCAAAGGACAGTGGAGGTTAGTGTAAGATCTTAGGATTATCAATAAGGCCGTTGTCCCTCTATACCCAGCTGTACCTAACCTTGATACTCTGCTTTCCCAAATACCAGAGGAAGCAGAGTGGTTTACAGTCCTGGACCTTAAGGATGCCTTTCTCTGCATCCCTGTACATCCTGACTCTCAATTCTTGTTTGCCTTTGAAGATCCTTCGAACCCAACATCTCAGCTCACCTGGACTGTTTTACCCCAAGGGTTCAAGGATAGCCCCCATCTATTTGGCCAGGCATTAGCCCAAATCTCATACCTGGACACTCTTGTCCTTCAGCACATGGATGATTTACTTTTAGCCGCCCGTTCAGAAGCCTTATACCATCAAGCCACCAAAGTGCTCTTACATTTCCTTGCTACCTGTGGTTACAAGGTTTCTAAACCAAAGGTTCAGCTCTGATCACAGCAGGTTAAATACTTAGGGCTAAAATTATCCAAAGGCACCAAGGCCCTCAGTGAGGAATGTATCCAGACTATACTGGCTTATTCTCATCCCCAAACTCTAAAGCAACTAACAGAATATCTTCCAGACAATGAAGAAAAGATAGGATGGCTAGCCACCGAAGAAGGAAAAATACTTCTGCCTGCAGCTAACCAGTGGAAATTACTGAAAACCCTTCACCAAACCTTTCACTTAGGCATTGATAGCACACATCAGATGGCCAAATCATTATATACTGGACCAGGCCTTTTCAAAACTATCAAGCCGATAGTCAGGGCCTGTGAAGTGTGCCGAAGAAGTAATCCCCTGCCTTATCGTCAAGCTCCTTCAAGAGAACAAAGAACAGGCCATTACCCAGGAGAAGACTGGCAACTAGATTTTACCCACATGCCCAAATCTCAGGGATTTCAGTATCTACTAGTTTGGGTAAATACTTTCACTGGTTGGGCAGAGGCCTTCCCCTGTAGGACAGAAAAGGCCCAGGAGGTAATAAAGGCACTAGTTCATGAAATGAATGATCTGATGTTAATGACATCGAAGGCACCCCTCCTGAGGAAATCTCAACTGCACAACCCCTACTATGCCCCAATTCAGCAGGGAGCAGTTAAAACGGTGGTCAGCCAACCTCCCCAATGGCACTTAGGTTTTCCTGTTGAGAGGTGGGACTGAGAGACAGGATTAGTTGGATTTCCTAGGCTGACTAAGAATCCCTAAGCCTAGCTGGGAAGGTGACCACTTCTATTTTTAAACATGGGGCTTGCAACTTAGCTCACACCCGACCAATCAGGTAGTAAAGAGAGCTCGCTAAAAAGCTAATTAGGCAAAAACAGGAGGTAAATAAATAGCCAATCATCTGTTGCCTGAGCGCACAGAGGGAAGGACAATGATCGGGATATAAACCCAGGCATTTGAGTCGGCAACGGCTACCCTCTTTGAGTCCCCTCTCTTTGTATGGGAGCTCTGTTTTCACTCTATTAAATCTTGCAACTGCACTCTCTTCTGGTCTGTGTTTGTTACGGCTCAAGCTGAGCTTTTGCTTGCCATCCACCACTGCTGTTTGCTGCTGTCGCAGACTCACTGCTGACTTCCATCCTTGCGGATCCGGCAGGGTGTCCGCTGTGCTCCTGATCCAGCGAGGCACCCATTGCCACTCCTGATTGGGTTAAAGGCTTACCATTGTTCCTGCCTGGCTAAGTGCCCAGGTTTGTCCTAATTGTATTGAATACTAGTCACTGGGTTCCATGGTTCTCTTCCATGACCCACAGCTTCTAATAGAGCTATAATACTCACCACATGGCCCAAGATTCCATTCCTTGGAATTCGTGAGTCCAAGAACCCCAGGTCAGAGAACACGAGGCTTGTCACCATCTTGGAAGTGGCCCACCACCATTTTGGAAGCTGCCCACCACCATCTTGGGAGGTCTGGGAGCAAGGACCCTAGTAACACAACTACTATGGTAATCTTCTATTTCTCTGTCTATGTAGTTACATATGTGTTGTGTGTAATACTTAAAAGAGTTCTAATTGACTTAAACAAAAATAAGCACTTAAGTCAGATGTTTAGAAAGAAAAAATAAAACTGTGATGCCTTTTAGTTCATGTAACTTTAGTAATCTTTGGGAAATAAAAACAGCTTTAAAGATTATTAGCAAAATAAAACATTTGGTCTAAATTATGCAGGTTAGATATTAGGTTTGCTAAATGCTTTAAGGTCATAAAATTATTTTACTTTTAAAAATTGTTTAATTTATTTTGGAGCATGAGTTTCTACATAAGGTCTGGAGACATGTGGAATTTGCCATGCTCACTAGTTATGCAAGGAGAAGAAATTTTATATAGGAATGAATCCTATATGATAAAATTTTTCCTAAAGTAAAATGACTGGTTGTTTAAAAAGAGGGATGTTTACGGAAATTCAGAAATTCCAACAATGTGTTAGATCATCTATGTAAGTCAAGAAAGAATTTATGAATGGGAATTTATGCAAAAAAGTTGAAAAAACTTGTACAATTAAAGATGATTAGGCCTCCTAAATGTTTCATAAAATGCCACTGTGACTCTTAACTGTACAACTTCCCTGCTTTATAGCTAGGTAAGGCCTGAGACACGTGGAGTGAGGTACTGGAAAGAGTCAGACCTTATCTGCAATTCTGTCTGGGTCCTAGGCTCCACACCTAGTACATAATTAAAATCCCAAACTTGCCAAGGTTTTCACCAGAAGTAAAAGTCGCTAAAAGTTAATATTGTAACAAGTGGTATTATTTGGTTTTTCTGTAAATTGAACATCAGAATAAAAGCACAACAGGCTTTCTTAGAGCCTTAATCTGCTCTTTAACAAAAATTGTAAAGGGTTATAAAAGGTTTATAAAATCCTTACCTTATGATCAAACTGATTAAGATTGTATACATTTGTCTATAAAGTTTTGTTAAGAATTGGGCTTAACATCAATAATGCTCTAATGGATCAGTGACATTTGACTTATTTGGTTTAAAAATCATGGGAAGTACTGTAAAAATAAAAATAATGTTTAATCTTTAGGTTATAGTTTTGTGAATGATATTAATATATGTTCCAAAATTGTGTGGAATTTCTAAAATTCTAATATGTTTGAGTATATGCTATCAAACATAATTAAGGTTATTATGTTACTTTATTGTAGCCCACAGAAATAACCAAATTTCCTTGTTAATTGTGTTTTTAACTATAAGTATTTAAGGTCATTTCCACAGTTAATTGCTTAATGCTAATGCAGTTTCTGAAAACTTCACAAGCATGCAAAATCCTAGAATATGTCGTCTTTTAAAAGGTTCATGAAAGGATGGAAAGGACCCTGAAAAACATTCTTGAATACAGTTTTCTAATAACTTCAAAATCATATAATGGGTAAAAATTTCCCATGAATTCCCCAATTCCCCAAGAGTTGGACTGGGTAAAACTTACTGAAACTATAATAAAAAGACTGAGTGATTTATAAAACTGCTAACCCAAGTATGCCAGATTATCATGCCAAATCAGCCAATATTAAAATCGTTTAGATATACAACTTAAATGAACTCCACAGTCTAATTCAAATTTTCTACTATAACCCATCAGTTTTCAGTGCTAAAGCACCTAAATTGGAGAAACAACTGGTATTCAAGAAGGACATACGTCTAATATTAAGCATGAACTCATGGAGAACCAGGAAGTCTACCTTGTCCTTCCTGAGTCCTTAAAGGTTTTGTTATTTAAGGTTCTGCACTCCACGACTCATCATGAAAAAGATAAAATAATCCAAATTGGATATATTGATGTGGTGACTTACAAATTGTGGAAATAGTTTAAAACTAATGTTTGGTTCCATATTCCTGGGAAGACAATCAAATTTTCATGTACATTTGGCTACCTGATGGGCCATTTAAACTTTTATAAAAAAAAATTCATTCAGTCTTCATTTTCAATGCATGTTTTCTGGTGGTATAAAAGCTTTCCCATGCAAAAGAGCTGATGTTGTAACAGTAGATTATTATGCTACGGTATATTTTCACCAGGTAAAGAAAGCTTTCTATTGTTTATTGAGGATAAACCCTTTGCAGTATAGAACCTGAAGACTGGATTTTCTGCGAACATCAGAGAAAGGCTGTCTTTGCCATCCACGTTGCAGCAAAACTTTGGAAGCTTGAACTTTGGGTTCATAATCTCACAACTGGGAAGGGTTCCTGTACACTCTTGGAACTGTACACCCATGGAAACACTTAAGGTAAAACTAACTTGTGAAATCTCCCCTCAGAAGAACATGGCATCCTTGATGTGAACAGCTTTTCCCAATATCACGGATCAAGACTTTTCTACTATCACGAGACTCTTATCTTTGAACATTGCTTATGCCTCTATGAACAATATAAGTGGAAAAGGGGTCTGTTATGTACACTTATGGGGTATACTTTTATTTGTGAAGTTTTCAGCCAGCTTTATATATGGATAACCTTATACTTTGATAGATAAAAGAAGGCAGCCCAATGTAGGTGAAAAATTTTACTGGTTCATATGTTGCCTCATAATCAGTCAGAAACAGAACATTGATTCACTCCTCGTAACACACATCACAGGCTAAAGAAAACATTGCCAGGAGGCCTTCACTCTTCTAGGAGGACACCATTTATTAGATCCTTTTTTCCATGGTTTAGAATACAAGAGGCAATAATTAGAAATGTATCCCTCGTAATGGGCTCTACAGCAGACTTTACTGTAAAGGCTATGGTTACACAACCGACTTTAAATTTTCCTGTGACAGTTATGCTAAATAATAGAATTAGCTAAAGAGAAAAGTACCTGTGCAGCTGCTGGCACTTGTGGCCTATGGAGAAATACATCAAATGTCGATTACGAAAATTTGGTTGTAGAGGATTAATGAAAAGACTACTTAGTCAAGCAAGTAGACTCTTCATTTAGCTCATTTTTAAATCTACTTAATATTAGATAGTTTGGCTTATTACAGGGACATTGGGTGTGGGTAAGGAGCATACTCCAAATTATTATTATCCTCAATAATTATCATAATAGTCTCCCCGGTGCACTGTATTCTCTCAAAGGTTTTAAATGTTTGCATACAGCCATCTCTAGATTGTCAATGGTCTCTCTTCAAATGGAATGACAAAAGCTGAAAGAAATTTGCTGCCATGAGGCCACTATAACCTATGAATGACATGGTGAGACAGGAAACCCAAAATGATGGTAATTGAGAGTGGCGCTAAGGCCTTAAGTTTTGGTCACTTTCTCACTTTAGTGAGAACCTGTCCAAAAAGGAGGAATTTTTTAAAACAAAATTATGGGCGGCCATTGTTTTGGACTGAGCTCAAGCACTAGGCCACAACAGGCCAAACCAAACAAAAATAGAGTCGCTCGTGCTAAATGTGACAATCAAACTAAGACTTTAAGGAAACGCATAGATCCTAGAACAGACCAGGTTTTGTTTTTCTCCTGTAAACAGAACATTCCAGCATAAAGAGGTACCCTCTACTCAGTCCTTGTTCCCTCCTTACAAAACCCACTGTTCTACTATTTCCCAGTGGGTTTCAAGACCATATAAGTACATTTATGATGGAGATAGTAACATCAATGACTAAAGTTTTGGTCAATCGCTCAAAATTGAGAAAATGGCCAAAAAGGAGGAATTGTTCAAGCAAACTAAAGATGGCCTGAGAAGAATTCTATACTTATATATTTGAGTCCTTGTGGATGAACCTAGCTTAATAGACAGACAAAATTCAAAATCTAACTTAGAAGTATACACGTGTAATAATAGTTAAGTCTTGGCCAATCCCAGCTGCCACATTTCAACCATTCATACCCTGCTGAGTGTTCAGACTGCATTCAAATAAGGCATACACGTAGCTGTAACCAATCAGCCATTATGTACCTCTCTTCCAACTTCTATACATCATTCCTTATTGTTTTGTCTATACATCTTCTTCCACCATGTGGCTATGCTGGAGTCTCTGTGAATCTGCTGTGATTCTGGGGCTGCCCAATTTGCAAATTGTTCACCGCTCAATTAAACTCCTTTAAATGTAATTCGGCTGAAGTTTTTATTTTATCACAAGGCTTAGTGTTTCCCAACCCACAGGTGTCTCTGTTGGTGTACTGCTGAAATTTGCAGTTAGAGTTGAGAAAATTTGTTAAATATTTCTTACTTTGTTTATAATGAACATGTTGGTGATCCTTGAAACAAAATAGACTCAGGTGTTTCCTCTTTCTTTGCTCCACCCTCCTCCACTTTAAGGTATTTTTCCTCTTAAGACAGATTCTTAAAAATCTACTAGTACATATTCATCCCACTATTATTCAGTTCCTTGCACTAAACCATTGTTAGTAAATGTTTGTCCTAACCACTAATAATATTAGTCACTGACTTCTCATATAGTTATTTACTTTATTCAAGTACCAATAAAACTCCAATTTCTATTCCTCAACAAAGCACAAAAAAAACCACTAGGTCATAGTCTTGCTTCTCTCATACAAACAGATATAGAAAAATCTATGCTTCTTTAACTTATACTGATCTTCCATACATTACTTACAGATCTAACATCTCTAATACTTTCTTAATTTAGTAAATTTTTTATGCCTTCTTTTTATTAGAAACTGCAAAACAGAGGAAATGACTTAAAAGTACCTGGCAAATCATAGAGCTGAATAGAGTATGATTTGTTTTCTTGAAATTTATAATTTTGATGCCTTTTCTCCCCCTCTGAACTCTAATCTTTAAAAATATATGTGAATGTGAGTGAGTTATTTATTTCACAAGTAGCAGTAGATTCTTCATCTTCCCTGAGAAGTTATGGATTCCAACTTTCATGATTCATTTTTATATCTGATCAGAAGCAACCTACATTTGACAGCAGCCCACTCAGACCTAGAGAAATAAAAACTGAAGAGGTTTATAATCATTACCACGTAAAGAAATATTATGGAGGTAACTTATGCCATCTTGGGTTATAAACAGTGACTACATTTAAGGATTGATTAAAATTTCATGATTGCTCACTCAGAAAACTTGCTTAGAGGAAGTTTCATTCTAATTGGCAGCTATTATGAGCTAAGAAAAAACAACAATAAGAAATCTTGTCTCTGAGAAGTTTCGAAATTGACATAAAGATTATGAGAATGAAATAGTTACTTAGACATTTTCATCCATTGCATTTGAGCAAATTAAAAAATGACTGCAGTGTCATTTGGAAACTCAAAACTTCATATACATGTTGAAGAATTTTAGAAAATCATGATATATTGGTGATAGAAATAAAGTATAAAAATTTAATTTTTAGCATAAGATAATTGGGTGAGCAAAGATTCTTGAGTGGAAAAACAATGTTTTGCAAAAGTCACAAGAGAATAGTAACTTCACAGCATTGGTTAAAAATATTTATGTGCTCCAGGTAAACACAGTGTTACTTTTCTCTCCACTCTTTTTATTTCTCATATTTTATAACAATGTATTTCCATTGTTTGTTTGATTCGTTTGATTATTCATTCATTTATTTATTGATAACTATAGAACTATAAAAATCCAAGAGGCCAATAGTATTGTCTGTCAGTATATACCCAACAAAATGCCCTTCTAATAGGCTGTGCGTGTTTAGTATTTGATAAACGTGTCTATTACTTAACCAAATTGTACACTTCCAAGAAATAGACATCTGTGTGACAGTAAGAAATTTATATTAAAGATAAGACAAAATGATTTCTATTATACATGTAGTTCTAAGTAAGTGAATAATGTTCCAAGTCTGTAGTTTCGGTGTCCACTTATAAAAACACATCATGAGTAGAGACAGTCATCCCCATGTAAGGGGTAATTTTCTAATTATTCAGAAAGAATAATTAGCTATTTTGGGGTTGTTGAAAAAAATTCAGATTGGGATTACTGAAAACTCTGTATTCTACGTCAAAACAGACTTCTAGTCAAAACAATCAGATGGCAAAACAGATTACAAGTAAATTAATATAATCTATAGCTGTAAAGATAAACAATAAAGTAAGTAAATATTTTCAAAGGAAGTCAGTACTACAGAATAGAAGAGTATACATATTTTTATATGAAATAGCATTCCAGCTCTAACGATTGATTTCTTGTTTATAGAGAGTTTCTCTAATGTATTTAATCACACAATGGAGACAAGGAAATATTTTTGTTTAATCCATTGATTTTTAACATGAATAAAGTCATTTTAAAATTAAGTTATTTCTTTAATATCTAAAAAAGCAAGAGATTAGTATGTCTTTCCACAAAAATACCGGCAAGACAAAAATTCTATTGATTGTCTAATTGCTGACTGAATAATCCTTAAATTTTGAATGAAATCAAGAATTATAGCTGCAAGATCAGAGGCATTGCAATGCAATAGATTGTAAAAATGTGTTATTTTGGAGAAGACTTAATTCAAAGTTAGGTAAATCACTGGATGAAAATGCTAGGATGAGTTATTTCCGTGAGTTTAGTGAGGATACCAATTACCAGGCTTAATTCTCTTATTATTTTTATAAGTCACTGTTCCTTTGTGCTGATAGACAATAAATTTCCCACTCTGTAGTCTTCTTATCTACAACATTAAAACCTATCTATTCTCATTTGTTTTATTATCCCTATAGTAGCCATGCAAAAAGGGACTAAAGTCAATTTCTATTTAATCTATCTTGCTGTAAAAACAAACGCTTGCTTGACAAGCAACCTAGACTGTTATCTCTTGCAGACACTATAAAATCCCCATACTTAGCAGCTTGCAGGGATCAGAATAGAAATATCATACAACAAATTACATGTTTGTAGGAAGATGAGTTTCGATTATAATAAATGTAATGTCTACCACCTAAGACACAGAATATTAACAGAAAACCATGACTCAAGGGAAAAATACATAGGAATCAGTGTATAACAACAGCCATAAAATATAATAAGTATTATTATGAAAAAGAACAAAGTGACATCTTTTAAATTAAGGATTTTACAGTGCTATCAAATCAAGATATTCAGTTCTTATTTTAATTCTATGGTACAGGAATTCCTTAACCTAATTGTCATAAATAATATTTAATGATAATTACTTACAAACAACGATTCGGCTTTATATGTATTTATGTAATTACACATTAAGTGATTAATAAATATAATTATTAATTAAGTGATGAGTTATCTCTCTGATGAGGGCAATAAAGAGACCACAAATACCAAACTGTAGAACTATGAAATAGTATATAAAATATATATATTTTTTATAAATGCCTTAATAACCAAGACTAGCTCATTTTTGGTGAGCTGTTTTCCTTTCAGTATGTTTTTAGTTCTAATAATGCCTTATGAAACCTATGGGGGCAAAGGTAAGGGATGGGAAATAAAACTCTTGACCTACTAACAAAGTCTTACATTAAGGAATAAACTACTAATTTGCTCATCAGACATGGCTGTGGGCATCAGACAGAAAGACCCTGCTTGCAACACATAGGTGAAATATTCATCCCCTTTGGTGACTCAAAAGCATGGTTTCAGAGGTTCTGGACAAAATAATAAATCATCATGCATCATGACATTTTGAAATTAAAAAGTAAAAGATATGTGCACTATTTCTTAAATTAATGTAAATTGTTCATAGCTTTTTTGAGATCAAATTCTTATTACATTTTATTAACTTATCTAATAATATATGAGAGTTGAATGCTTGTCCTTAGCTAAGTTATAATAAAAGGACATTTTAAAACTGTATATCAGACATGCTTTTTCTATACCATGTAAGTTAGTATAATTCATCTTAACTATACAAGAGTAATATAATTTAAAGAGCTGAACTTTTGTTCTTCATGATCATTTCATTGATTTAGGAAAAATAGCTTAGAAGAAAACTGGGGAGTCTGTGATACACTGATGACTATGTGAAATATATTGTGCTACATGGATTCCTTTGGGTGAAATTATCAATTAGATTATTTTAACAATTTAAGAAGCATTGATTTTTCCCTAATATAAACTTAAAGAATTATGATTTTCTTATAATTAAATCTTACTTACAAAAGCAATTCCATCTTTCTCTGTTTCAGAAAGAGGCATAAAATTAGCTATTTCTTACACACCTGTTTGTGTACGTCTGTGCATGCGTGCAAATAGGGAGGGATGAGGGAGGGAGGGAAAGGGAGAGAGAGAAAGAAAAACATTGTATCACCATGACATTTGTTTTCACTTACTCTAAAGGGAATTCTTCATCTGTTCTAGTATTTGGACTCAACTGATGCTAAGTTTTTGGTATATTGTATATAATGTTATTTGACACTCAAATATACAACATGTATGTGACACACAGAGCTCTCTCGCATCAGGTAACACTGGACTAATGATTACTGGCTCCTTGGTATTTGTTGAATGCAGTAGACTTTCTTCCTTAGAGCTCTTGAGCTTTTATGCCCATCCCTGTCTTTGTCATGCTCTTCCCCAGGTTCCCTACTTTGCTCTTTTACTCTTATTACTGACAATCGTCTCTGAAGAAATGTCGTCTTATCAGTGAGACCTTGTCTGACTACCATTTCAGCATACCTTCCCCAACCCTTTATTCAGTAGCTCCTTCATCTGTTTTGTCTTTTTCAACAGAAATTTCACCACTACAACCTTTGGATTTATGAACTATCTTCTTCCTACTGCAACACTAGTGTGTAATCTTCATAAAGGCAATGTTTTTTGAATGAAATGTCTTCACAACTCACAATAAAGTTTGGCAAACTACATAAGTATGTTTGAATGAATGACTGAATTGTATCCAACTTATGCAATCAATTTTATTATTTTATCATCTCAGTTCATATGTGAAGAGTTATTCAACCTTCTCCGTGTACCCTACATTTTACAAAACTCTTTGCTTATGCTTCAGCACGTTTGAGTCATTTGCCTCTTATCTCAATTAGAGTCCTCTTCTTCACGGGCTCATTTCAGCAGTAGCATTTTCCTTTGAGCTTACTTCTCTTTTCCCTGAGCTATAAGGCTTCATTTGCAGCTCTTTGTAAGCATTTCTGTGTTGTTTTCCTTGAAATGCTATTCTTTTCAACATCAATAAATTTACACTCAATTGTTGTCACAGTTCATTTGCTGTTGTCTCCCTGACATTTCAGCTATATTTCAAACTGTTTTGCTAATTTTCACTTTGCACTGTTTTTGCCATCATATGTAGATGAGGTGTGAGAAGATAAAGTGATAAGTGCATGGCTCAAGTGAAATCCTAGGGAAGCAGCAATTTGAATTCACATTACCATTTGACCATGTCTGTCACATTAGAGAACATTGGTTTCTAGAATTTTCATTCAATATTACAATCAATTTGGTTTTTCAGAAGCCAGTCTAGAGCACTCCAAATGTATTTTTTAATGTTACAATATATTGTGCACAAGGTCAAGCTGAGCAAAACTCAATAAATTCAATGATCCTTTTTGTTTCTTCTCTTTCCCATTACATTCTGTTCAATAAACTCTTTTTCCACTTTAACTCTGAAACCTCCTCTAAAGAACAACACATGATGTTTGGAGTAGTTTCAATGCATTCTTTTGGTTAATTTTAGAATTATTCTGTTTTCCTTAGCTTCTGGAATTTAGATTCAACTTTGACTAACATTGAAGATGACTGACAAGCTGGACCACATCCCAAAAGATTTCAAGACATTACTTCAGAAATATCACCATTTGATGCTAGGATCTTTTCATTACACATTTTTTTTTCTCTTATTCACATCTGTGTAATTATTTTTCAAAGAGTTATTAAGTGGGTACCATGAGTCTACATCTACAGATTTTTAAAAAGAGCAATATATCTGTAGCTCTCTCTTGTGCTATTAAGCAGTGGTCTTTAGCTTTGTAGCTGACTTCTAACTCTAAATGTTACTACATTTTCAAGATGTTTCTAAGTCAATTACTCCCTCACATACAACAAGCAACACACTGTCCAAAATTTGTAAAAATATCTTCTTGAGCAGTCTTTATTTTTATATTTCTTCCAACAACTTTTAAGTGAGAATCACCCTGAGTCTCAGATTTTTATTTTATGACTAACAGAATTATGACTATGAGTATTTGTTCAGTTCACTTGCAAGTATTTCGAGGGTCTCCCCAATGTAAAGCAATATATTTAAGCTTCAAGGATGTAAAGAATGATTATACAGGATTTATGTTCCCAAAGAGCATAAGGAATAATTGGAAAGATAAGAGATTTTCAAAGAAAGAAAAAAAAAAAAAAAAAAAACCAGGAAAAATTAAAGGTACAGTATGTAAAATGTCCAATAAGTGATAATACTAATAAGTGTTTTAGGAGTTCACAGAGAGAGATCATAAATGACTGAAAACTCAAAATAATCTTCAAGTTACACGAGGGGCCAAGCAGAGTGAGAAGGGCATCTTCAGGAAAGGGAATGGCCTGGCATAATTGTAAGAGCCAAGCTAAGTGAGTAGACTCGAAGGAGAGTTGCATTTGAATAAGCAGAAAGTAGCGAAGCAAGCATTGCAGGCAGATTGGGGAAAATGCAGTATGAAGACTGTTTATAGTTTATTCAGAGGGTAATAGTTAGAATAGAAAGTTTCTATTAAGATAGCCAATGAGATAAATCTGTAGAGATAGTTAGAACTACATGTTTCTAGATTCTTATTGATTCTGTTTTACACCACCCGAAATCTTTTTAAAATAGAAATTAAGCCACATGTAATCACTGTTCCAAATCTACAGTTTTAGAGTACTTTTGAAACATACAAGGAGGATGTCTGTGTGAAGGGGCAGCCAGGCAACAGTGCCAATGCCCATGAGTGTGAGAAGGATGTTCACAATGAGGGGTGACCTGACGTGAGATGTAAGAGCTTAAACACGGTAAGGAGGGTGTCAGTGCTGTAAAGGCAGCACATTAAACAGTAACAGGAGATTGTTTGTATAGGATATAATTCAAGTAAATAACAATATATTAAGAGAATTAAAAGGCAAGATTTGTATCGCCAGAAGGGAGTTATAATTATGGAAATTTTAAAAAATGAAATATTTGTTGCAGGAAAATGGATGTAAAGTCATGCATTTCTTTTTCAGTCTTTCTTCCTCCTTTCCTCCCTTCCTCTTTCTTTCCTATTTTTTCTTTCTCTCTCATCCAATAGTAATGAGGCACAGCTAATATATAGACTGGTCTTTAAATATTATTTCCCACTAAAAGAAGATAATCTGTATGGATATATGACTGATTTGATGGCCGGGGCAGTATAAGATGTACAAGTACAAGAAGAGCTTGCATTGAGTTTGAGCAGAATGAAAAAAAAGTGCTCAAAAAATGATGGAGATATGCCAAAAGGTCATGGGAGCTAGATTGAAAGGATTTTCACTGACCAAATTTGGTGCAATTTGAGTATTAATATATATAATGGTAGGAACATTAAAACCATTGAATAAAATGGAAAACCAAATGTTTTCATAAAATCAATTAACTATTTAAAAATTGATGAGCAATATAGTCAGCTCTCCGTATCCATGGATTTTATATCTATGGATTCAACAAATCAATGATCAAAAATATTTGAAAAAAGATTGTTTTTCACCTGTATTGAATATGTACTGACTTTGTTTGGCATTATTTTCTAAACAATATGGCATAACTACTATTTTTATAGCATTTATATCAGGTATTATAAGGAATATATTAATAGATATGATTTAAAGTATACAGGAGGATGTTTGTAGATTATATGCAAATACTATGCCATTTTATATCAAGGACTTGAGCTTCCATGGATTTTGGTGTCTGCAGGAGGTCCTGGAACCATTTTTCTTAGATATTGAGTGATGATTGTATTTATATAGTTTCTAACACTGATTGATCACCAGGGTAAAGTTAGTGACTTCACAGGAAAAAACCTGGAACATAACACCTTATTTAAATGATGAAAGTGGCCACCATCAGTAATGGAACATGTCAAATTCATGTACCAATTGGATGCAATAAGAAGAAAACATCGTTTCTATAATAATACTCCCTAGAATGCATAACCTGAATCTAATTATAAAGAACATCCCATAAACCTAAAGTAAGGGATGGTCTATAAAACAACAGGCATATAATTCTCAAATGTGTTAAAGTCATGAATGTCAAAGCAATACTGAGTTCAAGAGAAAAGAAGCCTAAAGACACATGACAACAAAAGACATCACAAAATTCTGAACTAGATTCTTTCCTTATATAGGACATTATTAGAGAATCTGGCAAAACTTCAATGAGGTATGAAATTTAGGTGGTAGTAATGTGTCAATGTTATTTTTCTTATTTTGATGCTTTGTATTGCGGTTATGTAGGAGAATGTCCTTTGTGTGTGTGTGTGTGTGTGTGTGTGTGTGTGTGTGTGTGTGAGTGAAATGCATACTAATGTGTTTGTGATGGGAGGTCTTTGTTTGTGCAGCTACAGCAGAGTACCACAGACTGTGTAATTTATGAAGAACAGAAATTTAGGGCCAAGCGTGGTGGCTCATGCCTGTCATCCCAGCACTTTGGTAGGCCAAAATGGGTGGATCATGAGGTCAGGAGATCGAGACCATCCTGGCTAACACTGTGAAACTTTGTCTCTACTAAAAATAGGAAAAAAAAAATAATGTCAGATGTGGCGGTGCCTGTGGCCTCAGCTACTCGGGAGGCTGAGGCAGGAGAATGGAACCCGGGAGGCGGAGCTTGCAGTGAGCCGAGATGGCACCACTGCACTTCAGCCTGGGCGACAGAGCGAGACTCCGTCTCAATAAAACAAACAAACAAACAAAAACCAGGAATTTATTTTCTCACACTTCTGAAGACTGGGAAGTCCAAGATTAAGGTCCTAGCAGGTTTGGTTTTCTGGTGAGAACTGTTCTCTTCTTCCAAGATGGTTCCTGGATGTTGTGTCCTCTGGAGGGAAGAACACTGTGTCCTCACATGGCAGAAAGTAAAAAAGCAACCAAGCCAAAAATGGCTTGAAGCCTGTTTTGCATGGGCTTTAACTACTCTCCAAAATTCATGTGTTGCAATGTGATACTATTAACAGGTGAGGCCTTTAAAATATGGTTAGGCCATGAGGGTACCTAGACTTTGGAGAAGACATGTTTGAATCATAACAAGTCGTAATAGAGTATTAGGACATAGGTAATGGCTAATCTTGAAAGTTGAGTCTCAGGACAATAAACACTATGATATCTAGTGATGCACCTGAATAACATGAATCATCTATTCATAGTATACAAACATTAACGGGATTTTTTCTTTGTACAGTTTTTTACATTGTTTTTAGAAACTGCACTGCACTTCTGTTTCCACACCTTTACAGTTTGGGCATGCATAAAATAAAATTTGAGGATTTTATTTTGGAACTAGAATGAGTTACTACTGTTATTTAGGCTGGTTGTGAATTGTTTAGACTAGACAAATTGACTGATCACAACTAAGTTTACCCTTTACTGATAGTCACACAAAAGTCTGTAGTTGGATTACATGTACCGACTGAGTATATCCCATTTGTTTCAGTGTATTGAGGAAGAGAGATTATTCAATCAGGACATTTATTATGTGCAAGCCATTAAGATTAAGAATTTTTAACACTAATCTTTGAGAGAATTTAAAGAACTTGCTTTTCACAAAATGTTTGAAAAGCCAGGTAATGTTATTTTTGTTATCGGTTGTCACAAATCTAAAGTTTTCTGACTTACTCCTCTTTCATAAGTCACGTTCTACCACAAATCAGGTGTCGATGAGTCTCATCATTGTATTTACCAAGCCATTATGGTTTTGCATAATGGAGATTTAGAGAATATCATATATAGTAATGCATGGAGAAAAAAGAAAGTTGAGGAAGTTTAATAACCCCTTCTTGTCTCAGTAGCTGCAAAATACAACTCAGCTGTGAGAATTCAGTCATTGATTATTGCTTATAATATGACTTTTCTGTCTTTCCCCCATGAGATTTTCTATTGATATACAAAAATCCATTTTTATATTCATTGAATGCTTACAAAATAAAAAATACTCTGTGATGAACTATAATGATGAAAAGTCCATCAGATAAATATAGATGTTGTTCTAAATACTTTGAGAGGAACAAAATAGTTTTGTGAGTTTAAGCTAAGAATATATTATTTTCAAATGATAGAATTAATAATAGTTACATGGTATATAGGATGAATCTTAAAGACTAGATAGGATATTAAATGTAGATTGACAGAGATTGGCATACTAAGATATGAAAATGATAAGAATAAGAAAATCAATTTGAGAAAAAAATTGGTCAATCACCAAAATATGGGAAGAGTTTGTATTTCACTTTGGTTGGTAGAGTTCTTGAGGACCAATAGGAACTATGTACAGAAAGCAATATTCTGAGCAGTGTCTGGAAGGGATTGAATGCTAAATTGGGGAGTTTAAACTTATTCTAAAGACTTCTGGAATCTATTGATGTGACACAATCTATGTTCTATTTCAGAAGGATCAATTTGGCATCTATAAAATACTCAGGAAAAGGAATACAGTAGATGAGGAAATAATTGGGATGCTATTGCAATAGTTTAAGTGTGAGACACTGAGCCTGAATTAAGTTATGAAAACTGTCAATAAAGAGGATGTGTCAGCTAAAATGCATCACAAATATAAGATAAGCAGGACTTGGCAACTGCTTCGAGGTAAAACAGAAGTAAGAGGGACTTGTCAAAACCATACAATACTCTCATACCCAAATGCCTAGCAGAATGGTGACACTACTAAGAAAATTTGCTTTAAAGTAGAAAAATTTGGGGAAAGAAGACAGTGAATTAAGTTTTGAATATTAATGCTGATTTAGTAGTCCTAGAATATAACATTCTGACTGCTTCTCATATCTAGCAATGATCTTTTACAGCTACAACCCCTCTGCCCCTCCCAAGTCTAGAAAGATGTGAGTTGCAAGCTGATTTCCATAAGAGATGATGGATTGCCATAGACTAATCCAAACTTCTCAGTAGGTAAAGCTGATAGTGGGTTGGCTAACTGCAATTCAGACATCAGACATTCTCATTTTGGAATTGAAGAGAGCTACTGAAAATGCACATTTTTAAGCTACTGTAGTGTATAATGGTGTTATTTTAGATATTATGCAAAATATGCTGTTTCTTGAAAAAAAAGTTACCTTTTCGGATTAGAACTTAAATTTTTTCCATTAGCAGTGTTAGTTTTTGCACTGGACTTTCATAATTAAGAGGTTTGGAGGAGAAGTTTTACATTACTCCTGACTTTTAATAATATTAAAGGTCAGGGTGGGTTTGCCTTTGGATTATAGTTATATACACAACTTTAATTGGAAAATATGGAAACACATATTAGTAGTATATTTTATCAGCCAATTAAAGACTATCCTATCATTTCACTAAATGAAAAATTCAGTCAGTTTTGCTTCCAAGGCTCTTTTCTCAGACATTGCTATTCGGTCTTAACTGCTGAATTTTCTGTTATGAAAACAGTCTTATTTTCTTCTTACCCATTGTTGTAGAGAGGAGGATACACACTTTAAAAGAAAATCTAAGAAAATATTTAAAATTATTTCTCAAAACCTAAATGTTTTCTTAGTAGTTATTGTAGAATATATGAACATATCAAAACATAATAGAACAATAAAATTTGGTAATTGTAAGCTTCTTATAATGGCAGGTTAATTTTTTTTTTTTGTTTTTTCCCTGCTACACATATTTAAACAGCATATAATTAAGAACTTTATCATATTGGAAGTTAATCATTCAAATCTGGCTTATTCAAATGCTGGGTAAGTGAATGATTACATCTATAATATTTGGAAAGTTAAACATTTTGCATGTGTTTCCTCATTTAAAAAATAAAAATAATAATAGTAAATATTGCAACTCCTCATGAAGTTGCCATAATTAAATTAGATTGTATAACACATATGATAATGCTAGATAAATAGGAAGTAAACAGTTAATTCTAATTGTTACGCCCAATATTGTTGCTCTTGTAGTTGATGTTAACATGACATATTATTCAGGTACCATATTTCTGAGTCTTTATAAATTATCTCCTCTATTTTTCCATCAATATCTATTAGGATTTGATCTATTGTGACCTACCTTTTAAATAATACTTGAATGTATACTCTCCTTTCCATCAATACTCTTGCTGTTATTGTATAGTCTGTAACCTTTTACAGGTATTATGGAGATAGCCTTCCAACTCTAACTTGCATTTATCCAAACTTGACATACAGTTTTATATTTCCACACCTTTATCCAAAAAGAATATTAAAATATCATCATTTAGACTCTATTGTATTATCCTCTACTGATTCTGCCCAATCCAGAAGAATACATATAAAAGCAGAAAATATAGATATATTTTAACTCTCTTTATACAACATGAAAATATCATGTTATTAAAAAAACTCAACCATTTTCTTTGAAATAAAATGTATCATTGTGAGATTCTGATACTAATGTTGATATCCAAAAACTTAATTTCAAATATTTTAGAATAAAAATGGTTGAATAAAAACCTTGATTGTATCAAAATGGTAATATCAAAACAACATACGCAAATCACTGTATTCCTATCTTTATTTAATGTGCTAAGGGATGCTTCTCCACTGAAGAAAATTCTGTTTATTCATCAAGATTCGACTTCAATATCACTTTCTGCACAGGTATTTTCTGACTAACCTAATATTTGACAGTGCCCTCCTTTTTGTCCTTGCCCCAAATTTTAATTTACCATTAATATGTAAAACAGTACATTATATTTGTAATTAAATCTTACACATTTGAAGTAGATATAATTTACTGTATTTTGAATAATACTTGCCACAATGTATATGCTTGATGAAATGAATATTGAATTGATAAACTTACCAATTCTGGAAAAGAATTTTTCCCATAGTAGAAGAATCAGAATAGGCAGATTGTAATCCTGACCCTCTATGGCATTTCAGAAAGGGTTGGAAGTCATTTATCTTAATTTTTCTCTCCTGCCTTCAGTCTCTGGTAGTTGAAACTCCAGAGTGTCTAGGTAGAGGGTTTTCTCTCAGCTCTCATGTCCTATCATCCCAAGAACTCCCTGGAATAGAAAGAACCTCAAATACATCTTACGGGTTTTTCCAATTTCCTTTACCTTGTCCCTTGCCTTTGGGGTAAGGAGGTCTTGCACTTGGATTAGTTCCTGCAAGTCTCCTGGCACATCTTTCTCAGCTTTCTTTTCTGTTCTCCTATGAACACACTTTCACCTAAGTTATATAAAAGGCCCATGAGCAACTGGTTCTGCCAGAGGAGCCCTTCTAATACCTTCTAATAGCCAATCTGGCTATCTGGCCTGCGCACACATGCGCGCGCGCGCACACACACACACACACACACAACTATGACGAGTTTGTTAAATGTTAACTAGCTTCTACTCCCCCTTCACCACTCCCCTATCTGACTTAATGGGTGAAATTCGTATGAAGTTCTGTGAGGTCTGAGAGCCCAGTCTTTCATGACAGTTGTGTCACATTTTGGAGTTCAGTTCGTTTAGGAATAATTGTGGCCTCATCTTTCTGATATGTTTTGTTTTTCAAGTATATATTAATACCAATGGCATTGTTAAATAGGAAAAAGAATCCTAAAATTTATATGGAAATTCAAAAGACCCAGAATAGCCACAACTATCCTAAGCAAGAGGAATAAACCTGGAAGCATCACATTGCCTGACTTAAAATTATGCAACAGAGCTATAGTAACCAAAAATGCATGGTACTGGCATAAAAGTGGATACATAGAACCTAGAAAGAAATCCACACACTTGCAATAAACTTATTTTTGACAAAGATGCAAAGAACATATACTGGGGAGAAGATTGTCTCTTCAATAAGTGGTGCGGGGAAAACTACATATTTACATTCAGAAGAACGAAATGAGACCTCTACCTTTCACCATATACAAAAAATCAAATCAAAATAGATTAAAGACTTATATCTATGACCTCAAACTATAAAACTACTCCAAGAAAACATTGGGGAAAATCTCCAAGATATTGATCTGGGCAAAAATTTCTTGAACAATACCCCACAAGCACAGGCAATCAAAGTGAAAATGGACAAATGGGATCAAATCAAGGTAAGAAGCTTCTACATATAATAATGGAGTACTATTCAGCCACAAAAAATAAAGGATCTAGTCATTTGCCATTTGCAACAACATGGATAGAACTGGAGATTATTTTATTAAATTATATTAAATAAAATAAGCCAGGAACAGAAAGACAATTATTGCATGTTCTCACTTATTTGTGGGATCTACAAATCAAAAAAATGGAACTCATGGACATAGAAAGTAGAAGAATGGTTACCAGAGGCTGAGAAGGCTAGTAGGGATATGGGGCAATGGGGAGGTGGCGATGGTTAATGTGTCCAAAAAATAGTTAGAAAGGCTGAATAAGGCCTACTATTGATAGCATAGTAGAGTGACTATAGTCAATAATAATTTAATTGTATATTTTAAAATAACTTCAAGAATGTAATTGGATTGTTTGTCACTCAAGAAATAAACACTTGAGGGGATGGATACCCCATTCCCCATGATGTGCTTATGTCACACTGCATGTCTATTTCAAAACATCTTATGGACCCCATAAATACATGCACTTACTGTATACCCACAAATTTTAAAATAACTTGAAAATTAAAAATATAAAATAAAAATAAATGAACTTCATATATAAAAAATAAACTAGATGTTGTAGTTTATTAATCTTTTGCTAATCATAAGGTTAAGACAGATGGTCTCTTGTTTATATTATTAAACTTAGAATAAAACTGCTTTTTAAATTATTTTAAACATCAAAATATTTATTCTTTTGGCAGGGACTTAATATTAAACAACCCTTCAAATTCTTCAAAAGAAGGTCTTATAGATACCATCCCTTCCTTCATGCCATTTCCTGAGGCTCCACTTAAGTAGTTGTCTTTCACTGGTGTTTATTTTCTCATTGCTACAGATTTGACTTTTGCTTATTGGTCCCAGCTTCCTCTGTGCATCCTTTGGTTGGATTTTTAACTTGAAACTGGAATTATCACAGTACAGCCTTCAGGGTTTCTTTCGGCTAGTTAATGAGAAGTGTGTGTGTCACACATAAGACCAATGTTTGCTCCTTGAAAATTAACTCAGTTTTATAACCCTGCTATGAAAAATTACAACTAACTCCATTTCTTGAATCAGACAATAATAGTGCCCACAAGGCACGGCCGGGAGGGAGATCACAGTGATAGTTTCTTCCTTCTTTTTATGAGTGATGCCCAACTGTAAGCAATGGTTATAGGTAATGAAGAAATAATTAAATCTCGGAACCCAGCATTCTCATTTACCAACAGCCAACAATAGAGATGCATCATCGATTGACCGTATTCGCTAGAGATACTGATGATCCAGTCCTCTTTCTTCTACATATATGTTGGTATCAGAGGGTTCTAATTTCATTTCCAAGTTTCTACTCGAGTGGAGAGAAGGAATGTATGCCTCTCCTATTCCTTTTTATTCTCTAGCTAGATTATAATCTGGATTTTTCAACAGCACTAAGTCATGCAACAAAATACCCATGAAATTCAGAGGGTTTGACACATGACAGCCAGTAACCAGCTGTAACATGGATTAGCTCATTTCCAAAGACCTATTCTGGAATAATGACACTCTGTAGACACCATTCTGTGAATAACTCTTAGGAAACTACATAATGTCCTGGTCTAATCTTCTGTATATTCCGACATTAGAATACATTTTATATGTATGATAGTTATGACTGGCATTTCTTCAACTTCTTGAGGCTACTACTACTTGGTTTCCTAACATCCCCCCAGGATTATGTATATTCCAGGAGCTGGTGGTGTGTATATATTTTCCATTGACACCTTCAGAAGCAACTTTTCTTTCAATTTAATAAAATCTATCATAGAATTTCCCTCTATAGTGGCAACACTCTACGTAGATTCCGTCATAGATTCTCACTCTATAGTGCTCCATTATAGGTACTCCACTGTGGACATTACTGATCCTTATGCTGCAGTGGTCACAGTCATGGAAGTGTATGCTGTCTCCAAGTTAAATTTCAGCATCAGGGAACTTCCTCAAACTTGAGACAGTGATCAACCGAAATACAATATTCTGGTACTTACTTGCCCTAATATACTTTGATTCAAAAAATCCTTACGAATAGAAGCCCTGTATTAAAGACAGGCAGTGATTAATGAAACCAATTCCGTTGAACTGCACAGGAAAAAAATAATAACTCAATGCTTAATATTACACATATACATCTCTGTTTGACACTTGGATTTTTCTAGTTGTCTTCTCATAAACAATCATATTTTGAAGACTTACAATGAAACTCTACTTAACATTTCTATAATCATAGAAATGTAATCATAAATTTCAAAGTTTCCTGCTGGTTCTCACCTCATTGGCCATACCTATTCCAGTAATTCTGAAAAAAATGTAATGTGTTTGAGTACTAATTTGAGACAGAGAGACAGGAAAACTCTGCCACCTTTTAAAATCATGCATTTAATACTATTCATTCTTGTCAAATGTGCCCTTCCTCCCTAAACATGAGGATTAGGCACTCTGCAAGTATTTAACAGATTACCTCCCCTATGCCTTATTATATGATCTACATTGTTTCCCAATGGCCTAAATCAGCTTCACAATGCTCAGGTCTTTAGACAGTTAGATCTTAAACGTAGTCTGAAGTTTCATTATTAGGGAAGAATGTGCTGAAAATTACCCAGTAGTATTCGATATCACTAGTCTCTTCCAGCCTACGTTTATGTACCTAGTCAATGTCATGAGACTTATTTACATTGCACTGGGAATGAGTTATTTTTCAGGAGGTTTGTTTGTTTCCCAAGTAAATATTAACTTCATGAGGACAACCATAAACTGACCTAAGCTTCAGCTTAAATTAGGTCTCCTACAACACACTTATTGTAAGCTGCTTTGTCTGATAATTATTTTATCATTCTCACTTGAGATTAAAAACATTAAGGGAAACCTTCACTCTTCCCTGTATATCAAATTTAAGGCCAATTTGTTGCCTATGTAGCAACGAAGGGGAAAAATAGAAGGAGAAACGAAAGAAAATTTGAGAAGGAAGGCAGGAGAAAAAGGAAAGATGAAAAAAATAGGGCAGAAAATAAGAAAAAGTAAGGGGTAGTACAGGATATAGTGCAAATCTTTTCAACAGTTCCAAAAATTTTCATCATGAGTGTTAAGGCCTAAGAAAACAACACAACTATTAATGCTTACAACATAGCCCAGATAATAATGGAACATTTATATAAAAGTAAAACCATTTTATTTGCAAACTAAATGTCAGTGCTCGTAGAAAGCAATAGAGCTTAGGAATTAGGGCAAAAGAAAAATCTTTAAAGAGAGAATCAATGAGACAAAAAAAAAAAAAAATGCCATGATCTGTCAGATTCACATCATCCAGTAAGAGATAAGTGAACAAAATCCTGACTTCCAATTCCTTTATATCATCAGTCTGTTAACATTTAATAATTTAAACCAGAAAACAGAGAAACAGTGTTTTATCTCACAGTTATTAAAGGTTAAAATAAAACAGATGGGAGCATTTGTATGGACATGCTATGATTCTCACACACAATTTAAATGTTTCTTGACTTTCTATAGTATTTACAGAACTGATTTTTTTGAGCACCTGGGCGTAAAGTGAAATCAACTAGATTACATACTTCCCTTTTACCCATGTTCAGAATTTTGTTTTGCTTAGACACAGAGAAACCTTGTTGTTTTGGCAATATAAATGGTTAAGGGTCATCTTTGCAAATCAAAGTTTTTTTTCTTTTATATGGATGATGTGCTTAGCAAACATTCCTCTTAGCTCTCTAGACCACCCATTACATCTTCACTAAAATGAGTATTCTATCTCTCTTCCATTGAATTCATAAAAATGTTTTGAACTGAAGATACGAAATCTTTATTTGACACATTTCCAAATGATTTGAGTACAATTATCCTGGCTGTTGTCCTCAGACTGACATTTAGAATCACTCCTCAGAGTTCTGTATTTCCCATGTTAGTCACTATTCCAAAAGCTGATTTCTGGAATCCCATTTCGGGTGTGTTTAGGCATCCTTATTGTCTCCCCTACTTCCAGTTTCAAAGAGTTCACATTCTGGCAAGGCCCAACAATGCCCAAATTTAGCAATCACTGAACTCCACTTTCAACATAGTAATCAGGCGATTCTTTTGAATCATATCTGCAATATGTGAGGACTTAATTCTTCATCCCCAGTCAAGTACCCATACGTATGAAATGGCGAATCTGAAATCCGTGTTGTGAGATCTTTGTGAATTGATTTACCATGGTTTATGCTTAATAAAATGCACCTCCTCCTGTAGCAAAGCCTCGTAGATGGAGTATCGTGCTGACACTCAGCACATCCAGAGTCTGGTGCATGGGAGTGTACTAGACTTCTACATAATGAAGTCAGCCTGGTCAGGGAAGAGAAGTGATTACCCTTTCTCAACCTACTTGCAGCATAGTATGGGATACCTTTTTCCTGTATTATAAACTATTCCTGGAATATTCACATCTAACAGTCCTCATAGATAAGGTAGCATGATTAGAAAGAGAGGAAAGTAGATGTGTCTACAATGTTTTATATTTATCATGTGCAAGATAACTATTACTTACATGCAAGACAGTGAGAATTATCACAATGAATCATTATGCTATCTTAATAACTGTGTAGAATCTTCTGGATGAAGATTTTAGAGAGCTTGGAACATTTTTAAGATGTCTGAAATCCTTAGGCATCTGTCAATAAAGAAAACTCAGAGCTTACTGCCAAGTATTTTAAAGAGGAAAGATAATTCAAGTTTGTAAGAAATTTTTAGCTGAAAATCAGGACTGTTATTGTATTAAAGGGAAAATGTCCTTAACAAATTCAAAATTTTGTCAACTGGAAAGGCCAGATGGAAGACATCAAAATATATGAGATCAAATTTTTTAGATCCCACATTTAAATAAGATCATACCATGTTTGTCTTTCCATACTTGGCTGATTTCATTAACATAATGTTCATTCATGTTGTCACAAATTATAGGATTTCCTTCTTTTTATGGTTGAATAATATTTGGTTGTGTGTATATACCATGAAATAATACATTTTTTTAATTAGCTAAGTTTACGTATTTACCATGTATGTGTACTTTGAAACATTATGTGATTTGTGATACAAAAAATTGTATATGTCAATTTAAAAATAAATAAATAAATGTTAAAAAAATACATATGAGAGCAATATAGAAAACATGTGTATTTTATTTTGGTTTTTAACTAGAAGTTTTAAGAAACTTAACGAGCTTCCACAGTGTTTTTGCAAATAGGAACAAAATGTGGGAGAGTTGAGGAATATATCGAGTATATGGTAGAGATTGCAGAATACTATGAAACAGAAGGCCGAAAAGGGACACACACATCTTTTTTTCAGATAAAATCAGTAAGTGACTTAGAAGTACAATTGATTGATCAAGTAACTTTTAAAGATATTGCACTTTATGTGGCAAGAACTGGAGTTAGCATCCCATCACTTGAAGATGTAGATGAAAACTTAAGAACAAGATAAACTATAATGACTGTGAACTCCTTTCTTCATTACCATTAAGCATTAAAATGTTGTTACATAACTATATGGAACAATGTTAAGAGGACTCAATAGTGACACTTATGTTAGAAATTTATGTTATGCATAACAACAGAAAATAGAGAATAAAAAAATACATACATTTCATGCCATTAAACATACAGTAGAATTAGTTAATTGAAATGGTAGGAGTGTATTAGGCAGAGTAAGTAAATTTCTGTAACATTCACTCCAAAATTATGTGGCTACATGTGTATTTCACACTCACCAAGAATTCAATTTATGTAATTGGCAGAAGACTTCACACTCAATGATTCAGAGACTCAAGCTCCTCCATCTTGTGGTATTAACCTCCTTTACGTCCTTGAAGTCCATTTTGCTCAACAACGAATGGGGAAAGATAATTTTAGAGGTGATTTGTAAGGATTAATCATGGGAGACAAGTGCATCAGTTTTGTTCAATTTCCATGGAAACACAAAACTAATGGTGGCAGGCAAATATGCTCTAGTTCTGTGATCAGGAAGAAGAGGAAAACAATTAGGTATGAATGTATTCAATCTTAGCCATTGGGCGAGAGTTAAATTAAAAGTTTCTTTCTTATTAAGTGTCTTTATGACATAAATCATAAATTTTAGGAGTTAATTCAACAGATGATACATTGAAAATCACATGTATCCACGAAAAATTACCTCATATGCACACAAAATTTGTTCCACTATGTAGTTTTTGCACTCTCTTTTGATGCCTAGTCCATGATTAGCAAAGAATATTTTTTCCTTGAAAAGTTCATTACTAGTAATTCTTACTCTTCATATGCATGAAAGGCTAACAAATATAATTTCAACAAGTTAATAAATATGGACCTTTAATATAAGCTTGCCAGGGCTCTGCAATGGATGTTTGAGTCAAAGCAAAGGATTTGCCCTTTTTTTTTTTTTTTTTTTTTAGCTAGTATAAGTATTTATAAATATGGAAATATGCTTAAGGGATATGGTGTGACTGAAAACCACATTAAAATAAAAAAATTACTTACATTTCATAAAAAAGTTATCCTTTCAGTTATCTGCAATTGGTTAGAGTAGAAAATTTAATGTATTAATAATAGTAGCCGTATTAGTTCATTCTCACACTGCTATGAAGAAATACCTAGGCAGGGCATGGTGGCTTACACCTGTAATCCCAGCACTTCGGGAGGCCAAGGCGGGCAGACTGCCTGAGCTCAGGAGTTCGAGAGCATCCTGGCTAACATGGTGATATCCCGTCTCTACTAAAGATACACAAAAATTAGCCAGGCATGGTGGCATGCACCTGTAGTCCCAGTTACTTGGGAGGCTCAGGCAGGAGAATCACTTGAACCTGGGAGGCTGAGGTTGCAGTGAGTGGAGATCACATGACTGCACTTCAGCCTGGGCAACAGAGCAAGATTCTGTCTCAAAAAAAAGAAATACCTAAAACTTGGTAATTCATAAAGGAAAGAGATTTAATTGGCTCATGGTTTTGCAGGCTGAACAGGAAAGAAACCTCAGGAAACTTAAAATCACGGCTGAAGGTGAAGGGGAAGCAGACATGTCTTAACATAGCCACAGCCCGAGGGAGAGAGCGGGAGGTGCGACTCACTTTTAAACAACCAGATATCTTGAGAACTCACTCACTATCATGAGAACAGCAAGAGGTAAATCTGCTCCCGTGATACAATCACCTCTCAGACGCCCCTCCTCCAAAACTGAGGATTACAATTCAGCGTGAGATTTAAGTGGGGACACAAATCCAAACCACATCAGTAGCTAACAGTTGCTCACTGTGAGAGAATTGTCCTTTTGGACAATGTTTTTAAAACCTAGCTATCAATTTTTTTTTTTCCTAATCCAAAGACATAGAAGTAGGCAAAGTACAGTGACATGTTTTACTTCCTTTACTTTAGAGATGGAGAGTTAGGTTACTATTTGTAAAAAATTTTAAAGTTTGAAAGGCAAAAACAAAAACAACCAAACAAAAATACCAGAAATTTAGAGAAAGTAGAAAATATATAATTATCTTATGCATAATACAATTCTGCTCTTAATATTCATATTTTGTAGCTTTATTCTGGTGTCAGAGTAAAAGTGTTTCTGTTACTATCAGTATTACTTTGTGTGACATTAAAGAATAATGAAAAGGGTCCAGGCTCTGAGAGAAGCAGGGCTATGTCTAAAGACTCCCTCAGGCTTATTGACTGGGAAAATGATCTTCCCTCTCTGAGTCTCGTTTTCTTCATATGTGAAGTATTGTAGGTGGCATTGCATTCACAGAGATGCTGAGTGGGTTAAGCATGAAAACATGGAAGTGGATGATCAAGTGCCTGGAATCAAGCAAGTTAAAATTATATAGGTAAAGCAAATCTAGCTTATTTAATAAGTGTGTCTCACTTTCATAGTTTTTTTCAAACAGATAAAACAAACTTTGCCCTATTTATTTTATAAGCATAAAACAAAATAATGATTATGAAATAATTTTATGGAGATAAGAATGCTAGAAAATCTAGGATGTTATCAATTGTGAAATGTCCCTGTATTTCCCCAGATGAAATCCAAGATGACCTCATATCTGGGTTCCGGCAAGATACGCTACAAAATGAGGCCTTGGCGTTCTTTATGAAATCGTCTACACCTTATTAGAATCCCTGTACAACATTGGATTCAACTTGAAATGCTTTCTAATCATTCTGGTTCAGCAGAGGGTTAATCAAATTTCAATTCCTGACTATCTCACAACATAAAGGAAGGCATTTTTTTTAAGAGATCAGATGTGTTTTTGCTAGGTTAAGTACAGCAGCAAAGCAATGAGTATTGTCACCTGGGAAATAAAGAAAAATGAGAGGTAATCAATTTCTTCCAGTCTTTATTTTGTTCACCCACTTGATTTGGAGCTACATATTGCTTCTCCCAAAATTAGCAGTGAAGGCATCTTGTTGCAATTCCACAAGCATTACAATGTGCACTCCATTTTGAGTGTACTGAAAACCTCATCATAAAAGATCTTCTGAGACATCTATGTTTAAAATAACAGCATCTTGTGGTTAAGGCTGCAAATTCAAGCACATAGAAACAAAGAGGTTTCTGGTGAATTAGCTGTATGTTATAAGCTATAGTTAACTATGTGCATATTTATTCATTCATTTTACACAGCCTGCTCATTTTTTTTCAAAAGCAGACAGTCCAGTTTTGGTGTTCATTGTAAACTCAATTTGGTTTTACTTCCTTACTATACTTTCCTTGCATCTGCTTTTATGGAAATATAGCTGGTCATTAACACAACTTTGCATGCCTTAAAACTGTGTTGTTTTTCATGCAAAGTAGACATTTGTAGAATAATTACAGATGGGAAAGTATGCCCCATGGAATTTCTTCTTCATTACAAAATTACCCTATTTTGATCATTTTATATCCACTTCATTATAAAAGGAAAGCAGGGGATAATCAAATATGTTAGTTATGATAGTAATCTTCAGAGCACTTGTTCTTACAAAGTAAGAAGTGATGAATTATATATAAAAGGAATCATTATGGAAAAATTACTTAAGTAAATTCTTTCTGATCCCTGCTCCTTTTTACCACCTTCTCCAGTCTGTGAGAACAGCCTCTCTCAGCCACATATGAAGTTCCTGCTAAAGCTTACAGTCATGGTGAACCTGGCTGCTAACATTCAGAAGAGGGGGATTTGCCAGAAAATACCATCTACTCATCACTGTGTCCAGATTTCTCTTCCATCTTTTAGTAGGATAACCCTGAGCTGAATGTTCTTTGTAAGTTACTCCAAATCCACTCTCCACCCTGCTCAATGCCCCACAAAATTGACCTGTAAGGACTGTATCAACTGGAATTCCTTGCCTTCTAATTCTTTTTAGGTTTAACCAATAGGAAGAACTGACAGGAAATTTCAAACTGGGAGGAACGAGAGGTAAGGAGGTATTCCCCCAACTAGTCTTCAGTTGGCAGTATCTGCAAACTTCCACTGAAGCCCATAGCTCCTTCTGAGCAGCTGTCTCCAAAGCTCTTTCTTTGCAGGCTCTGATAACTGCTCTTTCTCTTTCTCTTAGTCTTTATCATTAGTCAAGCCTAAGTGTGATAATGGCTTCAAACTGGAGTTAGTTCTAGAATGCATCAACATTGCTTTGTTTTATTTTCTTTGCTCACATATTTGTAATAGCCCCTTGAGGCTGTCTCATTATCTTTTTTGGGAGTGTCATCTATTTCCTGAACGATGCAGGCACCTGTCAACATTTTTTTCTTATGGAAACAGAGAGAGGAGGACTGAGATATTTTGAGTTACAGAATGATAGATTTAGAACTGGAAAGAAGATGTATATACCAAACCATGATGAAATGGGATCCATAAATAAAAGGTGTTCTTCCCAAGTCAAGAGCTAATTTCTTGAGGCAATGAGGTCATAATCAGTTTTCCAACTCCTGGTCGAGTCCTTTTTTTTTTAAAAAAAAAAAACTTACCAACATCTGGATTTAATCATCCAGTATCCAAATAATTAGATGAGTTGAGAGGAATCTGAGTCTTGCTTCGTTTATTTACCTTTTTTAAATGTAATTGCTTTTTGAGGAAGATTAGTAACTAGAGTGGAAAAGAAGGAGATCAATGGAAATGAAACAGGATAAATGAAGAAAGACTAGCACAGATAAGGACTGCGTTGTAGGGACAGTGGTAGTTGACTTTTTAAAAAGCAGTTATTGAAAATACTTGCTGTAGCATTCCTGGTCAATGTTTTCAGTTTATGTTGTGGATAAATAGGCCCTGTACCCAGAGTACATTTTGTGTCTAAAACAGTAAATACACAACTGCCAACCTCACGTAAAAAAGGGTCACAATTTCACAATATGGGCTCAATTGGGGCTTTGAATCTGTATTTCAGTGCTGGAAAGTACATATTTCCGTTATACGATTAACCTTCCCAGTATAGGCATAAACCACCCCAGAACTAATACTAATATAAAAATTTTACTTTTTATATGTATCTGATGTATTATTTTATGTCTTGTAGAGATCTACACATAAGACTCAGAAATAGCTTCTAAGAAGAGCCCCTTAATACCTCATTTAAGCATTTTAAATAATATAATTAAGATATATTTATTTTGTTCCTTTCTATTAGTAACATAGTATTGGAAAAACAAAAATAAAATATTTCACAAGCTGGTTAAAGAAACCTACACTTGAATTTGCAAAGATGATTGGGCATATAAAACTTGATAATTCAAAAAAATCCCCGAAAGGACAATTTATAGCACAAACACAAATCCATTCATGGAAAGCCCATATTTATGTAGTCATAGTTTACTTTTCAAAGGTTTATATTAGTGACAAAACAAAAGCAACTAATATAAAACACTGTACTATTTTCATTCAAATGGGATAATTCAATTGCTAAATGTTGGTTTTGTCTAAATCCATCATGCATCTGCCTTATATACTGATTGAGAAATCCTACATATTTGTGTATCACAGAAAATATCTTTGCCCTATGCTATAAGTCAGGGGATGATTTGAATAAAGGTGTCAGTTTATTTTATATTTGAAGAAAGTATAGTGGTAAAATAACCAATATTTATGACAGTATTGAACAATATTAGGCCATGAACCTCATTAAAGCTTCATAGGTTTCTGACTTAGGACCTAATTTCAAACAATTGACACTCACATATACAGCAAAAAAAAATTAAGTGGGAAAGCTATGCAAATCACTCAATCCATTAATAATAAAACAGCTCAAAGAAAAAACACCTGAGATCTAGAGAGAAGGTAAAAATTCTAAGAATCATTAATCCAGCTTGGACAACATGGCAAAATCCCGTCTCTTAAAAAAAAAAAAAAAAAAAAAAAGCCGGGTATGGTGGCACGCTCCTGTAATCCCAGCTACTTGGGAGGCTGAGATGGGAGGATGGCTTGAGCGCAGGAGGTGGAGAATGCAATGAGTTGAGATCATGCCACTGCACTACAGCCTGGGCAACAGAGTGAGACACCGTAATTAAAAAAAAAAAAAAAAAAAAGAATCATGAGTGACCTGACAAATTTCTTCTAATAGAATGAGAACCACTATAATGGAGGCATCAGGACTGGCTGAGTGTGATGCAGCCATCACATGCCTCAGGCTGGCTCCCTGGATCCAGGATCCCCTTGATCATTACATACTGAGGTCCAGAGAAACCACAGTGTGATAGCATCTTGTGTTTCACTCAACTGTTATTTCCCCAAATCATATTGTTTGATCATGGCTGCTCAGTCCAAGAAGAAAAGCAATATATATATTTTTAAAAAATACCAACTAAGATTATATGAGACTAGAATTTCCATCTTATTTATATTTGTATTTCCAGTGCCTAGAATGGTGCTATTAAATGTTAATACATATGGCCAAGTCATAAAATATTAGATTGCAGTAAATAAATTAACTAGAGTCTCATCACTGCTATTAATCTGTTTTATGAAGTTGAACAAATTATTTCAACTTCCTGAGCTTCTGCTTCACATCTGAAAATTATTATAGTTTTTATTATAGATTATTATAGTATCACCTCTAGGTTCACCCTATTCCCTACAAAGAATGAAGTAAGATAATGCACATGAACAAGCTTTTTGATTCCAGCATACAATAACCTGAATACATCTGTTTGTGTTGCTATTTCATATTTTATGGGTTAAAAAGGAGCACCAGCTTTCTCATTGGTATTCTTCTGTTCAATGCATGATCAGATTTATCAAACAATCGTTAGTGGGCTTTCTTCTTGAGAGTTTATTAAATGTTCCAATTTCAACCAAAAAAAAAAAATGGCTTCTAAACACTTATTTTAGTCCATTTGGAGTTATTACAAAAAGATGTTGCTCATTATTTTTTCAAAATAAATGAAAAGGAGCATTCCAGAGTAAGGACACAAACAATAGGGAGCTATGAACTCTGGCATTTCAGGACATGACAAAGCAAGCCTTCCCCTGTGGAGGAAGGTTCTAGTCATTCGAGAACCATTGAATTTCAACAGAGAGAAAATGAATGATCATGTTTTTTTCTTACAGCAAAATGCCAATGCCTGTAACAGCCAATCTGAAACAAGAACAAAAAGAAAGTGGTTTATATAGCATAAAGCGGTGCATTCTTAGCAACTTCAAGAGGCCTCTAAAACAGCTTAATAACAGAAATTTCTAGATGTGTAAGCAAATATATGCCTGGAACAGAAAATTCTTTTGCTTCGCCATTTAAAACAGTGTTAGTGTCTTGTGGAAAGAGATCAATGTTAGTGATCATAGGAAAAACTCAACCAATAGGCAAACAGAAAAGTAGTCAGGGATGAAAAGTAAGTTCAGTGATGATGGAAAATCAACAATTGAATGCTGTTTGTGAAAATGAAAGGAAAAGCACATTGAGGCAAGGTAGAGAAAACAGTAGGGATTACTTGAAATACATGTGAATTTTGCCACACCACCATCAGATATTAATTTTGGGGATTTGGGAATGAAAAATAAAAGAATTCCCTAAATTATAGGTTATTCATAAACTACTTCAAATATTTCTCATACTTTTTACTCAAAATATAGATCTTAACATGCCTACTAGTTTGAAAATATTGTTTAATAATATTTAAAAAAAGTTTCAGTCTATATAGCAAAGTTTCAAAAACTAGAAAAAAACAGTAAATATCATTGGCTAGTTTTCAAATATGAACAGTGAGATGTTTTAGCAAGGTTAAAATTATTTTACTCCCCAACCGTCTTACTTCTTGAAACACTGTTATAAGATTTGTATAAATTATACTACATATGTAAACTAATATCCATTTTATTGGTATACATGTTCATGACCCTGTTTTCTGCCAAGGGTGAGTCATGAACATGCACAGCACTGAAGCAGCAATAAGCAAGATTGATTGGTTAGATGTGACAGATTCTAACCTAAGTGCTTCTATGCTGTTCTCAGAAATGTCTACTTAACCTCTAATTCTGGATGTCAACATTTCCTGCTCTTGCTTTCAATGTGGCATAGTGGTTTCCTTCAAATCAGTAATTTCTCTATGTTGACTGTAAAGCTTTAATTATTTCGAGATAATTGTAATGCTTTTTCTCATGTTCCCAATTTTTTGACAGAATTTTCTTAGGATTCTGGATTCAGATAAACCGAAGCTTCCTGAGAATCACTGGGAAGAAACACTTGGATGAAAACTAGGCAACACATATTTCTTGCTGCCCTGGTCTTTCTCATAGCCCCTCAGTCTAAAGTAGTTCACCATATATTTTTTTTCTTTCTCCTGATTTGTTGATTATTCAGAGTCTTTTGTGGTACCATATGAATTTTAACCTTTTTTTAATACCAAATTTTTTTATTTCCATATGTTGTTAGGGAACAGATGATGTTGGGTTACATGAGTAAGTTCTTTAGTGGTGATTTGTGAGATTTTCATGCACCCATCACCCAAGCAGTATACATTGCACCCTATTTATAGTATTTTATCCCTCACACCCTTCCCACCCTTTCCTGCTGAGTCCCCAAAGTCCATTGTGTCATTGTTACATCTTTGCATCCTCATAGCTTAGCTCCCACTTACGAGTGAGAGCATACCATGTTTGGTTTTCCATTCCTGAGCTACTTCGCTTAGCATAATAGTTTCCAATCTCATCCAGGTCACTGTGAATGCCATTAATTCATTCCTTTTTATGGCTGAGTAGTATTCCGTTGTATATATACACCACAGTTTCTTTATACACTCGTTGATTGATGAGCATTTAGGTTGGTTCCACATTTTGCAATTGTGAATTGTACTGCTATAAACATGCATGTACAAGTATCTTTTTGTATAATGACTTATTTTCTTCTGGGTAGATACCTAATAGTGGGATTACTGGATCAAATGGTAGTTCCACTTTTAGTTCTTTAAGGAATCTCCACACTGTTTTCCATAGTGGTTTTACTAGTTTACATTCCCACTAGCAGTGTAGAAGTGCTCCCTGTTCATTGCATCCATGCCAAAATTTATTTTCATTTTTTTATTATGGACATTTTGCAGGAGCAAGGAGGTATTGCATTGTGGTTTTGAATTACATTTCCCTGATCATTAGTGATGTTGCATATTTTTGCATATGTTTGTTGGCAATTTGTATATCTTCTTTTGAGAACTGTCTATTCATATCTTTAGCACACTTTTTGATGGGATTGTTTTGTTCTTGCTAATTTAATTGAGTTTGTTGTAGATTCTGGATATTAGCCCTTTGTCAGATGTATATATTGTAAAGATTTTCTCCCACTCTGTGGGTTGTCTGTTTACTCTGCTGACTGCCCCTTTTACCATGCGAAAGTTCTTTCCTTTAAGTCACAGCTATTTATTTTTGTTTTTATTGCATTTGCTTTTGGGTTCTTGGTCATGAAATCTTTGCCTAAGTCAAAATCTAGAGGGATTTTTCCAATGTTATTTTCTAGGATTTTTATAGTTTCAGGTCTTAGATTTAAGTCCTTGATCCATTGAGTTGATTTTTGTATGAGGTGAGAGATGAAGATCCAGTTTCATTCTCCTGCATGTGGCTTGCCAATTATCCCAGCACCCTTTTAAATAGGGTGTCCTTTCCTCACTTTATGTTTTTGTTTGTTTTGTTGAGGATCAGTTGGCTGTAAGTATTTGGGTTTATTTCTGGGTTCTCTATTCTCTTCCACTGATTTTGGGCCATATTTTTACACAAGTACCATGCTGTTTTTGTGACTATGGCCTTATAGTATAATTTGAAACCAGGTAATCCAGATTTGTCCTTTTTGCTTAGCCTTGCTTTGGCTATGTGGGTTCTTTTTTGGTCCCATATGAATTTTAGGATTGTTTTTTCTAATTCTATGAAGAATGAAGGTGATATTTTGATGGGAATTGCATTGCATTTGTAGATTGCTTTTGGCTGTATGGTCATTTTTCATAATATTGATTCTACCCATCCATGAGCATGAGATGTGTTTCCTTTTGTTTGTGTCATCTATGATTTCTTTCAGCAATGTTTTGTCATTTTACCTGTAAAGGTTTTTCACCTCCTTGGTTAGGTATATTTCTAAGTATTTTAATTTTTGCAGCTATGGTAAAGGGGTTGAGTGCTTGATTTGATTTTTAGCTTGGTCACTGTTGGTGTGTTGAAGAGCTACTGAATAGTATACATTAATTTTATATCTGGAAACTTTGTTGAATTCTTTTATCAATTCTAGGAGCTTTCTGAAGAAGTTTTTAGGGCTGCCTAAGTAAACAATTCGTGTCATCAGTGAACAGAGGCAGGTTGACTTCCTCTTTCTTGATTTGGATGCCCTTTATTTCTTTCTCTTGTCTGATTGCTCAGGCTAGGACTTCCAGTATTATCTTGAAGAGGAGTGATGAGAGTGGGCATCCTTGTCTTGTTCCAGTTTTCAGAGGGAATGCTTTCAATTTTTCCCCATTCAGTATTACGTTGGCTGTGGGTTTGTCTTAGATGACTTTTACTACATTGAGGCACATCCCTTGTGTGCCAATTGTGCTGAGAGTTTTAATCATAATGGGATGCAAGATTTTGTTGAATGTATGCTTTTTCTGCAGCTATTGAGATGATCATGTGATTTATGTTTTTAATTCTGTTTGCGTGGTATATCACAATTATTGACTTGCATACGTTAAATCATCCCTGCATTCCTGGTATGAAACCCACTTGATTATGGTGAATTATCTTTTTGATATGTTGCTGGATTTGGTTAGCTAGTATTTCGTTAAGGATCTTAGCATCTGCGTTCACCAGAGATATTGGTCTGTAGGATTTTTGTTTGTTTGTTATGTCCTTTCTGGTTGTGGTATTAGGGTGATATTGGCTTCATAGAATGATTTAGGGAGGGTTCCCTCTTTCTCTATTACATGAAATAGTGTCAATAGGATTGGTACCAATTCTTCTTTAAATATCTGATAGAATTCTTGTGTGAATCCATCTGGACCTGAACGTTTTTTGTTGGAAATTTTAAAATTACCATTTCAATCTTGCTGTTTGTTTTGGGTCTGTTCAGGTTATCTAATTCTTCCTGATTTAAGCTAGGAGGGTTGTATTTTTCCAGGAATTTATTCATCTCCTCTAGGTGTTTTAGTTTATACACTTAAAAGTGTCCACAGTAGCCTTGAATGACCTTTTGTATTTCTGTGATGTCAGTTGTAATATCTCCCATTTTGTTTCCAGTTGAGTTTATTTGGATTTTCTCTTTTCTTGTTTAATCTTGCTAATGGCCTATCAATTAAAAATAAATAATTTTTTCAAAGAACCAGCTTTTTGTTTCATTTATCTTTTGTATGTTTTTTGGTTTGTTTTTGTTTGTTTGTTTGTTTGTTTGTTTCAATTTCATTTAGTTCTGCTCTGATCTTGGCAATTTCCTTTCTTCTGCTGGGTTTGGGTTTTATTTGTTCTTGCTTATCTAGTTCCTTGAGGTATGACCTTAGATTGATTGTTTGTACTCTTTCAGACTTTTTGATATAGATGTTTAGGGCTAGGAACTTTCCTCTTAGCAGCACCTTTGCTGTATCCCAGAAGTTATGATAGGTATGTCACTGTTGTCATTCAGCTCAAATAATTTTTTAATTTCCATCTTAATTTCATTTTGACCCAATGATCGCTCAGGAGCAGATTATTTAATTTCCGTGCATTTGTGTGGTTTTAAAGCTTGCTTTTGGAGATGATTTCCAGATTTATTCCACTGTTGTCTGAAAGTGTGCTTGATATAATTTAAAATTTCTTGAATTTATTGAGGCTCATTTTGTAGCCTATCATATGGTCTATCCTAGAGGAAGTTCCATATGCTATTGAACAGAATGTATATTCTGCAATTGTTGGGTAGAATGTTCTGTATATACCTGTTACGTCCATTTGTTTCAGACTACAGTTTAAATCCATTTTTCTTTGTTGAGTTTCTGTTTTGATGACCTCTCTAGTGCTGTCAGTGGAGTATTGAATTCCCCCATTATTATTGTGTTGCTGTCTATCTCATTTCTTAGGTCTATTAGTAATTGCTTTATAAATTTGGGAAATCTAGTGTTAGGTGCATATATATTTAGGACTCTGCTATTTTTCTGTTAGACAAGGCCTTTTGTCATTATGTAACTCTCTTTGTCTTTTTTAACTGCTGTTGCTTTAGAGTTTGTTTTATATGGTTAAGAATAGCTACTCCTGTTTGCTTTTGGTGTTCACTTGCATGGAATGTGTTTTTCCACCCCTTTATCTTAAGTTTATGTGAGTCCTTATGTGTTAAGTGAGTCTCTTGAAGGCAGCCAATAGTTATTTGGTGAATTCTTATGCATTCTGCAATTCAGTATCTTTTAAGTGGAGCATTTGGGCTATTTACATTAAAGGCTAATATTGAGATGTGAGGTACCATTTTATCCATCATGCTATTTGTTGCCTGTATATCTTGGTGTTTTGTTTTTTGTTTTTTAATTGTATTTTTGTTTTATAGGTCCTCTGTGATTTGCACTTTAAAGAGGTTCTGTTTTGATGTATTTCCAGGACTTGTTTCAAGATTTAGAAGTCCTTTTAGTAGTTCTTGTAGTGCTGGCTTGGTAGTGGTGAATTATCTCTGCATTTGTTTGTCTGACAAAGGCTGTATCATTCCCACATTTATGAACTTAGTTTTGCTGGATACAACATTCTTGGCTGATAATTATTTTGTTTGAGGAGGCTGAATATAGGGCCCCAATCTCTTCTAGTTTGTAGGGTTTCTGCTGAGAAATATGCAGTTAATCTGATAGGTTTTCCTTTATAGGTTATCTGGTGCTTTTGCCTCACAGTTCTTAAGATTCTTTCCTTTATCTTAACTTTAGATAACCTGATGATGAAGTACCTAGTTGATGATCTCTTTGTGATGAATTTCCCAGGTGTTCTTTGTGTTTCTTGTATTTGGATGTCTAGGTCTCTAGCAAGCCCAGGGAAGTTTTCCTCAATCATTCCCCCAAATATGTTTTCCAAACTTTTAGATTTCTCTTCTTCCGCAGGAATGCCATATATTCTTAGGTTTAGTCATTTAACATGATCCCAGGCTTCTTGGTGGCTTTGTTTGTATTTTCTTTCTTTTTTTTTTCTTTGTCTTTGTTAGAATGGGTTAATTCAAAGACCTGGTCTTTGAGCTCAGAAGTTCTTTATTCTGCTTGTTTGATTATATCGCTGATACTTTCCAGAGCATTTTGCATTTCTATAAGTGCATCCATTGTTTCCTGAAGTTTTGTTTTTCATTTACACTATCTATTTCATTGAATATTTCTCCCCTTCAATTCTCGTATCATTTTTTTGATTTCCTTAAATTGGGCTTCACCTTTCTATCATGCTCCCTGACTAGCTTAATAACTAACTTTCTGAATTCTTTTTCAGGTAAATCAGGGATTTCTTTTTGGTTTGGATCCATTGCTGGTGAGATAGTGTGATTTGGGGGGATGTTAAGAACCTTGTTTTCTCACATTACCAGAGTTCATTTTCTGGTTCCTTCTCATTTGCGTAGGCTCTGTCAGAGGGAAGGTCTAGGGCCTAAGGCTATTGCTCAGACTCTTTTGTCCTATGTGGTTTTCCCTTGATGTGGTACTCACCCCCTTTTCCTGTGGATGTGGCTTCCTGAGAGCTGATTTGTACTGACTATTATCTTTCTTCTGGATCTAGCCACCCAGCAAGTCTACCAGGCTCTGGTCTGGTACTGGGAGTTTTCTAAACAGAGTCCTGTGATGTGAACCGTCTGTGGGTCTCTCAGGTGTGGATACCAGCACTTGCTCCTGTGGAGATGGCAGGAGGGTGAAATGGACCCTGTGAATGTCCTTAGCTTTTGTTGTTTAATGCACTCTGTTTGCGCTGGTCGGCCTCCTGCAGGGAGGTGGCGCTTTTTAGAGAGCATCAGCTGTGGTAGTATGGGGAGGAGCAGGCAATGGGCAGGGCCCTAGAACTCCCAAGAGTATATACCCTTTGCCTTAAGTTACCAGGGTCGGTAGGAAAGGACCATTAGGTGGGGTAGGGCTAGGCATGTCTGAGTTGAGACTCTCATTGGGTGGGTCTTGCTGAGGCTGCTGTGGGGGATGGAGGTGAGGTTCCCAGGCCAATGGAGTTATGTTCATAGGAGGATTATGGCTGCGTCTATTGTGTCATGCAGGTTGTCTGGGCAGTAGGGGAAAGCCGGCAGCCACAGGCCTCAACCAGCTCCCACTCAACCCAAAGGGCCATCTCATTCCCACTCTGTCCTCCCCACCCAACAGCATCGAGGCTGTTTCTAGGCAGTGGGTGAGCAGCGCTGAGAACTTGCCCCAAGCTACCTGCCTCCCAGCTGTGAAAGCAAATAGGGCTTTCATTCATCCCCCGCCTGTGGAGTGCCCCACACCAGATTCACTCCCTCCTTCAAGTTCTGGCCAGGAGACATCTCAATGGGTTCAAATGGTTACAAAGTTCATATAGAGGTTTCCTTCTCCCTGTGGCCTTTTTCCAGTGCCTCTGGCTTCCCTCCCGAAGGACTCCTGTAAGTCAAGCAGAACTGGGTTGCTAGGGGACCCAGAAAGCCCACAGGGCTTTTCCTACTGCTTCCTCTACCCCTGTATTTCACTTGGCTCTCTAAATTGACTCAGCTCCAGGTAAGGTCAGAATCTTCTCCCACGATCTAGATCTTCAGCTTCCCCAGTAGCGAGGGGGCGGTGCTCAGGAGCAAATGATCTCCCTTTCTTACTTTCACAGTTTGGGCACTCACATTATTTGGGGTGTCTCCCAGGTCCTGCAGGAGCAATCTGCTTCCTTCAGAGGGTCTGTGGGTTCTCCTGGCTTTCATAATGTATTCTTGAAGTCATTCTGGAGCAAAAGTTTACATGCAAGCCTCCATGCACTGCTTTGTTCATCCAAGTGGGAGCTGCAATCTAGTCCTGCCTCCTGTCCTGCATGATCTCCCAGTGGCTCTAACATTCGTTTTCTGTTCTGTAAAAATTGCCATTGAGATTTTCATAGTGATTGCATTAAACTTGTGGATCACTTTGAGTAGTATGAACATTTTAACTGTAATAGTTTTCTAATCCATGAGCACAGAATGTCTTTCCATTTATTTGTGCCTTATTTAATTTATCAATATTTTGTATTTTTCAGTAAACAAGCCTTTAACCTCCTTGTTTAAGCTTATTCCTAGATAGTTTACTTTTTTTTAAATGCTATAGGAAACAGAACTTCATTCTTAAGTTCCATTCCTATGAGATGAAAAAAAAAAAAAAAGAACTATTTGCAAAATATAGTTTAGGGGTTAATCTTCAATATCTAAAAGAAGCCCCTACAAATCAATAGCAAAACAATACAAAAGACCCCAAGTAACTCAATTTTAAAAATGGATAAAGGATTTAGTCACATCACACACACACACACACAAAAAAATATATATATATACACACACACACAAATTGCCAAGAGATATAAAAACATGTTCAAAAAACTACCTATTGTGTACTATGTTCACTACGTGGGTGACAGTATCCCTACTCCAAACCCCAGCATCATGTAATATACCCATGTAACAAAGTTGTACATGTACCCCCTGTATCTAAAATAAAAGTTGAAATTTTACAAAAGAAACATACTTAATGTCAGTAATCATCAAGGAAATACAAATCAAAACCACAATGAACAATCATCTCATACCTATCAGGATGGTTATTATTAAAAAAAAAAAAGAAAAGTGTTGGTAAGAATGTAGAGAACTTAGAACACTTGTACATGGCTGGTGGGAATGTGAAATGGGGCTGCTATAGGAAAAACAATATACAGGTTCTTCATTAAATTAAAAATAGAACTACCATATGATTCAAAAATCTGGGTATGTCTCCAAAAGAATTGAAATCAGAATACTGAAGAGATATCCACACTCCTCTGTTTGTTCCAACACTGTTCACAAAAGCCAAGCTATTGAAACAATTTAAATGTCCATTGACATTTCTGCCTCCCTCGTTCTTCCCTCCTTTCCTCCCTCCCTTCTGTTCTCATTTTCTTCCTTGTAACTTTCTCCCTTTCTCTCTTTTGGTTCCTCCAAGAGGAATCAAATCATAGATGGCATTAAAGCAAATGTTCCCTACGTTCACTGTTAAATGCTTTAAAACAGTGCCTGGCACATAATAGGTGCTCAATAAATGGCCATTAGATGAGTGAATAAGTGAATGAGCGAATACATGAAATAATAAAAAAGTACCTTGGTCATTTATTTAAACCAAGCTCATTTTTGATGTGATAATATTGCTGTTTTCCTCCCAGAGTTGTTGTAAAGGGTACATGTAATGAGTTTAAGACAATATTGGTGCAAATTTGTTTGAAAATGGAACATATTAAGATACTAAGCCTGTAGAATTTTTTTTTTAAGAGAATATAGACATGGTATAGCTGTATTTAAAATGTTAGCCAAAAATATTTAAAAAGTACTCACAGGCAGATTTTTTTTTTTTTAATTAAAGTTCACTGTAGTTTTCTTAAGACATAAAATATTGGGAGTTGCCAAAGCTATTCACCATGATTTAGAGATCTATTTTTCAGTAAATAGAAAGGAAAAGTAGAAAATTACTTTGAGTATTTAGAGCAGATCCAAGACCATATTAAGATTTTTACGTATTATATATCACTGAGGCAGTATTGTTATTTTAATTTATTTATTTATTTATTATTTATTTATTTATTTATTTATTTATTTGAACTCTGAAATTTTTATTGGCCTCCTGCTCCCCAAAGGGTACCCTGCTTCTGCTGGCTTAATGCCTCAGAACTTTGGTGTCGTTGGTCTCAGACACCACTTTGCCATCCACTATCCCGCGGGTGGTGGTCTTTTGGATGGTTTGCATGGAGTTGCTGCTGTCCAAGGCATCATCAAGATTGAATTCCTCGCCATCTTCCAGCAGGCGGCGGTAGGTGGCGATCTCAGCTTCCAGCTTGACCTTGATGTTCAGCAGGGCCTCATACTCCTGGGCCTGTCGCTGTCCCTCTGCCTGGGTCTGTGCCAGCTCTGACTCCAGGTGCAGCAGGATCCCATTGAGCTGCTTCATCTGTAGGGCCTAGCGGGCCTCCACCTCCCTCAGGCTGTTCTCCAAGCTGGCCTTCAGATTTCTCATGGAGTCCGGGTTGATGTCCAAGGACTGGACTGTACGTCTCAGCTCTGTAAGCATTGTCTCAGCAGCTCCAACCTCGACAGACTGTGTGGTGACCACTGTGGTGCTCTCCTCAATCTGCTGAGACCAGTACTTGTCTAGCTCCTCTCGGTTCTTCCGAGCCAGCTCGTCATATTGGGCCCGGATGTCTGCCATGATCTTGGCGAGGTCCTGAGATTTGTGGGCATCTACCTCCACGGTCAACCCAGAGCTGGCAATCTGGGCTTGTAGGCCTTTTACTTCCTCTTTGTGGTTCTTCTTCATGAAGAGCAGCTCCTCCTTGAGAGCCTCGATCTCTGTCTCCAGCTGCAGTTGGGTGACATTGGTGTCATCAATGACCTTGTGGAGCCCATGGATGTCCTTCTCCACAGACTGGCGCATGGCCAGCTCTGTCTCATACTTGACTCTAAAGTCATCAGCAGCAAGACGGGCATTGTCAATCTGCAGAACGATGCGGGCATTGTCCACAGTATTTGCGAAGATCTGAGCCCTCCGGTCCTCGATGATCTTGAAGTAATGGCTCCAGTCTCCGACCTGGGGTCCCTTCTTCTCCAAGTGCTCCCGGATTTTGCTCTCCAGCCTCCGGTTCTCTGTCTCCAGGCTCCTCACTCTGTCCAGGTAAGAGGCCAGGCAGTCGTTCAGGCTTTGCATGGTCTCCTTCTCATTCTGGATGCCTCCCATTCCTGTCAGACCCCCGGCCATCCCTGAGGCCAGGCCCCCGGACCCCATGCCGCCCCGGAAGCTGGTGGAGCGGGACACGGAGATCCGGGAACCAGAACCCCCGGCGCCTGCATAGACACTGGCCGCGCTGCTGACCGGCTGGGCGCCGTAGCTGGGCGCCTGAACAGAGCCCAGGGACCGGTAGTTGGTAGAGAAGGTGGAGCGAGTGGTGAAGCTCATGCTGTATGGGAGGAAGGTGAGACGACAGGACTCAGGCTTTGCCGACCTGTTATTTTAATTTATAAATAAATAATTCAGTCCCAGATACATGAGATCTGCATGTCTTTAAATCTAGTGCTTTACCTACTACATCTTCTTTCTCTCATCAATGACTAGGAAAATGGTGTAACAGATAAACCTGTAATAATTTTTTATCCTATGTAAACCAAGAAAAGTATCAGACAGGTCTCAATCAATTAAAAATTTTATTTCGCCTAGGTTAAGGATGCACATGCAGGAAACAGGTCCATGCTTTCCAGTGATGATTTTGAGAGCGTCAATATTTAAAGGGGAAAGGGTGAATACAGGGGACGAAGCAAAACATATTTAAAAGGTATAGGTAGATGAGGCAAGCGGTTGCATTCTTTTGAGCCTCTGATCAGCCATTCACGTGTGAGGAAAAGATAGAGAAATAGTCACTTATGCATTCATCTGGCTCAGTGAATCTGCATTTTTACATATGATAAAATAAATGTAGGGCAGAGGAAGTAATCAGATAGGCATTTGTCTCAGGCGATTAGAAGGATGACTATGAGTTCTTTGTTCCACACCTGTGAAGATGAGCCATCAATTTACATTGCCAGGGTGAAATTCAACAGACCTGTTTTAGGGTAAAGATCCTGAGCCTCACATGGAATTTCCTAATGGGCAAATTGTGAGGGAAATATGTAGTGTTTTCTTGTTGTTGCTGTTGTTGTTGTTAGTTTTTAAGTGTGGCTGTCTTATTTGGGAATGAAATGGGAGACAGGTTTACCTCAGTTTATTTTCCTTTCATACCTATGTTTTATTATTGGGTGCCAGTTCTGTCCACTCCCTTTTCAGAGAAATTCCACCTCCTGTCCTGGCTGAGGTGTTGTCAGGTCACAGAACCCAATGTCACCTTAACTCACCTCAAGTGATTGGGCCAGGAGAAATCTACGCTACAGCTTTAAAAAAATGATAAATCGCCTAGATTGCTTTATGGGGAACTTGAATGGAGAAACCAGAGGTAAATGACAGTTATCTTGGGGTTTTGACACAGTTAATGTATGAGGTCACACCTGAGAGAAAAAACTAGAAAGTGTATGAAGCAGTCAGGGGTGAGGCTGGTATGCTAGCAAGTCAAAGCCACCTGCAAGCAGAAGTTATTAAAGACTAGGAAAGTAAAGTAAGTCAGCAGTAAGGAAAGGCAAGAGTAAGAATCACACATGCTGAGATCAGGGAGATCATGCAGCCCCTAAGAGATGACAAGAGAACCCTCGTTTTTCTACTTCTTAGTTTCAGTCCCTATAAGATTATGTTTCTTATTATTTGGTAACTGTACAATTGCCTGTTATATCTTTATTTTAAAAGATAAATCTTCCCTTTTCTTTTGCCAGAACTAGTTGGAGAGGTCTCTCTTGAAATTTAAATGATTGTAACTAGAACAGATTATACTGCTCCAAAAGACCCATTATTTTGTGAGGGGTGTGTGTGTGTGTGTGTGTGTGTGTGTGTATTTAGAGAAAGAGTCTGTTTTCTCCTCAAGCTATGAGTTTCAGTTTTATTTTAAGGCACACTTTTATCTGTTACCTCAGTGGGAGAAGAGAGAATTTTTTTGTGTGTGTGATTTCTTGCTTTCAGGAAAGAAAGCGTTTCGAAAATTGAATAAGAAATAATAGATAGGAATCATCTTTGTTACAGCCTCCCAATCTTATTCACATAGTCTGAAAATTCAGCTTTATGTAATAAGAACTACATCCACCTCATAGTTACAATAATTACTGAAGAAGTTTAATTTTGCAGGAAATGTAACTAAGAATAATAACAAATGAAGATTTCTTAAGCTTACCTTAAATATCACATTTAACACTATATCAATTAATGAAAGTTTTATTTCAATAATTAATGTTTGATTGACTTAAGCTAGCATTTTTATTCAAAATAAAAGCTTCACCAATGTGCATTTATAACTTATAGTCCTGATAGTTAAACTGAAGTTTGGGTTGAAATATCTTTGTGCAATAGAAATGCACATTTAAGACTAACATAAACTATGGTTGACATTAAACAGAAAGGTATTACAAGTATCAGACCTAACTCAAAAAATGTCTGCTAATTGCATGCAAATACTCTAAAGGAATAAGATAAATGTCTTTTTGTGACTTAATAAGCCCAATTTCATTATTTTATACTTACACCACTCTAACTTCAGTACAAAGTGTGAATTGCTGTCTTTCTAGTTAATAAAAAGTAAAGACAGGTTTTTTAGGGGTATTAATGTTTTTAGACATAAATGTAGAGGTGATAGTTGTTTTCCTGGTATAAACAGAGCAGATAAAATATGCAAAACAGGTTTAAATCATTAAGCAAAAATTATGAAACATTAGCTCAGCCATCATTCAGGATTAAGGTCACTTCAATAGGTTATTCTTAGAGACACTTAAAGTCATCCATTGGCCAAGCATAGAAATTCATTTCTCTTGTTAGGATTTTCTGTAAATATAGAAAGTTGGCTGTGTTTCCACAGACCCTTTATTCCAGCACTTCTCCTGTGGTTCTTCTCTGTTATCTACTACTGCTCCATTAATTTCTCCATGAACATTGGGATGATTTCCTACAGGCAGTTACCCAAAAGCCATTGCCAAGACTGATGTTAATCCTTCCTACAGTTCACATAGTTTGGCTGGTAAAGCCTACGCAGAACGTGTAGCTCTGTTCTCTCTGCCATCACGATCTCTTCTCCATTTGCCCCCGATCTCCTGTGTTAGCGTCTATCTCTAGCCCATCAGAAGCATTTTCACATTCTTGTCAAAGTGAGGAATGAGGGAACTGGCCCAGCATTATTAGTCACAACTTCACTCAGTACAAAGAGGCATCATTCACTCTGCCCCTGGAACCTTCTTCAGAGAACTATCATTTTTCTTTATCACTATGGCAATATTCTTTCAGAAGTTTCATGGACTCTTCTTTGACTTCTTCCATAAAATCTTGAATCAAATCTGTCTCCATGCAATGATTCTCCCCAGCATGAGTAAGTTTAGGTCCTTTCCCTTAGGGCTGCCAGACTCCATACAAATAATGGGCCTTATGATGATTAAGGAATTCTTCCAAGTGACAGTTAAAGAGGCTGCCTGCCTAGAGCAGATGAAAGGCATGAGGAATGGAGATGGGTGTTATAAAGAGAATGAGTTTGGATGTGCAAATTTCACACAATACCTTCTCCGAAGATCAAATTCTGATGCAGATAAGAGACTGGAATTAGGTAGAAATTCTAGTTACAAAATCCATGAATAATTTTATATTTCTGAATACAATATTGCCAGTTATTTTATTATAGATTTGATGAAATGTGAATTTAAATACTCGACGCTTAAAAATCAAGAGAAAAGTATTAGAGGTGACTTTATCATTGCAAATTAAACATAAAAGCTAGATTTCTTCTTAAGTTTTTCATTTTTGTTTTTCTTCACCTGTAGTCTTCTCAAAACCTATATTTATACTGACAAGACTATTTTGGTTCTAGTAGTAGATTCAGGTTTGCAACAGGGAATAATTGTAATTAGCAATTTATGCAAAATAATTATTCTTTTTTTATGACTTGGATGTTGACCTTAGTATGTGTCTGTGTGTATGCACGTGCATGTGCATATATGTATGTAAGCGTACATATTATTAGAAATTGTTAGAAATGTTTTAAGGAGTACTATTAAAGTTTATAAGTGAAATAATCTTCATGATATAAAAAACATAAATAGACATAAATGAATAAAATATTTCGCAATGTATTTTTGAGTCAGTAATTTCAGGTGTCCTTTTAGTATTTTCCTACAATTCTGTCTTTCCCAAAATATAAAAATGTGTTTTATTATCTTCTCTCCAAAAATCCTTCCCTCTCCTGAGCTCCTTTTCATCCTTATTGCCACCATCATTTCACCAATCACAGTTTCATACATCCTTGTCATCTTTCATTGCTCTTCCATCTTATTCAATCAAGGCATCATACAATCTTTAGAATTTACTTCAAAACATGCCTTACATTTATCTCTTTCTTTTCGTTACCTCTGTCTCCATTTTAATTGTGGAACTTATTATTTCAAATTTAGAGTGTCTCTACAGGTATCTCTACAGTTACACTGATACTCTACAGATATGCTGATATCTCCACAGGTATACTGTGGGGGCACCTCCTGCTATGTATAATACAATGTTTTACATTCATCACATATGTAACAAAATTTTTGTTTAACTGTTTTTTTCTTCACTTCCATTTTCTTCCTCTCTTTATTCTCCCCTACAAATTTAGATCTGTATGTTATTGTCAGGCTTTCTTTATTGTTTTCATATTATTCCTTTCTTAAACAATTTTCAATAGCTTTCTACTGGCTATGGAAGTAAATCTAGATTTATCTGCTCTTATTTCATATCTGACAAATTCCGACTCTGCCATGCCAATCAAAACTTGTATTTCATAGCTTCACAGTGTGGACTGTGCTTTAGACAAGCCAACTCGAACACAATCCTTTCATAATGACATGCTTATGCTGACTTCATTCTTCTCTTTTGCCTAAGGAGTATTTAACGCTTCAAGTTTATCATTCAAGATAAGGTTAAGTTTAGTTTTCCAAATATCTGCTATAACATCTAATTCAAATTTTGCTCATGTAGGTGTTACACTTCATCATGTGCTACTTTATGAGAGTTTCTGGCATTTGCTTTCCCAGCAGGAAGGAAAAATGCCTTGATGGCAAGGATTAGGCTGCGTACTCTAAGTATTACAAAGTCTCCTGGCAGTAAACTGCCCTAGAGACCAACTAGATCAGCCCCTTCATTTTAAAGCTGATAAAACTGAGGCTTAAGTGATCAACTGGCTTCAAAAAGCCATAGAACCCCTTAGCAACAGCATTAGGAATCACACTCCATGTTCACCTCAGTGCATAGCGTAGCATATACATAGGAAAGCACGTATTAATTCCACTTAATTCTGGATTTGCATGTAACTAATTCTCTGTAGACAGGAAAAGATGTTTATTTTCACAATGTTATAGCTTTCAAAGCTGGCTGATTTCAAAGTATCCTGTTGTGACAAGAAATGAACAAAATATTTACTAAGGGAGAATATATGTCTTATTTTTAAAAAACTTCTATTTTTTTCTTTTTCTTTTCTTTCTTTCTTTTTTTTTTTTTTTTTTTTTTTTTGAGACGGAGTCTTGCTCTGTCGCCCAGGCTGGAGTGCAGTGGCATGATCACGGCTCACTGCAAGCTCGGCCTCCCAGTTTCACGCCATTCTCCTACCTCAGCCTCTAGAGTAGCTGGGACTACAGGCGCCTGCCACCATGCCCTGCTAATTTTTTGTATTTTTACTAGAGATAGGTTTTCACGGTGTTAGCCAGGTTGATCTTGACCTCCTGACCTCGTATCTGCCCGCCTCGGCCTCCCAAAGTGCTGGGATAACAGGGGTGAGCCACCGCGCCCGACCATAGCTTCTATTTTCTAAACAGAATGGGAACCCAGTTATCTTTTATTTACTTAGTAGGGTAATGTACCTAAAGAATCCAATGTGAAAATTGAAGAGAAAACTATAGAGGAAAAGAGTTAGAAGGAAAGAAGAGATGGCTGGAAGCATGGAGGGAAAACAACATGAGAATTTTTTGTAGTGAATTGCTAAATGCTTTGCGTTGTAATGTCATTTCTTCCCTAATCACTCCAAAAAATCTTTAATAAATTAATCTTACAACTCATTATTTCAAAACGCAACCCAAAGTACTTCTGCACTGGTTGAATGTGGTTAAAAAAAGAAAAGAGATTCAGCATAAACTTTCAGATACATCTGTATTACTTTGAGTCATCAGCAATAGTTTAAATTTTTTAATTATTTGTCTTCTTTTTTAATACTGACAAAATCCTACTTCAATTAAAATAATGTAATTTATAAAAATTAAATATTGTAGGTATTTCATGGAATGTCTTAAGTATATAGGAAAGATGTATTTCAATGATTAAAGAAAATTTTTCATTAAACTACAAAATTGGAAATAAAAGTGACATTTTCTGAATAAAGCTGAACAGGGAAATTTTTTTTTTTTTTTTTTTTTTTTTTTTTTTTTATCAGTCAATTTTTTTTTTTTTTTTTAATTTATTTATTATTATTATACTGTAAGTTGTAGGGTACATGTGCATAACGTGCAGGTTTGTTACATATGTATACTTGTGCCTTGTTGGTGTGCTGCACCCATCAACTCGTCATTTACATCAGGTATAACTCCCAATGCAATCCCTCCCCCCGCCCCCCTCCCCCTGATAGGCCCCGGTGTGTGATGTTCCCCTTCCCGAGTCCAAGTGATCTCATTGTTCAGTTCCCACCTATGAGTGAGAACATGCGGTGTTTGGTTTTCTGTTCTTGTGATAGTTTGCTAAGAATGATGGATTCCAGCTGCATCCATGTCCCTACAAAGGACACAAACTCATCCTTTTTTATGGCTGCATAGTATTCCATGGTGTATATATGCCACATTTTCTTAATCCAATCTGTCACTGATGGACATTTGGGTTGATTCCAAGTCTTTGCTATTGTGAATAGTGCTGCAATAAACATACGTGTGCATGTGTCTTTATAGCAGCATAATTTATAATCCTTTGGGTATATACCCAGTAATGGGATGGCTGGGTCATATGGTACATCTAGTTCTAGATCCTTGAGGAATCGCCATACTGTTTTCCATAATGGTTGAACTAGTTTACAATCCCACCAACAGTGTAAAAGTGTTCCTATTTCTCCACATCCTCTCCAGCACCTGTTGTTTCCTGACTTTTGAATGATCGCCATTCTAACTGGTGTGAGATGGTATCTCATTGTGGTTTTGATTTGCATTTCTCTGATGGCCAGTGATGATGAGCATTTTTTCATGTGTTTGTTGGCTGTATGAATGTCTTCTTTTGAGAAATGTCTATTCATATCCTTTGCCCACTTTTTGATGGGGTTGTTTGTTTTTTTCTTGTAAATTTGTTGGAGTTCTTTGTAGGTTCTGGATATTAGCCCTTTGTCAGATGAGTAGATTGCAAAAATTTTCTCCCATTCTGTAGGTTGCCTGTTCACTCTGATGGTAGTTTCTTTTGCTGTGCAGAAGCTCTTTAGTTTAATGAGATCCCATTTGTCAATTTTGGCTTTTGCTGCCGTTGCTTTTGGTGTTTTAGACATGAAGTCTTTGCCCATGCCTATGTCCTGAATGGTACTACCTAGATTTTCCTCTAGGATTTTTATGGTATTAGGTCTAACATTTAAGTCTCTAATCCATCTTGAATTAATTTTCGTATAAGGAGTAAGGAAAGGATCCAGTTTCAGCTTTCTACTTATGGCTAGCCAATTTTCCCAGCACCATTTTTTTTTTTTCTGAAACGGAGTCTCGCTCTGTCACCCAGGCTGGAGTGCAGTGGCGCGATCTCAGTTCACTGCAAGCTCCGCCTCCTAGGTTCAAGCCATTCTCCTGCCTCAGCCTCCCGAGCAGCTGGGACTACAGGCGTTTGCCACCGCGCCCGGCTAATTTTTTGTATTTTTAGTAGAGACGGGGTTTTACCCTGTTAGCCGTGATGGTCTCTATCTCTTGACCTCGTGATTCACCCGCCTGGGCCTCCCAAAGTGCTGGGATTACAGGCGTGAACCACCTCGCCCGGCGAACAGGGGATATTTTTAAAATAAAAGCTTTGATTTTCACACAGTGTTTTACATAGTTTTGACAAGTCATCAGATGGTCCATTAGTTGATGAGTACAATTTATATGTAGAAGAAATATTTGAAAATATTAGTTATAGATGGATGTTTTTAGCTTAGTTGTAGTACCTGCTAGGTACAAAATATAAAAGTATCCATTGATTTCACATTTGTGCTTGATTAGTGATTAATATAGTTTTGTGTAGTTTATGTAAAACTGTAACTAAATGCAAAATTTTTTGCATGATTCATATTATTTTCAACATAACAGAAATGTTTACAGTGATGTTTTCTATCTTAAAAATGTGTCATACATGTTCACCATTTAAATTTTTATTAAGCTTGTAATCCCAGATAAAACAACACCATCATGTTCTATTCTGTGAAATAGTCTTACTTTAACTCACTTGTTTATTTGGAAAATAAGCTCCTAAAAGTTTGAACTTTTTTAAAAGTTGGGGTTATTTTAGTCAACATGCAGACTCAGTATGTTAGTTCCATATTGTTGCTTTAACCGATTATCACAAATTTAATGGCTTAAAACCACTAAAATTCGTTATCTTACAGTTCTAGAGGTCAGAAATCCAAAATGGGTCTTGGCAGGCTAAAACCGAGTGTCAGAAGAGCTGAATTCCCTTGCGGGTTCTAGGGGAGAATTGTTTCCTTGTCATTTCCAGCTTCTAAAGGCTGTTTGCATTCCTTGATTTGTGGCCCCTTCTTCTGTTTGCAATGCCAGCAGCATAGCGTCTTTAGATCTTTCTCTGACCCTTCTGCCTCCCTCTTCCACTTGTAAGAACACTTGTATTTACATTGGGCCCACTAAAATAATCCAGGATGAGATAAGTTGATTAGTAGCCTAACTCCACCAAAATCTTCATTTCCGTTTGTCATGTAGCCTAACGTATTCTCAGATTCCAGTGAATAAGATGTGAACATCTTTGGAGGAGTACCCCCAGCCATTAAAATAAAAGTTGCTTCATTTTATTATAATCTCCATATCTCTGATTTTTAAGCATTCATAGTTCATGTTTAGATTCATATCTCACAATGAACTTCTATACTTAGAGGACTACAAGATAAATATTATGTTTAAATAGAATTAAATTATTTTGTTGTTAAACATTATCCAGTTAGCTTTCAAAATTTAGGTCGAGAGTACGTGAAATTCAAAACCTTGGATCTTCATGCATTGCTCATTTTGTGAAGAAGACTGGCCAGAAACTTACTATAAAATTCCCCAGGAAGTGAATGCTCAGCAGGAAGAACCTTTTTCCTACTTCCCCCACTACACGTTTGTCTACACAAATCATGCGTAAATGTCAGAATCTAGTTCTACAATTCATTTTTAAAAGTTTCCCTTCCATAGTGCTGAAATTTAACAACCAGTGAGCCAAACAATAAACCTAAATCTTACAACCAAAAGTGGCTTTCAGAATAATGAAATTTTAGGATTGACTTAATAAAACACCACTATATTGTAGAAAGTTTTATGATATTTTTTGCAATGTTGTATTTTATATTTGGCATTTACAACTTATAGCTAGAAGGACAAATTTATCTTAAGTTTCAGTCCTCATTGAATTTATATAGTTCAATTATGCCTCAAATCAGATATTAGTCTCTAAGCACAACTGACAAAATAATTTTGATAATCATTTATAAAATCTAGAAGGAATAAACATATTTTATTTCAATATTTTGTGTGACTTTAGTTTGTATAATATCTATATGGCCTTTTCTATTGTGTCTCTTCTGTCAAGCTCACCAACTGAACTATTTTTATTTCAAGTATTGTGTTTTTCATTTCTGTTTGTATTTCATTAAGTTAGAGGTTCTATAGCTTTTCTAAAATATTCCATATACTTTATTATATACTCCTTTAACTGTAGAAACATAAACACATTTAAATAGTTAATATAGCCTCTTTCTGATAGTTCCAACATCCGTGTCATTTGTTTTTCTTTTATCCTTAATCCTCTTGTTTATGTGTTTATTTTCTGCTTATACAGAGTATTTTTTATTATATACTGGACATTGCAAAGTTACATTTTAAGTATTCTGATTTTTTAAAAAAAATTCCATGGAAAATTATTGTTTTTCTAGCAGACAGTTAAATTACTGGTGTTTTGCTGTCATCACATGAAGACTTTGTTTTACACTTTGCTTGGGTCTGTTTATTTTGGCTTTGCATTCAGTTCTAGGGCAAATTCCTTCATCTTGGGGCATGGTCTTTATTCCTAAAATGGAATCTAAGGTTTTGATGGAAATCTGAAATGTTGTAATATCTCCTCTAGTATGACAATACTTCAACTCAAACATCTGTATTCTCAATGCATAGAAGATTCTGAACAATCTATTAAGCTTCTTAGACTTCTTTCTTTTACTCTTTTCTGTGTTCCTTACAGCTTTACCCTTTTCCTTCACCTTTATTCAAATTTTGTATTCAAATTTTGTATCATCTCCAAACTATGAGCAAATGTTTATAGTAATTTTATTTATAATCACCAAAAAAGGGAAGGAACTAAGATGATCTTCAATAGGTAAATAAACACACTTAGTAAATCCACACAAGTGAATATTATTCAGTGAAAAAAAAAAAGAAATGAAATGTCATGCTATGAAAATACATGGATGAATCTTAAGATTGTTAGTGAAAGAAGAGAGTTGGTAAAGGCTGAAAATAGTGTGATTCTAATATACAGCATTCTCAAAAAGCAAAATTGAAGTGATAGTAAAAACATCAGTGACTTTCAGGAGCTTGTCATGGGAAGGGGTAGGGGGTTTAATAGGTGAAACACAAGGGATACTGTGGGTTGTGAAACTATTCTGTATGAGACTGCAATGATGAAATCAAGACACAATGCAAGTGTCAAAACTCATGGAGCCTTATTCCACAAACATTTAACCTTAATGTCTGTAAATTTAAAAACATGTAGGAGGTCAGATGATCTCAGGACAGAAAGCAGAGTTTAACAAAATTATCTAACTTTATTAGGAAAATATGAAAAGCGTTCACTAAAGAGGGTGAGAAAGGCATGGTGACCTGAAAAACTTTGGAAATGGAGTATATAAGACAAAGGACAAAAAAAGAAGTGTATATAAGCATTGCCCTTTAGTTGATAAAGTTGATTTCCACTGGAATATGTATGAGCAATTCTTACAGTGCTATATGTTTATACTGGAGTTGAACAGTTAGGTAAATGTTCGGTAAACCCCAGGAGCCAAGTTTCTCACTGCCGGAAATGGGGTTATAGATAAGTAGGGGAAGGAGTTTAAAATGATCCGTGTGATAATGGTTCAGAGTTGGAGATATCAGTATGAACTCCATGTTTAGCCTAATACAGATAAAGATGGTAACATATAGAAATATTTGTAGATACATGTCTATAAGTGAGTTCATATATAGATGTATATATCACAGCCCCATGGCAATGAGCTCATCTAGCATCCAATTCTGGGTCTCTTTTTTTTCCTTCAGTTCTTGGTTTCTAATACTATTCTCAAATTTTAAAAAACGAGGGTTCTTTGGAAAAGTCCATTATATACAACGCTTGGAGCATTTTTTTTTTTTTTTTTTTTTTAGTGTCAGGAAGTAAGCAAGTGGTAAAACAAAACAAAACAAAACACAAACACAAACAAGCAAAAGCAGCAATTTAAAAAAATACAATGAGACTATGTCAAAGGGGTATAGAAACCAACTGAGAGCTCCCAGTGGCCAAAGCTGGAACCATTTGAGCAAAAGTCAAAAATTAAATAAATATTAGATTATATTACAAAGTATAAAATTAATATATGAGTCCATGTAATATGGATAACAATTGAATACACAAATAAATGAAGAATAGACAAATCTCCCTTGCAGAAGAATTCTAAATAATTTAGATATTTCACCTTCAAAATGGTGGAATGTAATTCCTGACTCCTTAAGTGCAGTCTCCATGTAGTTACTTCCTTCCAAAGAGTATAATATGGAAATGGAAGAAAACGGTAAATTCACAATGCACAAACCTGACAAACACTACCTCAAGCCAGGTAATCCAGTTGAATAGTGATAAGTCGCATATTCTTAATATGCCGTAGTAAGAATGGTACCTCATCTCTGAGATCTTCCTCTCCCAAATCCATAAAGCCAGTAAAGTCATAAAATAAAATTCAGAATGAAGGACATTCTATAAAGCACATGACCAATAATCCTCAAAACTGTGAAAGTCATAGAAAAGAAGCAAAGCCTTAGAAATGGTAAGAGCCAAGAGGTGCCCAAGGAGACACAACTATTAAATGTAGTAGTTGTGATCTAGAAAAGAAAAAAAAAAAAAAACTAGGAAAAAACTAAGCAATTCTGAATACTGTGTGCACTATAGTTAATAATAATGATTCAATACTGGTTTACTAATTATTACAAATATATCATGCTATTGTTAGGTGTTAATAATTGGGGAAGCAGAGTATAGAGCATATGGAAATTCTGTGTATTATCTTCTCAACATTTTTTGTAAATATAAAACTTTTCAAAAATAGTTTATTTTTAAAATCTCATATTAGTAATATTTATAAAGCTGATTTTTTAAAAGTATAATTTGTTAGTATTATCCTAGCAATAAATATTCATCTAATTGTCAAAACACGTAATTGCTTAATACTTTCTCTTACATATGTGATTGATATGTATATATGAATATGCAATTTTTTTACTTAAAAGAAATTTTAGTTGTTTAATTTTGTCCTATGTTCGTCATATCGCCTATGTCACAATATCACTTATCCCTGGGAGCCACGTATCAGAACAAAAAGAGAAAGAAAAAAATTAATGTTTGGCATTACTACCAAATAATGTTTTATTATACATGAAACTATTACAGTCATACTGACAAAGAAGAAATATTTGACAAGCTAAGTTTTTTTCTCTTAGGAAAATGCTACCTTTGCTTACCTCCTCCCCATACTTCAAAGCAGTGGCTGTCTTCAATATTGGCAGTAGAACAATGCTCAAACATTTATTGCACTTGGTACACTCACCTTCCCGCTTTCTGGGACTTGAGTCTATAGATGAGAAGAAGCAGTGGTTTTCCTTGGACTTGAATGGTATCTATCCTGAGAGTAGATGTTTAGAATTAGGAGTTGTATGGTGCCTGCACTGAATGCTAGACCTAATGACAGAAGTGTCAATTTACTTTTTACTAAAGTTATTGTCTTTCTGTTTTGATGGTGAGATGTAGAGCCCTCATAAGTAGTGCTACTCAAAACAAGTTCTGCACCTTGATGTCAGTGCACGTGCCCTTGGAACCATCTATCAAAAGGAAAGTGTAGATATTTAGAATAAGCATTGAAAGACTTATTGCACTTTGGAGTGGCCATAATATCATTACATTTTATGAAAATATTGAACCTCATAGAATTAACAATACAGATTTAGTATTTGATCATAGATATGTTGAAGATCACTGCTCTCAAGCTTGGGGTCTAGGGCAAGGTATCTCCTCCCCCTAGTCTAAAAGTGGTATTGCAAATGGAAGAGTAGCACAAATGAAGGAAGTTTACCTTCGCCTTTTCCAAAATCTTGCTCAAGGTGACCTCTATATTTAGTCTTTAATGGCAGAAGTTATTTGCGTAGATTCCTCTGTATTCTGGCATGGGACTTTAATTAGTATTCTTATAATTATATAAGCACATTCATAAATCTCTAACAATAAACTGTCAGAAATATAAAAGGAACCAGTCATATTTTATCCTGTGAACTTTAAGGAATGGAAAATAAACCTTTAAAGAAAGAAAAAAAAAAAAAAAAAAAGAAAATACAAGGTTAAGCCGGTTGGGATGGCTCACGCCTGTAATCCCAGGACTTGGAGAGGCCAGGACAGGTGGATCACCCGAGGTCAGGAGTTTGAGACCAGCCTGGCCCACATGGTGAAACCCCATCTGTACTAAAAACACAAAAATTAGCCAGGTGTAGTGGAGGGCGCTGAGGCAGGAGAATTGCATGGACCTGGGAGGCAGAGGTTGCAGTGATTGCATTCCAGCCTGGGCGACAGAGTGAGACTCCATCTCAAAAAAAAAAAAAAAAAAAAAAAAAGAAAGAAAGAAAAAGAAACTACAAGGTTGAACTGTGTGATTGCAAGATCAGTCATGCTTATTTTCCATGAATTCATCTGGATTATTTTCCATAAATTCATCTGGATTATTGTGTAAGGGTAATCACAATGCCCTAGGAAAAGTACTGATGTCTTTACATATCCTGTGAATTGAACTATAAAGAAAAACATTGATTTTTTAAGGCCTCTGGTATATTGAAAATGCTATTATTATGTTTTCTCTCTTTAAAGAATCTAATGCAGCTACTCAACACCATCAGTAAATTTCTATTGTCCTCCTGTATTAAAAATATCTGTTTTATTTTTGAAATGTGCATCATAGCGTATGTTCATTTCTTTGTCTTCTTTAACTCAGAGCAACTGATTTCTACATATAAATTACTAACTAGATATATGATTATATTTGTGCACAAAATTCCAGTTTCATTGTGATGCCATAAAAGTGCCTTGCACGTATGAAGATAGCTACTCACCTGCTTGGCCACTGTGGATCCCCACTTTTGTGCTGATGAGTTTGTAGCTTTTCACCTCCAGGTCTCACATTTGCTTTTCTCATAGCCTCATAACAGGCATTACATCACTACGTACATCCAGTACTGAAAATTTGTTCAGTATACGTTCAAAAAGTTTAATATTACTTTGGGTTAACTGTATGTTCAAAGCAGCTGAACTAATTGGCTAGATCTGGGATGAAACAAAACATGTACCTCAAATTTCTCAACAAAGCCAGTGTTACTATACTAATAAGCATTTTAAAAATTATTTTGGCTTTTTTTCTGTGTATTTTTTATAGTCAGTTGTAGGTCATTATTAGTAAAGATTTGACTATAGAGATTTTATCAGAGATGATTATAGCTTTGAATCTAACTGCTGGTAGAAGCACTTCATGGGATGATAATTATCCTCAGCATTGATATAAATCAAAATCCAAAGGAAAACTGGACAATTGTATATGATATTTCATTAGGACACCTTGCCATGCTGTGAAGGAATTAGGTCAAGCAAGAACTGGCTCTACCTAAAATTTTACACAGGTTTCATATCAACTCTTTCCAGTAATATTTGTTATCTTCTGCTGAAATACTTCTGAGAGATATACTGTTTTTCTCTCCCTTCTTCTTACTCCTAGTAAGGTCTGTTCTTGAGTCCTTTACTCATTCTAGGGCAAGGATGACTAATAAAACAAAAACGGAGCACTCATCTTCTTAATATGGACAAATGACATACACTCTACTGGATGAATTTGAGATCTTATCTTATATGTTGAATCAGAATTTTCCACGTTTCATGTGAGTGAGAGAGGTGCAATCAGTTTTTGTCATAGTACTTAAAATCATATATTACCCTGCATCATGTGTTAGCAACATATTTTGCAGGGAATTAAGACCACTTTTAAAACAATGTCTTGTTTTCACAGCTTTAAGGCATGTCATAGACGGCTCAAGCTGTCCAAGTTTGTTTGAGCATGTCTGAAAAGTGAGAGAGGCTATCTAAGCAAAGGAAGGACAGGTAGGTGACGTGGCAAGGACAGAAATTCTCTGTCTGCTCTGCCCTCTCGTAACATACCACTTGCTCCCTCCCTGGCACACTCTAGATCCAGACGATGATCCTTTTAGATTCTTAAGCATTGGAAATCCTTTCTTGCCTCAGGGTTTTCATAGGTACTTCTCTGTTTTTGCTCCAGGTAAAGGGATATACACATTGTGTTTCCACAAAATTTGATATTTTCTCTTATGATACATGGTTTGTTCTAGATGATGAGAAACTATTTAATTAATACAATTTTGATCTCATTTATTTATTTATTCTAAATTAAGCCATGCTACAAGAGCTTGCCAAGCATAAGAATTTGTAAGAAGATTGATTTGGGCATTTTAGGGCCACTTTTCTTTGCTAGTTCTTCTTCATGGCAAACAATGCCAAAAATATAGACAATGTCAAAGAGCCATAATAGTGCAAGAGAATGTCTCTCCCTGTGTGAATACTTTGGTCCTCAAAGAGGTGCCCAGGTTTCAGTATCTATGGAATAAAGGGTCTGCCAATTTCAGGAGCCCACCATTATGGAGCTGCTATCCTTTTTTTCACTTACTGGGCTGAGGAGGAGAAGAAATAAGTTGTCAAATACCTATTTTTTTATTACCACCACTAAATTAATTTCTAGGCAGGAGCTTGACTCAAATCCAATTTTCACCACTAATGATGAAGAGTTTCATGAAATATAGACAGCCCAGTTTCTGCTCCCCCAGAGGATAAAATCTAGTTGGGACTAACATCAAATAATGAAGATCTATTCCTGCCATTTGTTATTTTAGTTATAAAAGTAAAAAGCCAACCTCAGCTGTTTGGAAATACCCAAGTACAGAAGGGAATTGTTGGAGGGATGGGAGGCAGCTGAGTTGGGCTTACTCTGGGAAGGCTCTGCATTGCTAATTCCCTGAGGGGTTTATCCTCTCCTTGACGACCTTGAGTTTTTTTTCCAACTGTTTGACGTTAACCCTTAGTATTTTTATTCCCTTAGATCTAACACACACACACACACACACACACACACGCACACACACACATAAACACACCCCACATAAAATGCTTGGGGGGAAAACAATTGGTCTTAAGCTGTTAGATAACGACTTTAGAACAACTTCTAAACAATGTTCAGGGGAAAAAGACAATTTGTCTAAAGTTGTTAGAGATTTCAATTATTTCTTCTTGGTTTTCTGATTCACAGGGGTTAGTCTAATTTATTGATTACCCTTTTTACAGTTTACAGATTACCTTTTTTTCTGTTTCTTTTTGAAGTTGGACCTATTTGAATGTCAGTGATCTAGGGCAGAGAGAAAGTATTTTCTGAAGAGGAAAATAAAAGTAGGAAAGATTGAGCATCAAATCTAGAGTTTAGTTGTTGCCACAGTAACACCAATGGCTTGTTCTGGATGTGCCTGTGAAAGGAACCCTGAAGGCATCAGAAAGAGTGGAGAATAAAAACTGCACTGGAGAAAAAGGAAGAAGGGAAAACACAGTGTCAGAGTTTGCATGTGGTGTGGTAAGAAGCTGTCTCACAGTTTTTGCCAGGTCTGACTCTAAAAGGACTAAATTATACCATCCCCTGGTATATTGATTCAATATTGATTCAAAAAAATATTAACTCACTTTCATGTGTTAGACACAACACTAAATTTCAGAATACAAAAATACTTTTAAAGTACATTTTCTTTCAAAGCAGTAATAACTTAGCCAAAAAATGTGACATTTATGTAACTCATATCAAGTTACCTATTTGCTACCAACTGCTACTCTTGACTTAAAAGCATCTTTTCCTTAAGTTGCTTACTGTGTATTTCTCATTAATTGTTTTCCCTACTGGCAATAATTTACCCAAACAGATCTGTTGCCATATCCATTCATTTATTAACAAATGTATTTAATTTCTATTCATGTATTTATTGATGTCACCTACATACCAGCCAGTGGAGATTTAGCAGTTAATAAAATAGGAATAGTGTCTACATTTTACATCATCCATATGTAATCCCATCATAAGTTTACAATTAAGTAGATAAAACAGACATTTTTGAAAGGGTCACACAAGTAATATAATCACCACTTAATGATCAAAGCTACTGTAAATGTCTTCTTTCTGTTTTTTAGGTGACTATCCCTCTCTACCCTCTGAGAAGGTTGTAGCAGTAGTATGTGTGTATGTATGTGTGCCTGTGTGTTCTGTATTTGTGTGTGTGTGACAGGTGGGTAGGGAGTCTGGTCTATCAGGCTTGAGGAGATTAGTGTCTATGAGAGAGACAGCCTTCTCAAGAACCATTAGTGGAAAATTAGTTGGTGTTCAGTGCCATCCCAGTATTTTCTAAGTGTCTTGCAATCTGTCTTAGACATTTTCTTCTTACTATCCCCAAATAATATCATTCAGACATAACTTCATGCAGATATCTTTATCTGCAAGTCAAATTTACTTTAGGCCATTCACTTCTATATTTATTCTTTCATTCAGTCAATATGCATTGAGTGCCTGCCCTACATAATTATATCACTTATGCTAGGTGTTTGGAAAGAGGGCAATAATCGATATAGACTAAGCTCTTATACTCTAGAACTTGTATTCTTGTTGCAGAAGGAGGGGATGAGAAAGACATTAAATTATGAATAACTATTGATTATTTAAATAAAATTGTGATAAATGACACAAAGTAGAAATACAGAAGGCCAGTAAATATTATAATTGAGGGAACTGACTCAGTCTGGAAAGGAGGGTAACAGAAACTTCCCTTGAGAAAATGGCTTTTAAGTGAAGAGACCGTAAAGTAGTTAAGAGGTAAGAACCAGAGAGATAATGATTCATTCAAGCTTTGAGGTAGAAAGGAGCAAGTGATGTGCATAAAACCTTATGCTGTAAATTCAGATGAGGAAGAAATACTGCTTTCTATTTTCCCTTGAAGCAAATTAAAAATGATTTCAATACTCCAATTCTGCAAGACAATGGGAAATCCATCTCTGTTATTATCCTGGCTTCCTATCACATTTCTTTCAGCCACATGACAGCAGTGATCTTAACCTGAACAGACTAACTGGGAAAGCCTTTCCAGTTCCGTTCATTATAGTCACAAAAAAGATGTGTGTAGTCCAGCCTTTGTCATACCTTGAAGTCCAGCTGCTCTGCTGATTCTGTACATTTTTAAGCACAGAGAACATTTCATGGAAAAGAATCCTGGCTCACAAATTACAACACTCTTACATTTTGTATACATCCTCCGTGGGGCCTTATGAGGAAGCCAGCCATGGGCCCCTTCCATTGGCAGAGCTCACTAACAGCCATCAAATCCTCCCCCTTACAGACGCTTCCCCTCCCTACTCACCTTGCACAAAATCTTTAAATAACTCAGGCTATGGGAAGAAAGCAAGTGGCTTGCAAATTTTGTTTTTGGTACTCCCAACTCCCAAAGCAAGAGAACAGAAAATCTTGACAACTTGGTGAATTTAAAAATAATCAAGAAAAGTTAATCAAAATTTAATGTACCAAGAACTTTTGATGAAGCATATAACATTTTTAAAAATTTAAAATGTTTAACAGTGGCCAGAGAGCAAGGAATTGAGAGACTTTCATTAGTTAGAGAGGAATAAAATTCTGCCAGATCTTGAGTACCACCTAAAATTCATATCTATTAACATTCTGGAGTAAAATTATATCACTCCATTCTATGTACAGTGTAAAAATATTTCTGCTGTTTTTGTCTCTACTTGCCAGCATTAGTTACAAGATGACAAAGCCAGTTTATCTTTTTTCAGAGTTCCTCTTTTTAACCGTTATGCATCCATGGGTCTCTCAGTCCTGTATATGCATGCATTGAGGAGAGAATCCAGATCTGAAAAGTTTTATTTTGTGAACTGACTGGATGAGAATTTTCAGAAATCCAGTTGAAACTAGGACATGGAAAGCCAGAGCCAGAATTCTGGAGCTGAATGAAGTCAGAAACTCCCAATAATCCTATCCCCACTGCAGTGGCTGAATTTTAGGGATTGAGCTGCATATGCTTTTATGTTTTCCGATGAACAGGCTTCTAGTCAGCCTGTTCTGGGCAATCTGGACACTCCTCATTAAAGACGTTCTTCTCATTGACACTTTGCAGATATGAGACAGGGGAAGTCTTTTCAGGGGACAAGTATTTCTTGGATTGAGGCACATCTCATCATCCATGGAAGAACTGGGCTGTGAGGTAGTGAAGCACTGCTCATGTCAATGAGGCTGTGGCAGAGGAGGAGGAGTCCAAACCAGTTGCATAGGTGAACTCTTCTTTCTCAGTTGCTACGGGAAGTGCTAACATGGAGCCCTTTATCGTAGCTATTTGGGGAAAGGTGATTCTCAGTGTCAAATTCAGAAATAGGACTCTCTTCCCTGGCAACTTGAGCGCAAAATATTGTACTCTGTTAGAGAGTTTGGCTCTTTCAGTTTCCATATACACCACCACCCTAATATATTCTAATCTCTACTTAGGTTAGCACTAGCTCAGAGTTTGCCTGTCTTTCTGCCAGAACCACTTTTTTTTTTTTTTTTTTTTTTTTTCCTAACTTCTATTTTAAGTTCAGGGGTATATGTGCAGGTTTGTTACAGAGGTGAACTTGTGTCATGGAGGGTTGTTGCACACATTATTTCATCACCTAAGTATTAAGCTAAGTATCCATTAGTTATTCTTCCTGATCCTCCCCTTCCTCTCACCCTCTGCCCTCCAATAGGCTCCACTGTGTGCTGTTCTCTCCTATGTGTCCACGTGTTCTCATCATTCATCTCCCACTTATAAGTGAGAATATGTGGTATTTGGTTTTCTGTTCCTGTGTTAGTTTCCTAAGGATAATGACCTCCAGCTCCATTTTTGTCTCTGCAAAGACATGATCTCATTCTTCTTTATGGCTGCGTACTATTCCATGGTGTATATGTGCAACATTTTCCATATGCAGTCTGTCATTGATGGGCATTTAGGTTGATTCCATATTCTTCACTATTTTCAACAGTACTGCAATAAACATGCATGTGCATGGGTCTTTACAATATAATTATTTATATACCTTTGGGTATATAACCAGTAATAGGATTGCTGGGACAAATGGTAATTCTGTCTTTAGGTCTTTGAGGAATTGCCACACTGTCTTCCACAATGGTTGAGCTAATTTACACTCCCACCAACAGTCTGTAAGCATTCCTTTTTCTTTACCACCTTGACAGCATCTGTTATTTTTGACTTTTTTATAATAGCCATTCTGAATTGTATGAGATTTTATCTCATTGTTGTTTTGATTTTCATTTCTCTAATGATCAGTGATGTTGACCTTTTTTTCATACGCTTGCTGGCTACATGTACGTCTTCTTTTGAGAAGTGTCTTTTCATGTCCTTTGCCCACTTTTTAATGTTTTTGTTTGTTTTTGTAAATTTAAGTCCCTTATAGATGCTGGATATTAAACCTTTGTTAGATAGTTTGCAAAAATTTTCTCCCATTCTGTAGGTTGTTTGTTTTCTCTGTTGATAGTTTCTTTTTGCTATGCAGAAGCTCTTTAGCTTAATTAGATCTCATTTGTCAACTTTTGCTTTTGTTGCAATTGCTTTCGGCATCTTCATCATGAAATCTTTGCCCGTGCCTATGTCCTGAATAGTGTTACCTAGGTTGTCTCCCAGGGTTTTCATAGTTTTTGGTTCTACATTTAAGCCTTTAATCCATCTTGAGTTAATTTTTGTATGAGGTATAAGGAAGGGGTCCAGTTTTAATCACCTGCATGTGGCTACCCAGTTATCCCATCACCATTTATTTAATAGGGAATCCTTTCCCCATTGCTTGTTTTTGTCAGTTTTGTCAATGATCAGATGGTTGTAGGTGTACGATCTTATTTCTGGGTTCTCAATTTTGTTTTATTGGTCTTCATTTCTGGTTTTGTCACAGTACCATGCTGTTTTGGTTACTGTAGTGCTGTAATGGAGTTTGAAGTCAGGTAGTGGGACGCTTCCAACTTTGTTCTTCTTGCAGAGGATTGCCTTGGCTATTCAGGATATTTTTTGGTTTCATATGAATTTCAAAATAGTTTTTTTTCTATTGCTGTGAAGAATGTCAATGGTAGTTTAATAGCCATAGCATTTAATCTATATGTTACTTTGGGCAGTATGGCCATTTTAACAATATTGATTCTTCCTATCTATGAACATGGAATGTTTTTTCACTTGTTTATGTCATCTCTGATTTCTTTGAGCAGTGGTTTGTAGCTATCTTTGAAGAGATCTTTTACCTCCCTAGTTAGCTTATTCCCAGGTATTTTATTCTTTTTATGGCAATTGTGAATTGTTCTTGATTTGGCTCTTGGCTTTACTTTTTCTGTGTGTGTATAAGAATGCTAGTTATTTTTGCACATTTATTTTGTATCCTGAGACTTTGCTGAAGTTATGCATCGGCCTAAGAAGTTTTGCACTGAGACTATCAATTTTCCTAGATGTAGCATCATGTTGTCTGCAAATAGAGATAGTTTGACATCCTCCCTTCATTTCTTTCTCTTGCCTGATTGCCCTGAACAGAACTCTAATACTATGTTGAATAGAAATGTTTGAGAGAGGGCATCCTTCTCTTCTGCCAGTTTTCAACGGGAATGCTTCCAGCTTTTGCTCATTCAGTATGATGTTGGCTGTGGGTTTTTCATATATGGCCCTTATTATTTTGAGATATGTTCCTTCAACACCTAGATTGTTGAGAGTTTTTAACATGAATTGATATTGAATTTCATTGAAAGGCTTTTATGCATGTATTGGGATAATCATATGGTTTTTCTCTTTAGTTCTGCTTTATGTGAAAAATCACATTATTGATTTGCATATATTGAACCAAACTTTCATGCCAGGAATAAATCCCACTTGATTGTGATCTGCCAAGCATTGGTATCAGGTTGATGTTGCACTCATAGAATGAGTTAGAAAGGGGTCCCTCCTCCTCACTTTTTTGGAATAATTTCAGTAGGAATGATACCAGCTCTTCTTTATTCAGTAATCTCTAACAATCAGATACCCATGTCAAAGATTAAGGGAAATAATAAATTTGAAACATTTAACATGGTACCTGTTACATGAAAATAATTGTTTTTGTCATACAAAATATGAAGGCATACCTGTCATATGAAACATCGCATTTGTAACATAAAATATTCTGTTAACAATATTAACATCTATTAACATGTTGATATAAATATTAATAATATAAATACCAAATTTTAAAAATATATGTATTTTGTGTGTGTATAAACACACATACACAAATATATGTGTTTAATTCTTGATTTTCTAAAGAGTATTGGTGTGTAAATTATTACACTAATTAAAAATAGAAGTCTATGTTAAAATGAAATTTAAGTATAAATTGGGAAAATATATTTATATTATTATCTAATTATCTAAAAACTAATTGTTAGAAGGGTATTGCCATAGACTAAATGTTTATGTCCTAAAGTCCAGTTTGATAGTATTTGGAGGTGAGACTTTTGGGGGGTGGAATTGGTTTCCTTATAAAAGAGGCCCCAGAGAGCTCCCTCATCTTTTCTTCTAGGTGAAGTTACAGGGAAAAGACAGCCGTCTGTGAAAAAAAAAATAGGTGGATTCTTACCAGACACCACATATGCTGACACCTTAATCTTAGACTTTTCCAGCCTTCAAAACTCTGAGAAATAATTTTTTTATTGTTCATAAGCCATCCATCAGTTTATAGTATTTTGTTACAACAGTTCAAATGGATAAGACAGCCATCTACCATTTAGAACTACATATAGTAACCAAAAGAAAATATACAATGTTAAATCTCTGTTTTGTGAGATTCCCTACCCTCTTTGCTTTTCAGAGTGAATTTTGTCTCTTGTTAGCTACCTATCAGGGAGTAAAAGAAGTGGGCAAAATTTAATGTCACATATATTTGGGAGTAATATTGTAGTTCAAAATTCTGATTATATTCTATGCAGTTGAGAAAATAAAGGTTTTTTTCCTATTTTTTCTCTTCTTGTCTCTAAGAAACTTTATATATATATGTGAATATATATATGTATGTGTATATATAGGTGTGTGTATATATACCCACACCTATATACATTATATACATATATATGTAGATACATATATAAATGTTTCCTTTTGTCATGACTAAGGGGTGGGGAAGAAAGTGTCACAGTACAAGGTATATCAATCCCAGGACTTGTCTAAAAGGACCAGTGAAACTGAAAATGGTAGATCTTGCTCTGAAATATTTTAATTTCACACAGATATACACCAGGACTTATCTGATGAAGAAACAAGTACATACTCTGAAAAAAGAGAGAAAGACATTTGAGGAGGCTAGCAATAGAGAAGTAGATAAGTTAAACTGATACTATGTGACTTGGCTGTGATAGATGTGAATCAGACATTGAGTCATTGGGCATAAGGGCATTCGGGTTGTTTGGAGAAGAGAATAATGCTAATTAGTGAGAAGGAGAGCCAGCCAGGGAAACAGAACCATAAAGCTCACGAGGTTTAGTCACTTAGGCAGTATCTGCTCAGCTACTTACAAAGATCGGCATAATGACAAATCATTCACTATTTATACAACAGATGTTTATTTAGTTCCTACCATAAACCAGAATAAGCAATCAGGTTCGGACAGTGGGCAAAGAACAGATTAACAGATAGTAGCATTTAACTATTCTCAGTCAAGCAACTAATGTTGTTGTTCATAATGAATTGAATTTGAACTGTTGTTCATAATGAACTGAATTTCCACTGGAATTGTTATACTTTTAGATGTTATCTTTATGATGATAATTTTGTCTCTAAATTAAATTTATTGTTATAATTAAAAACATTATACATTTCCAACCATGTTTTGATTAATATTTTAGCAAATATTATTCAGTGTTAGTGAGCTCGATCACAGTTCTACTCTCCAGTATTTTCTTTAAGAAAAAATTGAATGTGTATTTATAATGATAGCTAAGCCCAAAAAGAATGACAATTTGTTCACAAAATAATCACAGGATATATAAATTTTGAAAGTAGCAATGATAAAGCCCTGCTAACATGATGCATATCCTTATTTTATATGAAATTGGATTCCATTGTTTCCAATAAAAATCAGTGCTTCCTTTGAAACAGTTTCTTTGCATGAGACTGAACAAGGGGCTTGAAAGAAGGATTGAGGCATAAATTCGTATGGATAGAGGGGCTAAAGAAACATTCTTTTTGAGAGCACTGCTACTGAAGTCATCCACTAATGTGGTACAAAAGAATGAGCTGGAAAAGATATGACATATAAATTCAATCCACAATTATTCTCAACTCATAGCCCTTCCTTAAGATCTATTTGTCACTATAACAAAGACTCTCATGCATCTACAATCTATTCTGGCACATGCTTTTGACCAGCAAGGAAGAAGCATTCTGGAAAGTTATTGTTGCCTTCCTACATTATCTTACAGAGGCTCATAATAAGCCAGAGCTGGAGAAGAATCTGACTGCTCCAACTACTCTGCAGGATCAAGTCTAGGTATCTGCAATGCTAGAAAGATTCATGAGCCAGCAGCAGCTGCAGCAGCCACAACAGCCCAGAAAATACCCTCACAAATCCTCATTGCCCGAGCTGTTAAGACTTCACTTTCCTGGTTAGGCAGCACACAAAATAAGAACAGAAATAAGCAACGATTGCCAACTAATACCGTTTTCTAAAAGCACCATATCACATTAAATGATTCACTTCAATGTTTTCTGCCATAACTTGTTTACTTAAGGCAGAAAAATTAAAATCGTTGTATATCTCCAGGTGAATGTTTAGGTGAAAAGCCAATCTCAACATTTAAAATTATTAAAAGATGATTGAACAAAGAAGTACCATTTTACAAACTATGCATATATCTTAATTACCCAAATATGATTGAGGACCTGATGCTGAGTGTTTGCTGGTATTAGGGAACATTATTTAAGCCAAACATCATATAATGCAAGTTTTTTTTGTTTAGTAAAGAAGTTTTGATTTGGCCTGTGATTAAATGGGCCCTAATAACAAGTCAAAGCATTCTACAACTGACATTTTCTTTTATTTAACATTTATTTTAAGTTGAGGGGTGTATGTGCAGGTTTGTTACACAGGCAAACTTTTGTCATGGGCGTTTGTTGTACAGATCATTTCGTCATCCGGGTATTAAGCTTAGTACCCATTAGTTGTTTTTCCTGATTCACTCTCTCTCCTCCTACTCTCCACCCACTGATAGGCCCCACTGTGTGTTCCACTCCATGTGTCCATGTGTTGTCATCGTTTATCTTGTACCTGTAAGTGAGAACATGCAGTATTTGGTTTTCTGTTCCTGCATTAGTTTGCTAAAGATAATGACCTCCAGCTCCATCCATGTACCTACAAAGGACATGATTTCTTTCTTTTTTATCACTGCATAGTATTCCATGGTGTATATGTACCACATTTCATCAATGGTTTGGCATTCACAAGATATTTTCTTTTAAAAAATACTGCATGAAATGGTTGCCTTCCTAAGTGACATCATAAATTTAACTCAGCTCAAAATGCAACTGACCAGGTGAAATACTAATTCAGCCTTTGTTAGGCTCCATGTAATACACTTCAATACCACATTGATGTATTCCTTTTGTTACTATTATTATACTTGTAGTTATAATAAAAATCAGCTCTAACAAAATAATTGATATCCAAAAGTCATATAAGATGTGTAGTTGTATCTTATGAGATTAATAAAATGAAGACAGCAGGTTATCCATGTAGCTAGTTATTAGTTCTAGAAGTGCAGCTTTGTGATACACTGCTGTGGTTTAAATATTAAAGAGGATGACTCCATGTCTTGTGACCGATCAGGACTTCTAAGACAGTGGCATTGATTTCAGCATTCCTCTGGTTAATTAGCACCCCTTTTATTGGCCAACTATGGTGTAAAACTTGGGCTGGGAAATACTGAGAGATTCAGACACCAACCTTAAGTGTCTTTCCTCCTTTTCAAGTTGGCGTTGCATTATTTCCCTATATCACCTTACCCTCCCACAAAATCCTCTATTTTATCTCTGAAAAGCTGATGAGTATTAACATTTTTTTGTGAATGCGTGGACCGACCCTTTTTAAGATTCCTTTTTCTCATTTGTATTAAGAGTCTTACATGTAAATATGCTTAAGGGATTATGGTATTCTATGTGCTTCATTTACTTTGTTGACAAAAGCTATAATGCACTACTGTTCTATGATATGTCATGTTGGTGAGAATTCAAAGCCAAAAGCAAAAGTGGTAACATATCAAGGAAGAACTAACATGACGTTCCCAGGATTCAGTTTAGGAATAGGAAGTAACCAGAGAATTGTCTTTCAGTAAAATATTAATAATACATAAATAAATTACCCTAGGAAATTGTAGAAAAAGTAAGCAAACTCATGATTCCTCACTTCCCTGAAGTTCCATTGCTGCCCATTAGGTCCCTGCTCTTCTGTTCTCCTTATTTTAGGCCTCTGTGCCACTCGCTACACATGGCTTAGGGCTAATGATGATTTCCCCCTATGATTGAGGCAGATGCAAGGAGAAGGGAGAGAGAGGTATTCCCTCTTTAGCGAGTGGTGGGTGTGGTATCAATATGTATGCAAGTAGATAGATGTGGAAAAGTGGGGAGTGGGAGGTGGGAAAACTCTGACTGAAAAAGAAGTGGTTATTTTATAAAATGTTCCTTCAGTCATGAAAAAATGCTTGGATAACTATTATTTACTAGGCCCTCAGCTAGTTTCAAATGACTCATTAGGAAATAAAATATGGATTCAGGTCTCACAGAGCTTATGTTTGAATCTCAAATTGGATATTAAACAAATATAGAGACAATCTGCAATAAAGAACTCTACAATAAAGCAATAAATTAATTCTGTTGGAAGGTGAAAGATGGCTAGCTTCTGCTCAAATCCCATTCACATGCCCTTCACACAGATACTAAGACCTTATTCCTCCCTACATATGAGATTTAGATAAAACATACCAATACATCAAAGAAATGTCTAGATTCAGACTTCTCCTGATTGTGAAACTTTCATGTCAGAAACTAGAGCCACAGGGGGGATTTGGGATAAGAAACATGATCACTAGGTAGTATAAAAAATAGAATCAGACTACAGACATCTGAAAAAAAATGACCAGACATGAGAGCCCTCCTGAGGGAGGTAAAGTGAGCAAAGTCATGTGTATTTACTTTTGTATCCACTTCCCAACCTGCCCTTTTTCCTCCCTCCATCTTTCACCTCTTTCTCTGAGGACACCAGAGTCTCCCTCCTTTATTCAGACTAGATCTTGGGCAACAAGACCAAAGGACTGAATAGACAGCCCTGGTAGCAACAAGCCAAAGAAACAGCAGAGAATATTCGAGAGTATTTCCAAGTTCGACGCAGTACTGGTGGGAAGCCTGAGATATTCTGGGTAAGCACTGGTTTTAAAAAATCACTCCATATAAGAGCCTACCCACACAGCAACAACAACATTCTACAACAGCTCAGTCCACCAGCATGTGAGGAATTTTAGGGACTATACATTATAAATTAACACTCTGTCAAAATGAAAAGTAATGGTATCAAATATTAGAAAACTCTCACATGTATACTATCAACTTTTTTTTTCTTCAAATCGAAGCTGTCTTGCAGTAATTAAAACTAAGCTATGGAAAGTACTCTCCCCAAAAAAAGTAATGTTACTATTTTTTTATTATCTGCCCCTTTCTTGACTAGGGAAATTGTTTCTGAGAATGTGTGACACAGTTTGAGACTAAGTTTAAAATATTAATAATACCTTTGAGGAGTTCAAAAAAACTCAGCAAATGCTAACTCATTAATTCTAAATGCCCATTAGTGATGGTAGGAAAGAAGTGTCCTCAGCTTTAATTTACAGAGGCAGAAACTAAAGCACATCTTGAGTAATCAGCTTTTCTAATGTCAATAATCACAGATGACTTTTTATTCATGGAGATTCAGAGAATAGGTGATCCCTTCAATGTGACTTCAATCTCAAGCCATTCATCCAATCCATTGTGCTTGAAAAAAATATATACTTGATTTTATGTACTAGAAATAAACTGTGTATATATATGTATGTATAACCGCTTATTAATTCTGTTCCTGAACCAATTTTTGTGAAATATCCAGTTAATTATCAGATTTGTCACCCATCGAACATTAGCATGAATATCGTCATTGAATTGAAGTAGAAATAATCTGGAGTACTACATATAAAGTTAATAAAGTTACAAAAGTGATATGTATGTGTGTAAGACATACAACTGAAGCCTATTAAAGATAAATTATACACAAACACACAGAAGTACTGTACATGTTAGCCTAGCTGCAGTTGGCTGTCCTACAAAGAGACTTTCAGTTTAATAAGGTCAATAAGTTTTCAACTCTTTATTCATTTCTTCACTAGACAAATTATATATCACCATTAGAACATGATAGCTCCCTGAAGAAAAAAATGAAAGAACAATAAAATAAGCAAATTTGTTTAAAAAATACATTAACACAGTCTAATGAGTTTATTGACTTTAGCTATTAAGGCATATATAAAGTCAAACAAGGTATTATCAATATATAATTTTTTCTATGACTCTGCAAACCGGTCTTGACAGAGGAACTAATGGAATAACTATATCACAGCCCATTAACACAGAAGTTTTAGGGGAAATAATAATCATGTATTTGAGGCCATTAAAGAAAATAAATAATAATCATAAGTAATGGGAAATATAATTGTATTCCACAGAAAATGCCTCAAAAGGGTTTTAGGTTCTAGTAAATGCAGGAAGGTCGTATAATGGATGCTCCTCCTGTATGAACTCCAGCCTAATGTTATATATGTGTGTGTGTGTGTGTGTGTGTGTATCATGTGTGTGTGTGTGTATATATATATATATCACAGATATATTACATATTTTATTTATAAAACACATATACTCCCCCTCCCCGCGGGGACTCCTTGAAAGAATACTGCATGATGTGTGTATATATCTCTCATTCTGGGGTTCTGTCCTAAGATGACTCCTGATGATTCATGTCATTGTATAATCCTCTCTCCTTCAATATGGGCTAGACCCAGTGACACTCTCTTATAACAAATAAAATACAACAAAAGTAGCAAGATGTTGATTCTGAGATGAGATTACAGAAAGACTGGATTCCATCTGGCTCACTCTCCCCTGGAGTCTTCACTCTGGAGGAAGATAGATGCCTTGTTTTGAGTACACTTACTTAGTGACTATGTGCCAAGGCACTGGTATCTCCAACCAAATACACTGAGAACTTCAGATTGTCAACATCCCTGTGAGTGAGCACAGAAGTAGCTCTTGTAAGACCATCCAACGTCCACATGAGTGAACTCGGAGTGATTTCCCCCAGTCAAGCCTTGAGATGACTGCACCTGGTCTACACCTTGATTGCAGTTTTGTGGGAGATCCTGAGGCAGAGGACACAAATAAGGTGCTCCTGAGTTCTAACCCTCAGAAACTGTGAGATAATAAATCCTCGTTCTTTTAAGCAACTACATTGGGGAGGAATTTATTATGCATAACAAATACACATTTGTAATGAGAAATATAATATAATGTTATTCAACAGAGATTCCTCAAAGGTTTCAGATTCTGGAAATTTCAGGAATCTGTACTGACTTACCATCCTACAGATATTAATGTTAAATGCTGTTCAAAATACATGTTAAAAAAACTATTAAATTTTTGAAAGAATGATCAAAGTAGGCAGAAAGTGGCACGTTTTGATTCTTGAAAGAAAGGAACCCTTGAAGATATGTTTATGTGTCTCCTTCTCTGAGGGCCCTCTATAGGTCATATGGAAGAATACCCTTAGAACTCAGTCGAATTGAAGATCCAGGCTGTCACAATAACTGTAAAGCAGGGGAAGAAAATGCAGATGGAAGGAAGTCACAGAGAAGTAAGGTTGTGTATATGTATACACACAAATACACAATATGTATATATCTTCTCAAATTCGTGCCTGATTCATGATTTTTACATTTATGGGACAGACAGAGAAATCCAGTTGAAAACAACAGAAGACTAAAACCTGAGCATAGATTTTAGTTGTTGTTCACAACATAGAACATGGAGTTTAGTGTTTGAATTCTACTACTTAGAGGGTATTGGTAAACAATCTGAGCTTCACATTGAACCCCCAGCTGGGTAATGGTCTCTGAATAAATACCATATGCCAGGAATAAGAATTATCCCTACGATTGGAAACTATGAGACATATCTACAGTAACCAAATTTTAAACCAACGTTCTACTAGTTTCAGCAGTGTTTTTAAGATGACCAACTTCAAAATAGCAAAATGTCAAAAGTGTTTGGAGAAGAGAATAGATGCCAGATTCTGTGTATGGCATCACTGAAAATTCTTAGTATGAAATCAAACATAGGGGATTATTGCAAGGTTGTAAGTTAGTAATTACTAAAAATATGAAGGCACAAAAAAATGTGACCTAAATAAAAACCAAAATCAATCATGAAAACTGGACCTCAAGACGATTCAGCACTTGGAATTAGCGGGGGGGGGGGGGAAGCAAACTTTTTAAAAGGGCAATTTGAAATATATGCAATGACATAAAATTTAAGATGGTTGCAATGAGTGAACAGTTGAAGAAACTCAGAATCTTTTTTAAAATTGGAATTTCTGACTGCAGTAGTAAATACATGAAATTATAAATAAACTGGAATTATATTAATATAGCAGTAGATTAGATATGGAAGAAGAAAGGATCAGAGAAATTGAAGAGAGATAAATAGAAATTACTCATTCTAAGATACAAAAAAAAAAAGACTAAAGATTGAAAAAAAAAGACTGAAAAAAATAAAAAAATGCATCAGGAACTTTGGGACAAACATTAAGCAGTTTAACATACATAACACTGGAATAACAAAAGAAGAGGAGATCTAGAAGAAGTAGAATAATTATTTAAAAAAGCAATGATCAGTTCCAAGATGGCCAAATAGGAACATCTCCAGTCTGCAGCTCCCAGCGTGAGTGACACAGAAGACGGGTGATTTCTGCATTTCCAACTGAGGTACCAGGTTCATCTCACTGGGGCTTATCAGACAGTGGGTGCAGCCCATGGAGCAGTGTGGGGCATTGCCTCACCCTGGAAGCACAAGGGGTTGGGGAATACCCTTTCCTAGCAAAGAGAAGCCTTGACAGATGGTACCTGGAAAATCAGAACATTCCCACACGAATACTGTGCTTTTCCAACAGCCTTAGCAAATGGCACACCAGGAGATTATATCCTGTGCCTGGTTCAGAGGGTGCCATGCCCACGGAGCCTCACTCACTGCTAGCACAGCAGTCTGAGATCAAACCGCAAGGCAGCAGTGAGGCTGGGGAAGGGGTGTCCACCATTGCTGAGGCTTGAGTAGGTAAGTAAACAAAGCAACCAGGAAGCTCGAACTGGGTGGAGCCCACAGCAGCTCAAGGAGGCCTGCCTGTGTCTGTAGACTCCACCTCTGGAGGCAGGGCATAGCTGAACAAAAGGCAGCAAAAACTCCTGCAGACTTAAACGTTCCTGTCTGACATCTTTGAAGAGAGCAGTAGTTCTCCCAGCACAGAGTTTGAGATCTGAGAACAGACAGACTGCTTCAAGTGGGTCCCTGACCCCTGAGTAGCCTAACTGGGAGACACCTCCCTGTAGGAGCCAACTGACACCTCATACAGCTGGGTGCACCACTGAGATGAGGCTTCCAGAGGAATGATCGGGCAGTAACATCTGCCATTCTGTAATAATTGCTGTTCCACAGCCTCCGTTGATGATACCCAAGGAAACAGAGTCTGGAGTGGACCTCCAACAAATTCCAACAGACCTGGAGCTGAGGTTCCTGACTGTTAGAAGGAAAAGTAACAAAGAGAAAGGACATCCACACCAAAACCCCACCTGTACGTCACCATCAGCAAAGACCAAAGGTAGATAAAACCACAAAGATGGGGAGAAACCAGAGCAGAAAAGCTGAAAATTCTATCAGAGAGCCTCTTCTCCTCCAAAGGAGTGCAGCTTCTCACCAGCAATGGAACAAAGCTGGACAGAGAATGACTTTGATGAGTTGAGAGAAGAAGGCTTCAGACTATCGGTAATAACAAATTTCTCCAAGCTAAAGGAGGATGTTCTAACCTATCACAAAGAAGCTAAAAACCTTGAAAAAAGATTAGACGAATGGCTAACTAGAATAAACAATGTAGAGAAGTCCTTAAATGACCTGATGGAGCTGAAAACCATGGCACAAGAACTACGTGACGCCTGCACAAGCTTCAGTAGCCAATTTGATCAAGTGGAAGAAACGGTATCTGCGATTGAAGAGCAAATCAATGAAATGAAGCGAGAAGAGAAGTCGAGAGAAAAAAGTAAAAAGAAATGAACAAAGCCTCCAAGAAATATGGGACTATATGAAAAAACCAAATCTACATCTGATTGCTGTACCTGAAAGTGACAGGGGGAATGGAACCAAGTTGGAAAACACTCTTCAGGATATTATCCAGGAGAACTTCCCCAACCTAATAAGGCAGGCCAACATTCAAATTCAGGAAATACAGAAAATGCCACAAAGATGCTCCTTGAGAAGAGCAACTCCAAGACACACAATTGTCAGATTTACCAAAGTTGAAATGAAGGAAAAAAAATGTTAAAGGCAGCCAGAGAGAAAGGTCAGGTTACCCACAAAGAGAAGCCCATCAGACTAACAGCAGATCTCTCGGCAGAAATTCTACAGGCTGGAAGAGTAGGGCCCAATATTCAAAATTCTTAAAGAAAAGAATTTTCAACCCAAAATTTCATATCTAGCCAAACTAAGCTTCATAAGTGAAGGAGACATAAAATCCTTTATAGACAAGCAAATGCTGAGAGATTTTGTCACCACCAGGCCTGCCTTACCAGAGTTCCTGAAGGAAGCACTAAACATGGAAAGGAACAACTGGTACCAGCCACTGCAAAAACATGCCAAATTGTAAAGATCATCAATACTAGGAAGAAACTGCATCAATTAACGGGCAACATAACCAGCTAACATCATAATGACAGGATCAAATTCACACATAACAATATTAACCTTAAATGTAAATGGGCTAAATGCTCCAATTAAAAGACACAGACTGGCAAATTGGATAAAGAGTCAAGACCCATCACTGTGCTGTATTCAGGAGACCCATCTCATGTGCAGAGACACACAAGCTCAAAATAAAGGGATGGAGGAAGATCTACCAAGCAAATGGAAAACAAAAAAAAGCAGGGGTTGCAATCCTAGTCTCTGATAAAACAGACTTTAAACCAACAAAGATCAAAAGAGACAAAGAAGGCCATTACATAATGGTGAAGGGATCAATTCAACAACAAGAGTTAACTATCCTAAATATATGCACCCAATACAGGAGCACCCAGATTCATAAAGCAAGTCCTTAGACACCTTCAAAGAGACTTTCACTCCCACACAATAATAATGGGAGACTTTAACACCCCGCTGTCAACATTAAACAGATCAACGAGACAGAAAGTTAACAAGGATATCCAGGAATTGAACTCAGCTCTGCATCAAGCAGACCTAATAGACATCTACAGAACTCTCCACCCAAAATCAACAGAATATGCATTCTCCTCAGCACCACATCACACTTATTACAAAATTGACCACACAGTTGGAAGTAAAGCACTCCTCAGCAAATGTAAAAGAATAGAAATTATAACAAACTGTCTCTCAGACCACAGTGCAATCAAACTGGAACTCAGGACTAAGAAACTCAATCAAAACTGCACAACTACATGGAACCTGAACAACCTGCTCCTGCATGACTACTGGGTACATAACGAAATGAAGGCAGAAATAAAGATGTTCTTTGAAACCAATGAGAACAAAGACACAACGTACCATAATCTCTGGGACACATTTAAAGCAGTGTGTAGAGGGAAATTTAAGGCACTTAATGCCCACAAGAGAAAGCAGGAAAGATCTAAAATTGACACTTAATATCACAATTAAAAGAACTAGAGATACAAGAGCAAACAAATTCAAAAGCTAGCAGAAGGCAAGAAATAACTAACATCAGAGCAGAACTGAAAGAGATAGAGACACAAAAAACCCTTCAAAAAATCAATGAATCCAGGAGTTGGGTTTTTGAAAAGATCAATAAAATTTATAGACCACTAGCAAGACTAACAAAGAAGAAAAGAAAGAAGAATCAAATAGACACCATAAAAAATGATAAAGGGAATATCACCACCGACCCCACAGAAATACAAACTACCATCAGAGAATACTATAAACACCTCTACGCAAATAAACTAGAAAATCTAGAAGAAACTGATAAATTCCAAGACACATAAACCCTCCTAAAACTAAACCAGGAAGAAGTTGAATCCCTGAATAGACCAATAACAGGTTCTGAAGTTGAGTCAATATCTAATAGCCTACCAACCAAAAAAAGTCCAGGATCAGATGGATTCACAGATGAATTCTACCAGAGGTACAAAGAGGAGCTGCCTTTGAATATAGTTTCCTTCTGAAACTATTCCAATCAATAGACAAAGAGGGAATTTTCCCTAATTCATTTTTTGAGGCCAACATCTTCTTGATACCAAAGCCTGGCAGAGACACAACCAAAAAAGAGAATTTTATACCCATATCCCTGATGAACATCGATGTAAGAATTCTCAATAAAATACTGGAAACCAAATCCAGCAGAACATCAAAAAGCTTATCCACCTCGATCAAGTTGGATTCATCCCTGGGATGCAAGGTTGGTTCAGCATAGGAAAATCAATAAGCATAATCCATCATATAAACAGAACCAAAGACAAAAACCACATGATTATCTCAACAGATGCAGAAAAGGCCTTTGACAAAATCCAACTGCCTTTCATGTTAAAAACTCTCAATAAATTAGGTATTGATGGGATGTATCTCAAAATAATAAGAGCTACTTATGACAAACCCACAGCCAATATCATACTGAATAGGCAAAAACTAGAAGCATTCCCTTTGAAAACAGGTACAAGAAAAGAATGCCCTCTCTCACTGCTCCTATTCAACATAGTGTTGGAAGTTCTGGCCAGGGCAATCAGTCAGGAGGAAGAAATAAAAGGTATTCGATTGGGGAAAGAGGAAGTCAAATTGTCTCTGTTTGCAGATGACATGATTTTGTATCTAGAAAACCCCATCATCTCAGCCCAAAATCTTAAGCTGATAAGCAATTTCAGCAAAGTCTCAGGATGCAAAATCAGTGTGCAAAAATCACAAGCATTCCTATACACCAGTAACAGACAAACAGAGAGCCAAATCATGAGCTAACTCCCATTCACAATTGCTTCAAAGAGAATAAAATACATAGGAATCTAACTTACAAAGGATGTGAAGGAGAACTACAAATCACTGCTCAGTGAATACTGCCCAAGGTAAGTTATAGATTCAATGCCATCCCTATCAAGCTGCTAATGACTTTCTTCACAGAATTGGAAAAAACTTCTTTCAAGTTCATATGCAACCAAAAGAGAGCCTGCATTGGCAAGACAATCCTAAGCCAGAAGAACAAAGCTGGAGGCACTGTGCTACCTGACTTCAAACTATACTACAAGGTTACAGTAACCAAAACAGCATGGTACTTTTACCAAAACAGACATATAGACCAGTGGAACAGAATAGAGCACCCAGAAATAATACCACACATCTACAATCATCTGATCTTGACAAACCTGACAAAAACATGAAATGGGGAAAGGATTCCCTATTTAATAAATGGTGCTGAGAAAACTGGCTAGCCATATGTAGAAAGCTGAAACTGAGTCCCTTCTTTACACCTTATACAAAAATTAATTCAAGATGGATTAAAGATTTAAATATTAGACCTAAAACCATAAAAACCCTAGAAGGAAACCTAGGCAATACCATTCAGGCCATGGGCATGGGCAAAGCCTTCATGACTAATACACCAAAAACAATGGCAACAAAAGCCAAAATTGACAAATGGTATCTAATTAAACTAAAGTGCTTCTGCACAGTAAAAGAAACTACCATCAGAGTGAACAGGCAACCTACAGAATGGGAGAAAATGTTTACAATCTACCCGTCTGACAAAGGGCTAACATCCAGAATCTACAAAGAACTTAAACAAATTTACAAGAAAAAATCAAATAACCCCATCAAAAAGTGGGCAAAGGATATGAACAGACACTTCTCAAAAGAAGACATTTATGCAGCCAACAGACAGATGAAAAAATGCTCATCATCACTGACCGTCAGAGAAATGCAAATCAAAACCACAATGAGATACCATCTCACACCAGTTAGAATGGCAATCATTAAAAAGTCAGGAAACAACAGGTGCTGGAGAGGATGTGGAGAAATAGGTATGCTTTTACACAGTTGGTGGGACTGTAAACTAGTTCAACCATTGTGGAAGACAGTGTGGTGATTCCTCAAGGATCTAGAACTAGAAATACCATTTGATCCAACCATCCCATTACTGGGCATATACCTAAAGGATTATAAATCATGCTGCTGTAAAGACACAAGCACACATATGTTTACTGTGGCACTATTCACAATAGCAAAGACTTGGAACCAACCCAACTGTCCATCAATGATAGACTGGATTAAGAAAATGTGGCACATGTACACCATGCGATACTATGCAACCATAAAAAAGGATGAGTTCATGTCTTTTGTAGGGACATGAATAAAGCTAGAAACCATCATCCTGAGCAAACTATCGCAAGGACAGAAAACCAAACACCGCATGTTCTCACTCATAGGTGGGAACTGAACAATGAGAACACTTGGACACAGGGTAGGGAACATCACACACCGGGGCCTGTTGTGCGGTGGGGGGAGCGGGGAGGGATAGCGTTACGAGATATACCTAATGTAAATGATGAGTTAACGGGTGCAGCACACCAACATGGCACATGTATACATATGTAACAAACCTGCATGTTGTGCACATGTACCCTAGAACTTAAAGTATAATAATAAAAAAAAAAAACAGAAAAAGAGGGTATCAAAAAGAAATGATCCCCAAAAATACCAAGTAGTGTAAAAATTAACCTACTGAATGAAGAATTTCAAAATTTTCAAGAAGGTAAATACAAGGAAAACTATACGTAGGAAAATCATTAAAAAATTAATGACGAGTAACTTGGTTGAGGGCAGTGACTCAAGCCTGTAATCCCAGCACTTTGGGAGGCCAAGGTGGGTGAATCGCTTGAGCCCAGGAATATGAGACCAGCCTGGGGAACATGGAAAATCCCCCAATCTACAAAGAAGGCAAAAATTAGCTGAGTGTGATAGCGCGTGCCTGTAGTCCCAGCTACTCAGGAGGTTGCTGTAGGAAGATCACTAGAGGCCGGGAGGCAGAGGTTGCAGTAAGCCAAGACAGCACCACTGCACTTCTGCCTGGGCAACAGGGCCAGACACTGTATCCAAAACATAAAAAAGGAAAACTTTAAAATATCCAGAGAAGGGGACAAAGACACATACTGTTAATCCATAATTCCATATCCCGAAACACATTCTGAAAAAAAGACAAAATACATTTTTAAATAAATTGTTCAAGATGTATAACGCTGCAGTAATTAAGGCATGCTAGTGTAAATAGAGGACAGACAGACAGAGCAAAATATAATAATGAGCCCAAAATTGCATCACCACTTGGAAAGAGTTAGTGAGTTTTGTGTGAAATTAAACCTCCATTTACCATAAGATATAGCAATCAATTATTTTTCTGGGTATTTAGCCAATGGAAATGAAAATATATGTTCAAATGAAGATCTGTATGTGGATTTTTATAGCAACTTTATAGCCCAGAGCAAGAAACAGTCCACATGTTCAAAACATGCATCGGTTACGCATAAAATGATTAAAAAAATAAAATGAAAGACACTGCTAGCTACTGGCTGTAGGTGAGTGGATGAGTTTTACTGCAAAGCAGCAAGAGAAACATTTTGTGTTGATGAAATGCTCCTTGTCTTGATTGGTGTGGCGGTTGTATGACTGAAATCATTTGTTAAAATCCATTGAATTGTATGTTGTGAGTGAGTGAATTTTTACTGTATGTAAATTATACCACAATTAAACCTGATTTAGAAAATAGGAGTCTTTTAATTAATCAAATGAGCATTCGATTGAAGTAATTTAAGATTATGTAAAATAATTTCAGATTATAAGTTAGTTTAGAAAAGAGATTTGAGGATTTACTTGCCTTAAAATAATTGGATGACAACTTAGGGAAATTGAGCACCCACTAGTTAGCTCCAAATTAATAAACTAAAACCAGTAAGTAGCAATCGCAAAAAGAGAGATTTTATTTCTATATAAGGAAAATGTCCCAACAATAACAGAATAGCTTATTCTATGAGTTAGTGAGTGCCTTATTAGTCAGCTAAGGAGAAGCTGGAGGCCCACCTATTTGAGATGAAGTAGATGTGTTTATTACATTGCTTGGAGAGGTTTTCTTAAGGATTCTTTGTAATTATAAGGGTCTCTGGTTTTATGCTGTAAGTCCATATGACTGGAATAGAAAACATGAGACAGTATTTCAATTTTTGTGAAATCAGAGTTTTATCTCCATCTTGAATTGTGCAGGTTCTGTTGGTTTTGACACAATATAAAATTATGTTCTTTATAATTTACACAAAATGAATAAATAGACCAATAAATTATTAAGTGCCACTTTGGTACTACAACAAATTTAGAATTTATAATATTTTCATAAAACCTGTTAATATTCTACTTTCTTTCTTCTCTAATACCATAAGTATCACCCCCAGGCAAATGTGTATATTTTCAAGCATAAATTTAATTCTTTGCATCTGTTTTAAAGATTGTTGATTCTACCATGTAAAAGTTTTGTTTATAGGAAATATCATCATTGTAGTTTTAAATTGATTAATGTATTTATGTACTATATTATGTATTAAACATAGTTGTCTAAATCTTTTGTCACATTCCAGACACTGCATTTTCCTTAAAGTTAGAATGAAAAATACACCATCATTATTATGAGATTTTACTCTTCAAGTTTAAGAGACAAACAATATTTGCTTAGAAAATAAGAGACGTTTACTTGTGAACAGCTGCTGCATCACACTATTTAGAATAGAATTAAAAAATTGATTGGAAAATCTGTCTTATAAAAACTTTTCTATCAAAATACACAATGCCTAAAATAAAACAAAGATATGAAAAATAAACTACGCAGAAATGGAGGGGTTTTTTAACCAAAAATGCATGAAAATATAAATATTCAGATGTTAAATGGGAAAAAATATGCTGTTTATTTTCATTTCTAGCAACTTTTTAAAGTTTTGAATCAGTATGCTAGTTTTAAAAATTATTAAAATACATATCATTTAGTTATGAAAAAGTTTGTGTTTGCATACCTCAAACAACATGGGATTTTAGAAACAGTGATCAAGAAGCTACAGTTGATAGCAAGGAATGAAATGATATATTTAAGCTATCAAAAGAAGGGGCAGGAAAACAGAGTTCATAACACAGGAAGTCAAAATACAGCAGTCTTTGAAGACTTAGAAAGTTAAAGTGGCAATTGGTCATGTCTGAAAAAGAAATGAACTAATGAAGACCAATGGGTCGAAGGTGCAGAAAGGGCTGCATGTTCTGAAGATAAATAGGCATGGAAGTGAGGCGAGAGGAGACAAGGTAAAGTGCACTGAATGAATGATAATGCCTGAATAGGTAGCATGTTGATTACTGAAGTAGTTCACAGCACTATAGATGAAACCAAAAGGGTATTAAATCATTTAATGGCTTTCTATGAATTATAGAGAAGGCCCATTACTGTGGTATGTTGTTACATAAAACTACATGTTCCAGAAAAGATATCCACAGCCTTCTGCAGCCTTCCTCAGGGATTTCTTTATTCATTTAGAATTCTCTCATGTGAACCAGACCAAATATTAAGTGTCTCTCGGAGGAGTGACAAATCTTGTATTCTTCAGAATGGTGCAATAAAATTTAGCCACATACAGATGTATTGATTAATCACTGGATCTGTTAAATGTAAAAATCAAACTTAGAAGATGCAAATTTAGATGACCTAGACCTTTTTTGCAAAATAAAAAAAGAAGAGCATTGAAGAATTAAACGTAACTGCTGAATCAGAGGAAAGAAAGTTTTCAGAACTAATCTTTTATATTTTTAATATCTAAAATAAAGCACATATAACAGGAATTATACCTTCACATTTTTGAAATAAGCATTCATATGTGAGTATATTGAATAGTACTAAATAGCAACTAAATTTATGCAAAGGAAATAGAAACTAGCTACATATTGATTATGCATTAATGTCATTAGAAATGGTAATTCAGCTGAAATAACACCATATCACAGATTTAAGGTTTTGAATTTAAAATTAGGGCTCACAAAGAAAATAATATAAAGTCATATATTTTACTTACTTGAAACCAAGAAGACAAAATTAAATTTTGATAAACATAATTATTGTTATCTACATACTAGAAACTAATTAGTATGACTGGTTTTAAAATAGAAAATAATTTTGTGCTGATAAACATTGAGGATTAATTACTGAGATCAAACAACATAGATACTGGAACACTTGTCATTTTATTTTTGTAAATTAATCAGCAAACCAAAAAATGTTAATTGAGCAATAATGAGTTTTCTGGGAGCATACTAAATAATGAAGGAGATACAAAAGAAGAAAAATTTGCAATTCATATAATCAAAACCTCAATTTCTGGGTGACCACCATGACTTGTGATTCCTAAATCTTATCACACAGGTAAGAATACAAGCTCTATTACAATTTAATTTTGTGAGTTTTTCTTCTTGAAAAAAGCAAAATAGCTAGTATGCTTTTGTATGAGCTTAATTTTTGAAATAATCAGAATATAAATTTAAATCATATTAATTTTGCTAATTTTGGTGAACTGGGATTTTCATTGAATTTGGTTAACTTTTGCAGAAAATCATTCCTATTTATGGAACCAGAAGGAGATGCCCAAGTGAAAATCTCTAGCCATTAATTTATTATACTTCAAAATATGTTAAACAAAGCTATGAAGCATAAGACAAGAAATAGGAAGCTGATAATTGTATATCTGAGAGAATTTTTAAATGCCTACATAGACTATTATGAAATATATTTTTGATTATTTTTCTTTTCCATTACTTTTCTTGTATATTTAATGCATACATACACTCATATATACATACATTATTTAATAAAACATTTCAAGGGTTTCAAAGAAACCTATAAATGGAATGTTTTTGGCATTCTAGCTAAACTATTTTTAAGTAATTGAACCACATTTTTAAAAATGTTCTAGAGTAATGTATATACTTATAGTTAACTCTTTACCCAAATGTGATGCCAATATCAAAAACCAGATATGATAAGAGAGATATGATTTCTTGGAAATCTTAATTTTTGTCACATAGGACTTCAGATTTGTTTTAAATAAGATACCACTGATCTACCTAAGTCCCTTGATAAACTCTTCTCAATATTTATCTCTCCCATCAGAGTAAGCCAGCATATGGTTTTAGATGTATCATTCAACAATGTTCTTCTTTAAATATTCACAGTCTATAAACAATTTTAAATTTCTGTAACAATATATATTTGTAAATCTAGAAATAATTTTGGTCATAACTTTATTTGAAATTAAACCAAAAATTGTCAAAAAATATTTTTCTTCAAAAGCGTTTTATAATTGAGAATAATTTCTTCAGATATAATTTCAAAGAAATTTAATTTTATGATTTTCAGGCCTCAGAACTTAATTCCTAAATATATTTTGGAAGTAAAGATAAATGAGTTTTTGAAACATGCAAAAACACCACTTATTTTAATGTTGATATCCTGTTATAACAGTAGAAAGCAGAATTTTGTTCTTGCCATAATTGTAAACACTTAACTTGAAAATGCATAAGCCCTCTTCAAGGAGAACCACAACCACTGCTCAGTGAAATAAAAGAGGACACAAACAAATGGAAGAACCTACCATGCTCATGGATAGGAAGAATCAATATCGTGAAAATGCCACACTGCCCAAGGTAATTTATAGATTCAATGCCATCCCCATCAAGCTACCAATGAGTTTCTTCACAGAACTGGAAAAAACTACTTTAAAGTTCATATGGAACCAAAAAAGAGCCCGTATTGCCAAGACAATCCTAAGTCAAAAGAACAAAGCTGGAGGCATCACCTACCTGACTTCAAACTATACTACAAGGCTACAGTAACCCAAACAGCATAGTACTGGTACCAAAACAGAGATATAGACCAATGGAACAGAACAGAGCCCTCAGAAATAATACCACACATCTATGGCCATCTGATCTTTGACAAACCTGAGAAAAACACGAAATGGGGAAAGGATTCCCTATTTAATAAATGGTGCTGGGAAAATTGGCTAGCCATAAGTAGAAAGCTGAAACTGGATCCTTTCCTTACTCCTTATACGAAAATTAATTCAAGATGGATTAGAGACTTAAATGTTAGACCTAAAACCATAAAAACCCTAGAAGAAAACCTAGGCAATACCATTCAGGCCATGGGCATGGGCAAGGACTTCATGTCTAAAACACCAAAAGCAATGGCAACAAAAGCCAAAATTGACAAATGGGATCTAATTAAACCAAAGAGCTTCTGCACAGCAAAAGAAACTACCATCAGAGTGAACAGGCAACCTACAGAATGGGAGAAAATTTTTGCAATCTACTCATCTGAGAAAGGGCTAATATCCAGAACCTACAAAAAACTCAAACAAATTTACTGGAAAAAAACAAACAACCCCATCAAAAAGTGGGCAAAGGATATGAACAGACATTTCTCAAAAGAAGACGTTCATAAAGCCAACAGATACATGAGAAAATGCTCATCAACACTGGCCATCAAAGAAATGCAAATCAAAACCACAATAAGATACCATCTCACACCAGTTAGAATGGCAATCATTAAAAAGTAGGAAACAACAGGTGCTGGAGAGGATGTGGAGAAATAGGAACACTTTTACACTGTTGGTGGGATTGTAAACTAGTTCAACCATTGTGGAAAACAGTATGGTGATTCCTCAAGGATCTAGAACTAGAAATACCATATGACCCAGCCATCCCATTACTGGGTATATACCCAAAGGATTATAAATCATGCTGCTATAAAGATACATACACACATATGTTTATTGTGGCACTATTCACAATAGCAAAGACTTGGAATCAACCCAAATGTCCATCAGTGACAGACTGGATTAAGAAAATGTGGCACATATACACCATGGAATACTATGCAGCTATAAAAACGGATGAGTTCATGTCCTTTGTAGGGACATGGATGCAGCTGGAAACCATTATTCTCAGCAAACTATCACAAGAACAGAAAACCAGACACTGCATGTTCTCACTCATAGGTGGGAATTGAACAATGAGATCACTTGGACACGGGAAGGGGAACATCACACACTGTGGCCTATTGTGGAGAGCAGGTGCGGAGGGGAGGAATGGCATTGGGAGCTATGCCTGATGTAAATGACGAGTTGATGGGTGCTGACGAGTTGATGGGTGCAGCACACCAACATGACACATGTATACATATGTAACAAACCTGCACATTGTGTACATATACCCTATAACTTAAAGTATAATAAAAATTAAAATAAAATGCATAAGCCATTATTTCAATCTAATCTTTTTTTGTTTTGTTTTGTTTTTTTTCTCTGAGAAAAGTTTTTTTCTGTACTTTCTTATGCATGGTTTACTCTGCACAGGCTAGGTGTACCCTTTAACAATACCCAGTAGACCTATTAATTAGAAAGAAAAGAAGACATTTCTACCCCTCAAGGTGAAATAATAGTAATGAAGCAACAGTGACCTTTATTCTCTGAAACAACAACAAAAGTTCACTCAAAACAAAATAGCATCAACTGTATATCTGTTAAAGAAACTGCATTTATTGTTAAAAAAAAAATTGTTCTATAAAGAAATTCCAGACTCACATAATTTTAATACTAAATTCTACACAAACTTAAAGAAAAATACTAAACATGCACAAATTTCTCCAGATAATTAAAAAGAGGAGATTTCCGCCGGGCGCGGTGGCTCAAGCCTGTAATCCCAGCACTTTGGGAGGCCGAGGCGGGCGGATCACGAGGTCAGGAGATCGAGACCATCCTGGCTAACATGGTGAAACCCCGTCTCTACTAAAAATACAAAAAACTAGCCGGGCGTGGTGGCGGGCGCCTGTAGTCCCAGCTACTCGGAGGCTGAGGCAGGAGAATGGCCTGAACCTGGGAGGCGGAGCTTGCAGTGAGCCGAGATCGCGCCACTGCACTCCAGCCTGGGTGACACAGCGCGAGACTCCGTCTCAAAAAAAAAAAAAAAAAAAAAAAAAAGAGGAGATTTCCTAATGTGTTTCAAAATACTACAATTATTCAGGACATTATAAGAAAATGAAACTACAAATCCATTTTCCTCATGAATATAGGTGCAAAAATTCTAAATAAATTATTAACAAATCATACCCAAAATTATATATAAAAATTTATCATTACCTATAGGGTTGATCCCAGGAGTGCAAGTTTGGTTTAATATTTGAAAGTTATTCAATCTAATTTACTATATAACAAATAAAAAGAAAAACCATATGATACTCTCAATAGACACAGAAAATTGTCTATTTCTCATTATAAGACAAAACAAAGAGAGCCAATAGAAACAACAATACATCTTTCAGCAAACAGAAAATGCAAGGGTACTTCCTGAACCTGATAAAGGACATTTAAGAAAACCCTACAGCTAATCTCAAACTTAATTGTAAAACTTAAACGCTCTTCTACTAAGATCAGGAATAAAATAAGGTAGTCCATCGTCATCATTGGGCTGGAGTTCCAGCCATTTAAAAAAACAAGAAAAAGAAAGAAAAGACAGAAACTGAAAAGGAAAAAAGTAAAATCATCTTTATTCACAGAAAACATGATTGCCTATGTAGAAAATGTCATGGAACCTATAAAAATGCTATTAGAGTTCACGTGAGTTTAGGTTGAAGAAGACAAGATTCATACAAAAAAAACTATTTATAGTCTTTATACTTGCAACAATCAGAAACAGAAATTAAGGAAGCAATATCATTATCAATAGAAACAAAATATTTTAAAAATATAAAAGTAGAGAAAAAGTGGCGCAGGAACTGTACACTGAAAATTGCGGTAACTGTGCTTACAGAAAGACCTCAATTAAAAGACAGATGTATTGTGTCATGAGTCCAAAGATTCATCGTTTTTAAGACATAAATTATCCCAAATTAACCTATAGATTCAACATAAAACCCATAAAACTTCCAGCAGGATCTTTGTTTTAGAAATTGACATTGGTATTCTAAAATTAGAAATGGAAAGGATTTATTATAGCCAGAACAACTTTGAAAAAGAAAACAAAGTTCAAAAACTAACATTACCTGATTTTAATAATATTTTAAAGGTACAGTAATTAGCACACAGTAGTACTGGTATAAAGGTAGACAAACCCATTAATGACACAGGGGGGCCTGAAACAGATTTATACACATACAGGTAACCAATTTTTAACACAGATTCAAAGGCAATTCAGAGAAGAAAGGATAACCTTTCAAATAAATGATGCTGAAACAATACAGAATTCATAGGCTGAAAAAAAGTAAAAGCAAGGAAGAAAGGAAAAAGGAAGGAAGGAAAAAGAATGAACTTTCATCCCAAATTAATTCATATCAATTGATCCTGGGAGGCAGAGGTTGCAGTGAGCAGAGATCACGCCACTGCACTCCAGCCTGAGTGACAAGGGTGAGACTCCATCTCAAAACAACAACAACAACAAAAACAACAACAACACTACCCAAATCTAAAAATTAAATGACTAAATAAAGAAACAACAAGCAAAAGCTTTGAACAGACATTTTACCATAGGAACACACTGATGGCAAATAAGCATGTGAAAAGATGTTCAATTTCATTTATCCTTAGAGAAATGCAGACTAATCTCTAGCATCAGAAAGCAGATCAGTCTTTGCCTGATTACAGGTAAGTGGGGTGGGGATGGCTAAACTGGGGGGATTATGAAGGGACGTGAGGAATTTATTGGGTTGAACTATATGTCCCTTGTGCTTACTGTGAGAATAGAATAGATTCATGAGTATACATATATGCCAAGACTTATCAAATTTAAATTTCCAAATATGCAGTTTATATAACTTGTACTCCAATAAAACCAATAAAAAATGTATACCGTCATCAATTTCCATTTGTCTGAACCTGTTGATCCTTTATTCTCCCATTTATAATATATTTTTAAGCTTCATTTTATGTGGTCTTCATATTTTTCTTCACAGTACATAAAATGGATATTACTTTGAAGAGAAATATTGACTACATAAACTATTTTGTGCTACATTATTGTTGAAGGGCATTGCTATCTTGTTCGGTTTTAACACTTTATTTTCTAGTCTTAACCAAAATATGAATGTGGAGTTGAAGCTCATTTTGAAAATGTTTAGCACTTCATATTTTATTCACTCCCTTCAGTTGCATGCTAGTATTTCTGCCAAACAAAAATAAAAGTAAAGAATTTTAAGCACATAGAATTTTTTTTAGATTACAGTGAAATTATGTCTTCTATGCTAAGGTTAATGGTAATTAGCCTTTTAACTTTTTTCTATTTAGATATTATTGTTTTGCACAGTAAACTCGCAACTTCCTTTTCCCTGTTATTAACATTGAAAAGATAAAGGGACTTTATTGTTGACTGAGAAATATCGAAAATGTACTGTTTTTTTATGAGCCATTGTTTATGTGCCAGGCCCATGTTGACATCAAAACACTCCTGTGATGGATAAAACTGCTCAAACATTACGTTTGATTTCTCAGTTTAGTCGTGCTTGATCCCTCAATCTTTTGCTAGTTTAATCATTCCTTCGTATTTATCCCTAGCTAATTAGGTAACTGCTCATCTTCTTTCCGAAAGTTTCTCTGGAATATTCCTATACATTATTCTTTCAAACTGTAAAACAAAGCTTGAAGTTTTATTTTCCCATGAACTCTTGGAATTCCTAAATTATCAAACTACTTGTTCATGTCTAACAATAATGTTATAAATCTCTTTTAGTATGAGGCATGTTAAAATATCTTGGCTTTGAAAGATACTTTAATGTATAAAATGGTAACATAGATATTTAAAGTTTCTGAGAAGCAAGGCACAATTAAATTGAATTGAATACTAGAAATAAAATTATAAACCTCAGTATTTTTGTCATGACCTGAGGTTTTACCATACTCATCTTGATCTATGAGACACACTGTGAGTGACAGGATAAAAATCCCTTTTAGTGGACGTAACTACTCTAGAAAGAGTATTCCTCCACTCAACAATCTTCCTTGTATAACTCTCATGGCAAAGGCTATTGTGAAAATAAAGACAAATAAGTCACAGACAAAGGCAATTATAAAACACAATCTTTATAAAGGAATTCCTCATTATCCAGGAATAAATTCTATAGGAAACCAAGGAGTAGCCTCGTTTCTCCCTAGTCCTCTCCCTTAAAACTGAAAATTCACTGGACTAAACAAACGAAGGTCCTGAAAGTCAGAGGAAGGAAGATCTGACTAGGGGCCTCAATACCTGAGACATGCCAAAGAAAAATTGCGTGGGACTGCAGCTAGCTCTTCAATATGTTGATTTATTTTCACCGGGCTATATACTCAGCAGTGGGATTGCTAAAGAATATGGTAGTTCTGTTTTTAGGTTTTGAGGAACCTCTCTACTGTTTTTTTGTAGTGGTTGTACTGATTTACATACCCATCAATAGGATATGAGGGTTTCCCTTTCTCCACATTCTTGCCAACATTTATTATTTTTTGTCTTTTTCATAATAGCCATCTTAACTTGTGTGAGATAATATCTCATTGTGGTTTTGATTTGCATTTCCCTGATGATTAGTGAAGCTGAGCATTTTTTCATATGCCTGTGGGCTATTCGTATGTCTTCTTTTGAGAAATGTCTATCTAGATCTTTTTCCCAGTTTTAAATCAGGTTATTTGTTGTTTTGCTATTGAATTGTTTGAGTCCTTTGTATATTCTAGTTATTAATGTATGAATTAAAAATGTGCTACACACACAATGGAATGTTATTTAGTCATAAAAAAGAATAGAATCTTGTTATTTTCAGCAACATGGATGGAACTGATTAAGTGAAATAAGCCAGGTTTGCTAGCAAGAACCAAACTATAGGAGAATTGTGCTTTTGTTGCCCTATGACAAATTTCATTAGTATGCTAAGAATTATTCTGTCAACTGTTGTTGGTAGACATTTAATTAGATTTGTTTTTAAAAATCTTAAGTGACAGGAAGACAGCTGCATATCTACCTTGAAAGTGACATTCTACGTTTCCCTGTAAGCTAAACTACTGCAGTTGTCTGATAATTTTTACTCTTTTAAGGAAATCATTTGTAAGAACTAGACAAGTGATCAGCTTTGAGCCTATACTGACTTTAACAGGATTTTGGAAAGGCTGGGCAAGAGAACAAAGGGAAATTTACATCAGTGCTGAAAACTGGTCACGTGCTTATGATTTCTGCTGGTCTGTTGGACTTCTTTGTTATAACATTTATCTATCTTTTTCAAGAAAAAAGAAGTTTAGAAATACAAATACTACAGAGAAAGAAATAGCTGTGGTCCTGCCCATGTAGTTATTTAAAATTGGCACACTATATTTGTGTATATTTTTTTCTGATTCAAGTCAATGAGTTACTCTGGATACACTGGAATATTCACTTATTTATATTGGGTTACATTTGTACAGTCTGTTATTTTAAAGGAAATGCACTGATGCTCTGGGAAATATATTGCTAGAGAGATAGATAGTAACAGAAAAATGAAGAAATATTTCAAAAAATTCCAGTGGTAAATGAAAACTTTATTATTTGCTAAGATGCCTTGGTACCAAATATTCCAATGTTAAGAGTGCAAATTTTATTCAAAATATTTAAATAATATGTATGAAAAGTGTAATAAATCATGAACTCTAATAGACTCAAAGAAAAGGATATAAGGCACTGGTAGTATTGGTACCATAGAAGTGTGATATGTGTGGGGACTATGACTTAGAAGACACCTATGGTAGGTTGAAATAGACAAAGCTTTGATTTGCTGAGACCACATTGCAGAGGTGAAGGTCAAAGTTAACCAGTTTGCTAGATTAAACATAGGAGGACAAAAATTCATGTTCATGTAAAGACTTACAAAAAAAAAAAAAAAACCCAAAACCCCAAAAACTGTATCTAAGCTCTTTAGAGCCAAGAGACAGGTCTATGGCCCTAAACAGCCTATCAAACAGTATACTGAACGGGAGCTTGCTTGTGACCACTGTTTCTTGCCCCTTATATTGGTCCCAAGCCAGAAAGATTCTTTTGTTGCTGAATTGCTTGGTTTAATTCAGCGTCTTTTGAGGGTGAGCAACAAAACATCCCTGGGGATGTCTTAAAACTTTACGTTTTAAACATGTCCTTATTTGCAGTCAATTGTACTTCTTATAACCTCCTCTTTGAATTCAAAGCAGTTTCAACAGCTGTTTAAACAGCAGAGGAAATGAAGCTGCCTCAGTGATCTTACTACATGGATGAGAAGAGAACTGGGCAATTTCAGAACAGCAGCATCAGGAAATAATGCCAGAGCTGAGCTGGATGTTCTTGCTCAGTTCCCTGTTGTACTCTTTCCAGTTAAGTCAATGGCTCCTTCTTTAGGAATTATTCCTCTTTGGGTAAGAGTCAGGCCCAGAGGTTTGGATACAGGGAGCACGGACAAATATGTTCCTCTCATGTTTTTTGTTTTGTTTTGTTTTTTTCCTCCCTGGAGATGCGTTTAGGGATTCATTCTCCCAACTTTATCTTCTTGCTGTCTTAACCCATTGGGCTTAACAGTTGATCCTATAGTCAACCAGAGGTGAGGTTGTTTAGCAATATATAACAAAAGTAAGATTTTCACCTTCATGAAGTGGTTCTCCTCATCTCTAGTCATAGGGTTTTATCGTGAATGCTCTCAGTACCACTGATGGGAAGCTCAGCTTTTATCCCAAAGCCTCAATGCATTAGAGACAAAAGTAATCACACCCTAATCTAAATCTTACGGCAAATATATCCAGCCATGTGTTCTGAGCTGGCTCTGGGTGTTATGTGATGAATCCAAATGCCTACAAAAATTACTCCAAATGGTAAAATGTCAGCATTATTAAAAGATGCTAAATTTAAATACTGTTTACTTCCTCACATTATCACATTTCAGTTAAATTTAAAGTCCATAAATGAGATCATTGTTCCTTTAAATATAATTGTAAAAATAACAACTAAAAGTGAGTCTGAAGACATTAAAATCCAAAAAAAATCGTATTGTTAACTTTTTGTTATGCAAGTCTTGGCTAGATAAATCTCTTTCTGATGCCTGGATAATATTGGAATTCCTTCAGCAACTGCAACCTACGCTGTGATACAGTGAAATTGGTATAGCCAACTCTAGAAATTGAACTATTTCAGTGAAAATCTTCTTAAACTAAAGGTATCACTTCAACAAAACCCCCAAGTTTTCCATCTACTATTTCAGTGCTCAAACTGATATTTGTACTTATTTCTTGGAGTTTCTAAATAACAAAATAATATTGAGATTTTAAGGGTTCATTCAAAATTTAGAAATGAGACCTAGGCATCAGATAAATAGAGATCAAAGATGAGTATTATTATCGATAAAAGTTGGATATAAGAATACAACTTAATTTGAAGCTTAACAGGTTTCTATTATCTTCATCCTATATCGAAATTTAAAAGCCTTAAACTGCTGATTCCAGTAAGCTTGCCACAAGCAAAATAGAGAAAGCCTTGGCACCTTCCACAGAAGGCAGTAAGTGAATCCTATCTTGTAGAGGTGTTCTCATTCTTTTTCTTTTCTGGTAAGTGAAGTTGAACATTCTTTTCCTCTATGGACACTTGAAGGTAGAAATAGCATTTCCCAATTTCAATGGCTATATGAGAGAAATTCTAACTAAAAAAAAAGAGGGGTTTACGATATTAATACTGGACATGATTTAAAGGCTTACCTTTTAAGTGTATTATTAAAAATGAACATATAACTGCTGTGATAGACATATATATAGTTTTTCTTCATTGCGTCTTTTTCCTTGTGAGGGAAGTAGAATTTTTCTCTTCTGTCTCAGCAGAGCCTAACACCAGCTGCCAACCTGACATAAGATCAGGCAAGAACCCAGGTCTAATCTCATCACCTTGAACACCAAGAACAGCTCAACAATAGGCTGGAAAATTAAATAAGGACAATCAGAATCCTCCCTGCAGTTTTTCTCCTTGAATTATTTGGAAATACACACTGTTTCCCGTAAAAAATACCTAGTAAGATGTCCCACAGTGTTTAAACTAATAGTGCATTCACTGCATGGAGACAACTTGTTCCAGAACTAACGTGATAGGATTTACTTAATGGCACATTTAATTACCTAATGGAGCTATTCCTAAAATCTTGTATAATAACAATTCTGAGCTGATGCAACATTTATCCTAGCAGAATATTTAGTGAAAGTTAGCCAAGAAACACATTAAAAGACGTTTGTCACAGCCAATCTGAAAAACACACAAACTGCTGAAATTTTGATAAACTGATACAATGGGAAAGTATATGTTTGAAACAGGACAACTTTTAAGTCATACTGTTAAGTAGAAAAAATAGATACAAAACTATGCACACAGTATTACTAATTTTGTGTATATTTAAGTAATATATATAACTTTATGAGTAAATACATATAAATTCTAGAATAACAAATATGACTTTTAATAACAGTTACATTATGGCAGAAATAGTACAAATTTAGAAAAGAGAAGATTTTGCTAATAATTTATAACTTTTCTTACTTTGGAATTTTTATATTATGTGCATTTATTATTTTTAATATAGCTATTACCTTTTGGTGCAATAATGGCCAGTTTTATTCTTTTTTATAATTCTAACTTGAAATTACTAATAAATATTTTTAAATTATTTATGGTACTGAAGGAGCACAGAGCTATGTGTGATAATATATATATCTAATCTCCACAGTAAGATTGTAGCTTCATGAAGACAGAGACCATGATTTCTTTTTCTTTTCTCCCTGATAGTAGCATGTAAGTTCTACCTAAGTTGATTTGATATAGAATTCAGCATATGGTTTCATGAGATACGTTAACTGACAAATTCTTCTCTCTTAGAAAAGCTGATAGCCTTATGTGAAAACATAAGATTGTTCCATAAAATTATCCCAAAATTTATAAAATTAAAAATGAAATAATCATTTTATCTATTGTATGGTTAACTTCACTCAGAAAAATGAAAGAAAAGCAACAGGAATTATGTGATTTTTGTAAAATGTCAAAGACTTTTCTTTTTATGATCGTTTTCTGGTGAATGAATTTCTTAGGCTTTTGGAAAAATTGTAGGGTTCATCCAACCTGAACATTCAGTACATTTTCAATTTTTTTAAAGTACTTGTATACTGCTTAAGTAGTTTGTGTAGTCACGTAGAAATATGGGGCACATAACTTCAATGGCAAATCCCAAATTCCATTATATTGCTACATCTGTAGTTAATGAATAATGTAAACGAAAAATTCAGAGTTTTCTATATAGCATATACATTTTTATCTCTACTCTTTTATTTATGAATATTTACACCAGCTTGCGATTTTGTATCACTGCAAGTAAAAATGAAAGGTAATTGTAACATGGTTATAAAATATACCATAGTAACATTTAGATGATCGTCCACTTTTACAAGTACAAATAATGTTCTTTATTTCCCCAAAGCTTTTTGTTAAAAGTTCAGTTTTTCTATGAGACTTATAATTGATCTTTAATTTAATAACAATATTGGCTCAATGGTTTGTTTGTACTATGTACTCCTAAGCATAAAAATATATCAAATGAATACTTATCCAACAAATATGACTTGAAATACTTCAAATCAAGTTGTTCATACTAGTGCATTTAGGAATATGAATATCGAAAAACTACAGGATTTAGAACTCTTCCAAAAACAATGTCTAGTGTATCTCTCCATGCCTTGACGAGAACTATGTCACCTCAATGGTGACTCTTATGTACCATAAACATTATTACCTTTGGACTCATCTCCTAATGACATAGAGAAAAAACTATTCTACAAAAGCAAAATATATTTTTGTATTCTTTACATTAGTCCCTATTTATTTGAGCTGTCTAATGGATTCCATTGTCCTGAAATGCATCAACATACCACAATAATGCAAGGAAACTTGCAAAATAAGCAATTAATACTTCAGTGCATTCAAAGGTCACTTTTCTTTAATTTAAAAAAATATAATGTCTTAAGAAGAATACTTTTAAGACAACTTTGTAACACTAGTGTAACTAGATGATGTTCAGGGATATAAAATTGAGCCATATTTTTTCCAGGAATATATTCAGGTAAACATCCCTGAAATTTCAGGAAACGCTACTAATTTTTATAGAACCTTTGAAAACAAGGCAAATGTCAGAGCTATGGAGCACCAAATTGTTTGGACGAATAATCAAATGGGTTTTCCTTGTCTCTTGATTAATAGCAACGAAGGCTACAATTTGTTCCTAATTATAAAAACCAGATGCTGATGATCTCTGAATAATTGTAAGATTAACCATAAGAACTTGCATTTGCATAACTAATGTTAATCTTCAAATATATTTGCACAGATTATTTCTTTATTTTCTTATAGTTTTCTTACCCTTTTGATTTTTACAAGTATTACTGACAAAACAACTATATGGGCATTATTTATTAATCAGGTTAACATATGTATGTTCTGGGTATTTAACCTTTCTACAACATGTTAAAGTTAGCCCTTAGCCCAAGGATTAACTACTTTTACTAGTGCAGAATTCTAAATCCAGGCTTACTTATACCCGGAACAAGATTTGTCCCATTACTTAATGCAGCTTAAATTGAGAAGGTTGCCATTCAGTAATTTTCATGATCTAGAATATGGTAACCTCTAGATGACAAGTGATAATAAAGACTATATTTTGAAAATTCTTTTATAAACTAATGCGTAGTGACAAACCTTAGAGATGTGGTATAGGGTCCAGCCCATTGCAACAAGGTAAATACCACTGCAAAGTGAATCAGATAATTGTTTTGGTTTCTCAGTGCATATAAAAATTATGTCTACACTATAATGTAGTCTATTAAGTATGCAATACAATTTGATCTAAAAAACTGTATGTATCTTATTTAAAATATACTTATTACTAAAAAATTGTAAGGATTAGCTAAGCCTTCAAGAAGCTGTCATCTCTTTGCTAGCGGAAGGTCCTGCCTCAGTGTGACAGCTGCTTTTTTTAAAATTTTTTTAAATTTTTTTTTTTTTTTTTTTTTAGATGGAGTCTTGCTCTGTCACCCAGGCTGGAGTGCAGTGGCGCAATCTTGGCTCACTGCAAGCTCCACCTTGCGGATTCATGCCATTCTCCTGCCTCAGCCTCCCGAGTAGCTGGGACTGCAGGCACCCGGCATCATGCTCGGCTAATTTTTTGTATTTTTAGTAGAGATGGGGTTTAACCGTGTTGGCCAGGATGGTCTCGTTCTCATGACTTCGTGATCCACCTGCCTCGGCCTCCCAAAGTGTTGGGATTACAGGCGTGAGTCACCGCGCCCGGCTGATGGCTTCTTGTTAATCAGGGTGGTGATTGTTACAAATTGGGTAAGCTGTAGCCCTTTATTAAAATAATACAAAAACGAAGCTTGCCACATTGATTGACTCTTCCTCTCACAAATTATTTATCTGAACCATGTAATGTTATTCCATAGCATTTTACTCACAGTACAACTTCTTTCAAAACTAAAGTCAATTCTATCAGTGTGCAGCTGTTTTATCAACTTTGTTCATGCAATATCCTAAGTTCTCTGTTGTAAGCTCAACAGTTTTCACATGTTTATTGGAAATCTTCACTGGGAGTAGGTATCATCTCAAGAATCTTCTATCTTTGTTCATCTATGAAAAGCAACTCCTCATTTATTAAGATATTATGAGACTGCGACAACTCTGTCACATTTTCAGAGTTTCTAATTCTAATTGTAGTTCTCTTGCTAGTTCTGTTACATTTGCAGTTTCTTCTTCCACTATGGTGTTGAATGCCTCAAAATCAACAAGAAGGGTTGGAGTCAACTTCTTACAACTGTCTGTTAATGTTGATATTTTGACCTCTTCCCATGAATCACAAATGTCCTTAATGGCACCTAAATTGTGAATCCTTTACAGAAGGCTTTTAGTTTACTTTGCACAGATCCATCAGAAGAAGCACTGTCTATGGACACTATAGCCTTACAAATTGTAGTCCTTAACTAATAAGACTTGAAAATCAAAATTACTCTTCAATCATGGAGATGTAAATGCATGTTGTGTTAGCAGAAATTAAAAAGAACCTTAATCTCTTTATACATCTCCATCAGAGTACTTGGATGACTAAGTGCATTGTCAATGAGTAGTAGTATTTTGAAAGGTATCTTTTTTTCTGAGCAGTAGGTTCAACAGTGGACTTAAAATATCCAGTAAATTATGCTATAAACAAATTTTCTTTTGCCTTTATTTAGAAAAAGCTACTCCTAGAATAATTTTTGAAATTTAATGACCAATATGAATCACACTTTATTGTTCGTTTTAAGTGATAACAAGACATAATTCTTGTTGTCATTTAACAGTTATTTAATAAATTAGATATCACTTAAGGTGGGACTTCATTATTAAAACTACCTTTAAAAGCACTCCAAAGTTAATAGTTCATAATACTGATAAAGTTTAAAAGTGTTAGACAATGAAGGATATAGTATTTACAATTATATTTATATCAATCACATAAATATTATCTATATACTATATGTATATTTATTTTTACTTATAAATACACATCCATATATGTATAAATTTATATATGTATGCTTATATAAAGATATAAATGCTTACATCATTTGTATACATGTCTATATGCATATAGAGATTGAGCTTTTTTAACTGAAATATCAGAAATCTGAAATGTTCCAAATTCCAAATATTTTGAGCAACAACTTCATGCTCAAAGGAAATGCTCATTGGATGATTTCAGAATTTTGAATTTTCAGATTAGGGATGCTCAACTGGTATGTAAATGAAAATATTCCAGGATTTGAAAATCTGAAATCCTAAGACATTTCTTGTTCTAAGCATTTTAGATAAGTGATACTCAACCTGTGCTACATACATGGGCATATTATACATACATATAAACATGCATATTATACGTACACATGTTTGTAAGTTGATGCATTGCTATGGTATGAATATGGTTTATTCCCTTTAAAACTCATGTTGAGGCTTGGTCTTCACTGTGGCCACGGAAATGTTGAGAGGTAGGACCCTAGTGAGAGGTGTTTGATATGGAGGTATATCCCTCATGAATACATTAAGGCTATCTCAGTGAAGTCAGTGAGCATTTGTTCTTGCAGAACTGCATTAGTCACTGAAAGAGCCAGTTGTTGTAAATCAAGGTTCTTCCTCATGTTTGCCTCTTTCACATGCCAACTTTCTCTTCTTTCTGCTATGAGTTGAAGCAGCATGTGGCCCTCACCAGATGAGCCACCCAATCTTGAGCTTCACAACCTGCAAAACCATGGGGTAAGTAAACCTCTCTTCTTTATGTATTACCCAGTTTCAGGTACTTTGTTATAGCAACACTAAATGGACTAGAACGTGCAGAGAACACAAAATCTAGGAAAACATATGCCAAACAACTATATATGGAGAAGTACATTGAGCTTGGGATATGGTAACATGTCACTATCAATATTTGCTTTATACCCATTGGAATTTTAAGGAAAATTTGCAAGGAGCGTGTCTTTGTGGATGATTTGTTATTTAAAAAAAATATTAAAATGTGAAAAGAATAAAAATCTTATCTTTTCAGTACCTCATTCTATTCTAGCATTCTGGAATTCTGAGCAACATCAGCCAAATTTTTTCAGTTACAGCATTTATTCTTTACAAAGTGTCTTTGGAGTATTTCTTTAAAGAGATTTTGTTGTACATTTATAATTTGTCAAAACACAGATTGACTAAAAATTTTGCAAAGTATTTTCACATGTCAATGGGTATGCATGGGTTTCTTTTTGCTGAAAATGTGTGCCTATTCAATTATGTATATTCATTTCTATTGCATACCTTCTTCTTTTAGTCCCAGGGTCACTAAGCTAAGAGAATGTGAACATCTGCCTGAAACAAATACACCTATATTTTTATATTACATGTAAAATTTTCTGAAATGGAGAACAAAGACTGAAAGAAGAGAGAATCTAAATGTATAATAATGTTGACTCTAGTCTTTAATTTCCATTAAACCTGTCCCCATTTCTTTTTGACTCTGGGCATATTTCCTTTTTTTAGCTAGTACAGCAATAGTAAATAATGTTTGAACATCATGAATGCACTTTTTAATTCAATGAATAAAGGGAAAATGTTATTTTTCATTCTCATTCCAATGTGGATTGTAAGAATTATTCAAGGGAAAAAAACCTACAGTAGAAACGATATTCTATAAAAGTTATAATTTAATGTTTTCCTGACTTTACTACTAATTTACTTTTTCCTCTTCTTTCTGTGATATTTTCTGCTGGTAAAAGTTACATATTTCAAATAGGTTCTTAAAATCTATTAGATTTTTACAGAGCTAAACCAATTTCTTAAGGACATAAAATAAATTAAAAATGCCTGATTATGGATAAATCTGTAGGAAGTAAAATTTTAAATGAAATATTTGATCAAAATATTAATGATGATAATAATAACTGACAAGAAGACTGTTTTACTATCTTATATTATTTTTCAGATAATATACATTCTTTACAATTAGCTAGTAGCTTTACTTTTAACAAGAATATTGCTGGTAATTTGCTAACAAAGATACACAGTCAATGTTTAAATATAAGAAACGTTAATGATATTGAGTATACACAAATTAGAACAAAACTGCAGTTTCAGGATATTGAGTGGAGAAACTTACCAAGTATAAATGACAAGAAACAGAGAATTGTGAAGCAACAGAATATTCATATTTAAAAGTACAATACAGCCAGGTGCACTTTCTCACTTCTGTAATCGCAACACTTTGGGAGTCCAAGGTGGATGGATCATCTGAGGACAGGGTATGAGATTAGCCTGGGCAATATAGTAAGATCCCATCTCTGGAAAAAAAATGTGGGGTGTGGTGTCACATGATTATAGTCTTAGCTACTTGGAATGCTGACACAGTAGGATCACATGAGCCCAGGTGTTTGAGGCTGCAGTTAGCACTACACTCCAGCCTCAGCAACAAAGCAAGGCCCTGTCTCATAAATAATAAATAAATAAATAAATAAATAAATAAATAAGAACTATACGTTCTTTGAAAAAGAAATAAAATAAACAAAAATGGTGATGTCATATAATGACAAAAAATGACAATACATGATGGAACATGAACTGATTTATGCTTTCTAGCAAGAAGTTGTGAAATAAGCTTTTTGATAAGTAAGATAAACGTACAAATTGCTCAGATACAAGTGATGTAATTCTAGCATAGCTGGTAGGCTAGAAAATCTTATATGACTAAGCAGTTTAACTCAATGTTTACACCATTCTTAAGCTTATACAAAAATCTTTAAGTGGCAAGGACCACAATCCAGTTTACTTAGAAAATGGTGTTTACTAAAGATCCTTATAAAATTCTGCAAATTATGAAAAGTTATTTAGAAAAAGTAAAGAATTCATTAGTTCAGTCTATAGAAAATGATATACATGGGTGACGTCCAACTAACAATAAATCCTTAGATCTATTCAACTGAAAAGGCTGCTGAATTAGATTAATTATTAAGCCTGTTATTCATTTGGGTGTGTTCTCCCTCAGTTTTCTATTTAGTTTCCTACTTACCAAGAATCATTTTAGCTGTTGAAGGAAACATTAATAACCATGTCAAAAGTAATGTACTGATAAGGCACTATATTTATTTAAACTTTTGTTAAAGTGAAAAGCTATAGATACAGATGTAGATAGAGATATAGATGCATGTGTATATGTGTATATGCATGTATGTATACATTTATTTTGTTTACATACACATACTCTAGTTTGTTTTGCAAATTGATATTTGATAATAACTTGTACTTATTTCATACCCACATTAATTCATTTAGCTTATGCAAATCATGAAAGAAGAAACATAGCTTCTAAAGTTTTAAACATCTAAATTGTCATCCTCACAATAGAAACTTTTTCGTTAAATTAAAATAAAAAAATAAGTGGTATGAATGATCCCAGCAATATTGAGAATGATTAAAATGGTTATTTCCTTACATTTTAAAACAACAAATGAATGGAAAAATTTTATTTTGGGGCAATTATTATACATTATTTTATTAATACTTTCAAATAAAAAGATGTTCACCCTTTCACCTCTTCCACCATGTGAGGATGCAACAAAAATGTGCCCCTTTGAGGCTGACAATGAGCCCTCAGCAGACAACAAATCTGCTGGCACATTGATCTTGGACTTCCCAGCCTCCTCAATTGTTATCAACTCATTTTCTGGTATAGCTAACTTAAGAAACATCTGGGCTGGTGCAAATACACACAAGGATGCCACTGCCCTACTCCCACCAGTGCTTCAGCCTAACTGATACATGTGTACCCCGCTGTATTACCCATGCTGCTGGCACATGTGAGTGAGCATAGATCCAACTGCCACCAATCTGATGAAGTGCTTTGGTCAGCATCTTCCACTGGAGTCTTGTGGCCAGTGAACTGGGTATGCCTTTGCCTCTCTAGTGCAGCAGTTTCTAACCTCAAGGGGCCAGAGAAAGAAACCAGAGGCCCCATACAAGCCCCCAGGAGTTAGAGCATGAGAGCAGAGAGCAGGAGTGCTAAGCTGAACTTTGGCCCCCTGAAATCTACAAGAAATGAAACTAATGGACTGACCCCACTTTATACCACAATAAAACCCTCAAGTGCATTAAAGAAGATAAAAGCAAAAAGCCCAATCCAAACAACCACAACTTCAAAGTTTAAAGGAACATCAGCCCATATGGATGAGAAAGAAGAAGCTCAAGAACTCTGGCAAGTCAAAAAACCAGTGTCTTCTTATCTTCAAATAACTGCACTAGTTCCCAGCAATGCTTCTTAACCAAGCTGAAATCACTGAAATGATAGTCACAAAATTCAGAATAAGGATAGGAACAAAAATTATGAAGATTCAGAAATGGAAACCCAATCCGAACAATCCAAGAAATACAGTAAAACAATATAGGAGGTAAAGGAGAAAATTGCCATTTTAAGAAAACAAACAAACAAACAAAAAAAACTGACATGATAGAGCTGAAAAAGCCACTACAAGAATTTCATAATACAATTGCAAGTATAATCAGCAAGACAGACCAAACTGAGAAAAGATTCTCCAAATTAATTCAGTCAGACAAAAATGAGTAAAAAAGAAACAATAAAATCTATGAAAAATATGAGATTGGGTCAAGAGAGAGAGAGAGAGAAAGCAATGTGAAAAACATATTTGAGGATGGCATTCATGAAAATTTCTTCAACTTTGCTAGGCAGGGCAACATTTAAATTCAGGAAATGCAGAGAACATCTGTGAGATACTATATAAGGTGACCATCACCAAGATACATTGTCATCTGATTCTCCAAGGTGGACATGAAAGAAAAAGTATTAAAGGCAGTTATAGAGAATGGGCAGGTCATTTACAAAGTGAACCCCATCAGGCTAACAGTGGACCTTTCACCAGAAATCCTACAAGCCAGAAAAGATTAGGGGCCTATATTCAGCATTTTTAAAGAAACTCCAAACAGGAATTTCATATCCAGCTATACTATACTTCATTAGCAAATGAGAAATAAAATCCTTTTTAGATAGGAAACTGCTACGGGAATACATTACCACCAGATCTGCTTTACAAGAGATCCTTAAGGGAATGCTAAATATGGAAACAAAAGACTGTTACCAACAATCACAAAACACACTTAAGTGCATAGACCTTTGACACTATAGAGCAACTACCCAATCAAGTCTGCGTAATATCCAGCTAACGAAACAATGATAGGATCAAATTTAAACATGTGAATATTAAACTCAAATGTAAATGGGTTAAATATCCCCAATTAAAAGGCACAGAGTAGCAAGATGAATTAAGTAACAAGACTCAACTGTATGCTGTCTTCAAGTGAGCCATCTTGCATGCCATGACACTCATAAACTCGAAGTAAAGGAATAGAGAAACTAAATAAAATTGAGATGTGGAAACCATAAAAAAGATCAATGAAACCAGAATTTGTCTTTTTGAAAGAATAAATAAGGTTAATAGATTGCTAATTGGACAAAAAAGAAAAAAGAGAGAAGATCCAAATAAGCAAGACATGACAAAGAGGACATTACCAGCAATCCAACAGAAATATGAAAAGCCCTCAGAGACTATTATAATCACCTCTGTGCACAAAAACTAGAAAACTTACAACTGGATAAATTCCTGGAAACATACAACTTCCCAAGATTAAATGAGGGAGAAATTGAAACCCTGAACAGACCAATAACGAGTTCTGAAATGTAATCAGTAATAAAAAGCCTACCATCCAGAAAAAGCCCTAGACAAGCCAGATTAACAGCCTAATTCCACCAGACGTATAAAGAAGAGCTAGTGCCATTCCTACTGAAACTATTCCAAAAAACTGAGGAGGACCTCCTCTCTCACTCCTTCTATGATATCAGTATCATTCTAATACCAAAACCTGGCAGAGACACAGCTAAGAAAGAAAACTTCAGGCCAGTATCCTTGGTGAACATAGATGCAACAATTCTCAATAAAGTACTAGCAAACTGAATCCAGCAGCATATCAAAAAGTTAATCCACCATGATAAAGTCATTATCCTACAGGTGCAAGTTTGGTTCAATATATGCAAATCAATAAATGTGATTCACCACATAAACAAAACTAAAACAAAAGCCACGTGATCAACTTAATAGATTCAAGAAAGGCTGTCAATAAAATTCAACATCCCTTCTTGTTAAAAACTTTCAACAAACTATGCATTGAACTTAAGTAGTGTGATGCCTCCAGCTTTGGTCATTTTGCTTAGCATTGGTTTGGCTATTTAGGTTCTTTCTGGCTTCCATATGGATTTTACAATAGCTTTTTCTGTGAAAAATATCATTGGCAGTTTGATAGGAATAGCATTGAATATGTAAATTGCTTTGGTCAACATCGCCTTTTTTTTTTTTTTTTTTTTTGAGACAGAATCTCACTCTATCACCCAGGCTGCAGTGCAGTGGCACAGTCTTGGCTCACTAAAACCTCCATCTCCTGGGTTCAAGTGATTCTCGTGTTTCAGCCACCTGAGTAGTTGGGATTACAGGCACCTGCTACGAGGTCAGGCAAATTTTGTATTTTTAGTAGAGATGGGGTTTTGTGTGTTGGAATAGCTGGCCAGCCATTTGCGGAAGGTTGAATTAGACCCCTTCTTTATACGAGACACAAAAAAATCAACTCAAGATGGATTAAAGAGTTAGATGTAAAACCCAGAACTATAAAAACCCTTGAAGAAAACCTAGGAAATACCAGTTATGGGATATCATTCTGGACATAGGCCCTGGCAAGGATTTCATGATGAAAACACTAAAAGCAATTCCAACCAAAACAAAAATTGACAAATGTGATCTAATTAAATTAAAGAGCTTCTGCACAGAAAAAAAAAAAAAAAAAACTATTGAGAGAGTTAACAGACAACCTAGAGTTAACAGACAACCTATAGAATGGGAATGGGAGAAAATTTTTGCAAACTATGCATCTGACAAAAGTCTAATAATCCAGAACCTATAAAAAACAGAAACAAATTTACAAGAAAAAAAAAAACACTAAAAAGTGGGCAAAGGACATGAACAGACACTTTTAAAAGGAAGATTGCAAGTGTCCAACAATTATATGAAAAAATACTTAAGATGACTAATGATTAGAGAAATGCAAATCATAATGACAATGAGATACCATCTGACATAAGTCAGAATGACCATTAATAAAAAGTCAAAAACTAACAGATACTGTCAAGGTTGCAGAGAAAATGGAACAGTTATGCACTGCTAGGAGGAATAAAAATCAGCTCAGCCATTGTGGAAACCAGTTGGCAATTATTCAAAGGACCTAAAACTGAACTACCATTTGACCAAGCAATCCCATAATTGAATATGTTTCCAGAAGAATATAAATTATTCTGCCATAAAGACACATGCACACATATATTAATCTCAATACCCTTCACAAGTGCAAAGACATGGAACCAATTTAAATGCCCATCAGTGGTACACTGGATAAAGAAATTTGGTACATATATACCACGGAGTACTATGTAACCATAAAAAAGAATATAATGTCTTTTGCAGCAACGTGGATGGAACTGGAGGCCGTTATCCTTAGCAAACTAATGAAGGAGCAGAAAGCCACGTACTACATATTATCACTTATAAGTGGGAGCTATACACTGAGTACACATGGACACAAAGAAGGAAACAGTAGATACTGGAGCCTAATTCAGAATGGAGGGTGAGAGGAAGGTGGGGATTAAATAATTACCTATCATGTACTATGCTACTTACCTAGGGGATGAAATAATCTTTACATCAAACCTTCATGTCATGCCATTTACCTGTGTAGCAAACCTCCATACATACCCTGAACCGAAAATAAAAGTTACAAAAATTTTAATTTGAATTTTCCTGATGATAAAAGTAATTAGATATGATTACATACCCACCACATAACTAGAAGTTTAAAGAAAAAGGATATCTGAAGCAGCAGGAACTCTTGAACATTGCTGATGGGAGTACAACTTGACACACCCACATTGGAAAACTCTTGGGCCGTATCTAACTATAGGGTAATATTTTTACACCTGTGAATCAACAAAACACTACCATTTCTATGCTCAACAATGCATACCTACATTTTATGAAGGCATGTGCTCCATGTTTATAGAGCGATATCTAAATTAATATCCCCAAATTAAACAACCTAAGTACCTATGAACCATAGAACAAATTAGTAATTTTGTGGTATCATCATATAATGGAATAAGATAAATTAACGAGAGTGAAACTATAACTACAACCAAAACTTTAAAAAATTTTACAAATATATCATGGAGTAAAAGAATTCAGACTTTTTAAAGTATTAATGCATAATGATATTTAAATTAAGTTTGTAAATAAGCACATTCCTTTCATAGTATTGGGACGGTTGTCATCCCTGGAATGGGAAGAAAATGTCTGCTTCAAAGGTGGTTTTTTGGTATGGTCATTGATATGCAAACTGGATTACACATTCTTAAGATATATACTCATTCATATGTTGCACTGTAATTTAAGAAAAGTTTATCTGAAAAATTATAATGATGCTTGAAATAAGAAGTAAAAAATAAAGTCTTTGTTTCATTTCTTAATCCTTTAAATAATCATGATTTAAAACTGACAGGACTAAACTATCAGTAATGACAAAAGTCAGATTTACAAGGTCATTTAGCAATTATAGTGAGTAGTTCCGCAATGTATTTACCAGGAATCTAGCCCAAAGAACTGTCACATTTGCGGTTCTTAAATGCTCATCAGTGGTGACAACCTAGGGAACCCCTGTTGGAGAACTGGAAATTGCTCTCATCGATGTCTATGGGCTTTTCTAAGCCCACTCATAGGGAAGATTTCTTAAGCTAGACTAAGATAATCCTCTTACTTTAATGATGATTGTGACTGCCTCCTCCACTCCCAATACCTGTAAACTATTTTTAGTTAAAATGAGAAGGATATTGAAAAAGTTCAAAGTGTAAAGTTAAAAATCAGTGAAAATACTAGTTCTATTAAACATATATAAGATACTATTAAAGAGTCAGTTCAATTTCAAAGAATATTTGCATTTCATTGCCCTGGATCATCCACTGAGTGCATGGTAGCTGGATGTGTCTTGATATTAACAAATTTGCAAATAAGTTTTCTTCATAATATTGCTTTATTTTTCCCGGAGGAATTTTTTCGTCTCCCTAACTTTTTAAAAATTTCACTGTGTTTTGATATCATAGTTAATATTTTCAATTTTTTCTGGGTGTAGTGGCTTATCCCTTGAATTCCAACACTTTGGTAAGCCAAACAGGTGGATGGCTTGATGCCAGGAGTTTGAGACCAGTCTGGGCAACGTAGCAAAACCCATGTCTACAAAAAGTACAAAACTTAGCCAGGCGAGGTGGAGTGCACCTGTACTCTCAGCTACTCTGGAGGCTGAGGCAGGAGGATGGTTTGAACCCAGGAGGTGGAGGTTGCAATGAGCTGAGCTCATGCTTCTTCACTCTAATCTAAGTAACAGAGTAAGATCCTGTCTCAAAATAAACATATTTTTGAGATATATTATGGAATTGAATTTAGTAACTGATAGTTATATGCTTATTTGCTTATGGTGATTTGCCATCCATATCTAAAAGTTTTCTTCTGTGTGTCATAATTTCTCAAAAACGGCCCAGAATTGAAGAGCTATGAAATGACTCCAATTTCAGGAAAAGCCAATAATCATTTGCATAATACTCAAATAGGAAAAAAAAAAAGTTATACAGGAAACTGAATCTCCACACACTTTCAGTGAATATTTTGACTTTGTTAATGCTCAGTTCATGACAAACAATTTGCCAGAAACTTGGTGAGCTCCTGTTGAGTACAAAATCATTCAATAATTGCTTTGAATAGGAAACTGTAACACAATAAACCTTTCCTATATCTTCTTCATAAACATTCTGGTTATATTGAGTTGCTTTTGTAGATATTTCCCATAGTTTATTACCTTATCAATTTAGATATTTACTGTTGTTATTAGACACAGGCATACCTCATTTTATTGTAGTGTGTTTTAATGTACTTCTCAGACACTGAGTTTTTACAAGTTGAAGTTTTGTGGCAACCCTGCATCAAGCAAGTCTATCAGTGCCATATTTTCAAGAATTTGTGTTCACTTTGTGTCTCTGTGTCACATTTTGGTAATTCTTCAATATTTCAAACTTTTTCATTATTATTTTCTGTTACGGTGATCTGTGCTCAGTAATCTTTGATGTTACTATTATAATTGGGGGCAGGAGGCACAAAAAACATACCATATAAGATGACAAAGTTAGTCAATAAATATTGTCTGAGTTCTGACAGTTTCACCAACTATCTGTTCCCAGTCTCTCTCCCTTTCTTCAGGCCTCCCTATTTTCTGAGGCATAACACTATTTAAGTCAAGCCAATTAATAGCCTTACAATGGCCTTTAAGTGAGCAAGTGAAAGGAATAGTCGTGTCTCTCACTTTAAATCAAAAGATAAAATGATTGAGCTTGGTGAGGAAGGTATGTTGATAGCCTAGACTGGCTTCTCTTACCAGTCAAGTTGTGAATTCAAAGTAATAGTTCTTAAATAAATTTAAGAGCGTACACCAGTGCACACATGAAAGGTAATAAAGTAAAACATCCTTATTACTGCTATGCAGAAAGTTTTAGTGGTCCAGATAGAAGATCAAACCAGCCACACAATTACCTTAAGCCAAACCCTAATCCAGGGTAAAGCCCTAACTCTCTTCAACTCTGTGAAGGCTCATGGGGGTGAAGAGGCTGCAGAACTAAAGAAGTTATGTCTATAAGAAAGAAGTGCAATTTGAAGCAGCAAGTGCTGATGTAGAAGCTACAAGTTATCCAGAAGACTTAGCTATGATAATTAACCAAGGTGGCTATACTACACAACAGATATTCAATGTAGATAAAAGAAGCTTCTGCTGGAAAAAAGATGCAATCTAGGACATTTATAGCTAGAGAGGAGAAGTCAATGCCTAGATTCAAAGCTTCAACTGACAGATTGACTCTTGTACTAAGGGATGATGCATCTGGTGACTTTAAATGGAAGCCAACGCTCATTGAAAACTCTAAAAATCCTAGGATTTTTAAGAATCATGTTAAATCTACTCTGCTAGTACTCTACAAATGGAACAACAAAGCCTGGATGACAGCACATGTGTTTACAGGATAATTTACTGAATATTTTAAGTCCACTGTTGAAATCTACTGCTCAGAAAAAAACATACCTTTCAAAATATTACTACTCGTTGACAATGAACCTAGTCACCCAAGTACTCTGATGGATATGTATAAGGAGATTACTGCTGCTTGTCTGCCTGCTAACATAAGATTCATTTGCAGCTTATAAATCAAATAGTAATTTTGAGTTTCAAGTCTTATTATCAATCATTAATGATAAGTTGGTTTCAAACCACATGGATAACTTTATATGTTCAAGACTTCAGTGCCAAAAGGAACTGCAGATATGGTAGAAATAGCAGGGACAGTAGAATGACCCTGGATTAGGCTTTGGCTTAAGGTAATGGTGTGGCTGGTTTGATCTTCTATCCGGACCACTAAAACTTTCTCCATAGCAGTAATAAGACTGTTTTACTTTATTGCCTTTCATGTGTTCACTGGTGTACAAGTCTTATTATTTAAGAGAAACATTTTGTAAGGCTATAGCTGCCATAGATAGTGATTTCTCTGATACATGTATGCAAAGCAAATTGAAAGCCTTCTGTAAAGAATTTACTATTCTAGGTGTCATTAAAAGCATTTGTAATTCATGGGGAGAGGTCAAAATGTCAATATTAACTGGAGTTTAGAATAAGTTGGTTTCAAACCACATGGATAACTTTATACATTCAAGACTTCAGTGCCGAAAGGAACTGCAGATGTGATAGAAACAGCAGGGACAGTAGAATTAGAAGAGGAGTCTGAGGATGACTAATGTGAGAGCATTGCTGCAACCTCATAATAATACATGAATAGATGCAGAATTGCTTTTTAGGGATGAGCCAAGAGTGGTTTCTTGAAATTATGTCTTCTAGGAAAGATTCCTGATAAAAGTATGAAAACTATTGAACTGATAACAAAGGATTTAAATATTAGATGATCTTAGTAGATAAAGCAGCTGCATGGTTTGAGAAGATTGACTCCAATTTTGAAAGAAGTTCTACAGTGGATGGAATACTATCAAACAGCATTGCATCCTACATAGAAATATTTCTCGAAAGGAAGAGTCAATCAATATGTCAAATTTCATTGTTGTCTTATTTTAAGATATTGCTACAGCCACCCCAAACTTCAGCACCCACCACCCTGATCTGTCAGCAGCAATCTACATTGAGGCAAGACCCTCCACTCGCAGAAGATTATAGCTTCCTGAAGGCTGAGATGATCACTGGCATTTTTAGCAATAATGTTTATTTTAAATAACATATGTACAATATGTCTTCAAATGTGGCAGGAAGGAGAAGAATGAAAGCCAAGCAAAGAGGGGAAGCAAATTATTAAATTCAAGTTATTAAATTTTGGAATTTCAATTAAATCATTTTAGTGTTTAAAACAAACATTCAAAGAAATATCTACTTAAAATTTTTGACTTATAAAAGTAAACTCCCACATTTGTGTATTTACTATTAAGATAATTTTGCTCATCACAAGAATATAGTGAAATCTGGGTTTGTTCAACAAATAGACTCTTACAGAGTAGTAATAACATAGCAAAAGATTACTATAACAGACAATGTATATGTGTATTAGTTATTCTCATGCTGCTAATAAAAACATACCCAAAACTGGGTAATTTATGAAGGAAAGATGCTTAATTGAGTCACAGTTCAACATGGCTGGGGGGGCCTCAGGAAACTTAACAATAATGATGGAAGGGGAAAGAAACACATCCTTCTTCACATGTGGCAGGAAGGAGAAGGAAAGCTGAGCAAAGGATAGAGTTCCTTATGAAACTATCGGATCTCATGAGAATTTACTCACTATCTACTCATATGCTATTCTTGTGAATAGCATGGGGGAAACCACCCCCATGATTCAATTATCTCCCACTGGGTCCCTCTCACCACACATGAGGATTATAGGAACTACAATTCAAAATGAGATTTGGGTGGAAACACAGCCAAACGATACCAATAAGGTACTAATCTAAGCATTTTGTGTAAGTTATGTTATTTCATCTTTACCACTATTAAGACTTACAGTATACAAACGAGTAATATGTGACTATAAGGGTTTAAGTAATTTTCTCCTACACATTAAGTTAATAAGTGCACTTTCCTGATTCAAAACCAGTTATTTATTCATCCCTCTAAAATTTATGAAGCAATGCCATTGCTACCCGTATTTCACAAATGTGGATAATGAAGTTAAGAGAGTTTTCTTTGTGTGATTGTTGGTATAGTGGTAGAATCAATGTCTGAGCTCAGAATAATGTATTAAAAGAGAAAAATCAAAGTAAACATCATGGAGCTAAGGGCCATGGAATAAAAATCTTGCTGTGCAACATCAACACGATCAGCTAGCTATATGTTGATATTGAGCATATTTATTATCTACAATGACACATTTACTGGTTTATAACTTTTACCAATTATATAATTAAAACATATCAATTTGGTTTTTAAAAGTCCAATAAATTGAACTAACCTTTCAATTTACTTCTCTGCTATTTATATTATCAAATCTTCTCTCTCCACTGGATACATGGCTAACAAAAATCCATGAGGCTTCTCATTTAAAAACTTAAAAATACCCTGGGTTCTATATATTCTAACTCACATAGGAGTCTGTACAGCACTGCCATTTCCTTCAGAAATTTTAATCTATAGCAAACCTCAATAATTTTAGACATTTGTATGAAAACAATTATTGCTGCCATTGATCTAGAGATACCTATAAACTTGTTCAAGTGAAATTTTACAAATTCTCTAATTTAGATCACCAAATTATATTGCAAATATTTGTAGGAATAACTTTTGAGGGAACTAAATAAAGACAGTGATTAGATCACATGTAATATTGGAGGTGAAGGACGAACTATTATAATAAGAAGATCCCAAAGTACAGTTGTTTAAGCAAAAGACATGGGTGAATCTCTCTTGCACAGCAGTCCCTAGGTAAGCAGTCAATTTAACAAGCCATCTCTTGTTGCATCTCCATCCACCAGCACACTTTTATAACCTGTGAGATGAAGCTAGATTTCATTAATTTGTGCTCCAGAAAAGGCAGAGGAAATTCAATGCAGTCCTTATTCTTTGAAGCAAGTGAGGCAGAAAGTTCACATGTTACTTCGGGTCATGTTCCACTTGTGACGTTTTAGTTACATGGCCACAGTTCTCTGAAAGGGAAGCTAGGAAGGATAGTCTCTAGCTAAGTGACTAGCTATTCATTTGAGCACCATGCACTGTGCTATCTGCTGGCTTTACAGAAATGAGGTAAATGCACACAAACGTCTGTCTTCATGGAGTTTATAGAACATAATACATAAAAATACCCTGTAGTATTATATATTGAAAAGAGAGAAATGCTTTGGAAAATAATAAATGAAAAGAGGATAAGGGTGTTGAAATGCATTGTGACATGTTGCACTTTTCAATAGAGGGTTTGTTGTAGACCAAGCTTGTCTAACATGTGGCCCAGGGTGGTTCTGAGGGTGGCCCAACACAAATTTGTAAACTTTCTTAAAACATTGTGCGTTCTTTTTGTGATTTTTTATTTTGTAAGCTCATCAGCTATCGCTAGTGTTAGTGTTTTTTATGTGTGGCTCAAGACAATTCTTCCATTGTGGCCCAGGAAAACCAAAAGATTGGATACCCCTGTTGTAGACCATCCTGAGAAGGACTTTTAGAGCAAAAACTCTAAGCCCTACACACTTCTGGGGGGAAAAATCATTCCAGGCATAGATTGAGTAATCAGACATATGGTGCGATAGGAAAACACTCAGTGTGATCCAGGACCAGCTAGTAGGTCTGCTGTTTGGACGTCAGTGAGTAAAGGAGAAGCATGGTAAAATCTGAAGTTAGAGCAGTGACAAAGAACAGATCATTTAGGTCCTTAGGGGGTTGTTATGAGGACATTGGATTTTGCTCTGGGTGACTTAGAAAGTTTTTGGAGGTTGTTGGACAGAGACTGAGAAAAGTCGAGAATGGGTCATTGAGGAAACCTAGCAGCCGGCCACAATCAAATGTTTGGATTAGGCCAAATTAATTTATATCAACGTGACCAAAAAATGTGTGAATGCTGTGCATTCTCTTTTCTTGTAATTAATAATAAACTTAATTTGTTCAACTATTGATATGCTCATGGCAAAGGCAAAACCAGAAGGATAGAGATCATTGTAGTGGTTGCCAAGATTTAAAGTTGGAGAGTGGGTTTAGTTACAGAAGAACAGCATGAATAGTATCTCTGGGATTATGGCACTCTTCTGTATCTTCATTGTGGTGGAATTTGCATGATTATGCATTTGTAAAAATACATAATATATACCTATGACTAAATTTTAATATGTGGGAGTTAGAAACTCACTATATGTAAGTTAGAATAATTTTTTATTTCAATTTTTATTTTAGATTCAAGGAGTACATGGACAGATTTGTTACACTGGCATATTGTGTGATGCTGAGTGTTTGGAGTGGACTTAATTCCATCACCCAGGTAGTGAGCACAGTCTCCAGTAGGTAGTTTTCCAGCACTTTCTCCCTCCCCTCCTTCCCCTCTTTTTGAGTTCCCAGTGTCTATTATTCTCATGTTCGTATCCATAGTTACCCAATGTTTAGCTGCCACTTATCAGTGAAAATGTGGGTTTGGTTCTGTGTTCCTGCATTAATTTACTTAGGATAATGGCCTCCAGCTGCATCCATGTTGCTGCAAATGGCATGATTTCATTTCTTCATGGCTGTGTATTATTTCATGGTATATATGTACCACATTTTTTTAAATCCAATCCACCATAGATGGGTGCCTAGGTTGATTCCATGTCTTTGCTATTATGAATAGAGCTGCAATGAACATACATTTGGGTGTGTCTTTTTGGTAGAATAATTTATTTTCCTTTTGGTATATACCCAGTAATGCAATAGCTAGGTTGGATGGTATTTCTTTTGTAAGTTCTTTAAGAAATCTTCAAGCTTCTCTCCACAGTGGTTGAAGTAATGTACAAGGAATCATTTTTCTATGAATTAATAATTAAGATTTCAGGATTCTTTGAAATTGTGAGACAGCTTATTCCTGTAATGGTGATTACTGCACTTAATTAAATAAATAGAATTTTAAGCTATCAATAATATTAGCTTAGAGAATGTCAACACTTAAATTCCTTTTCAATTCAACGTTTCTTAAATTGATGGATCATCAGAGAATAAAGCAAACTAGTCATGCTTCTCTGTAATGATCCTCTTTTAATTATTTCTACTATTTTCTACATGGCACCATTTCCTAACATCTAAAAGATCACCGATATTTTTTGAACTGGAGACATTAAAAAAGAGAATTGTCTTTATAACTCAGCTTTTATTCCTTTATGTTCATGCTTTCTTCTCAGAATTCTTTTAATACCTAGCGAATTTTCTACTTCTAATTAACCAATTATCACTACTTGTTTTTAAGATAACTTCATGTTCTGCTTTTTAAAACTGCTAAATGTCTTTATAGACACTCTGTTCCTATTTGTAAGCTTTTGCTATTTTAACCCTTTATAAACTTTGAGACAGGAAATAGGGACTCCACATTCTTCCCAAATCACTACCATGAATCACAGCACTTGAATCTGGACTCTGGCCAGCAGCCTTTTAAGTTTCTGGGGTATGACATGAAAATTTTAAAACCTTACAGAGAAAAGGCTACAGAAAAAGAAAAGATACTGAAAAGATAATGTATAATAAATATTCAACAAAGTTGTTTTTTTCTGTTCAAGTAAAGTCACTTAATAAAGAATCAGAGATTGATTTGACTTTGACTCCTGTTGCCTGAAGGAAATTACTTAAACACACACACACACACACACACACACACACACACACACACACACAATCTTTATTCTATTCTCTAAACTATACCTAGAGAGAATGTTCTGTTTATAGATCATGGTTCCAGGAAACAAACTGCTTCTTTGTAAAATAAGTGTGTAGTATATGATACCCTGTGCAGGTGAACGTAAAATACTAAGGATGAGTATGCCTTTATTTATAGAGAAGTTGGAGGATTTGGTTTTCTTTTATTGTTTTGTTTTTTTGTTGTTGTTTTTCTTTTTCTTTTTTTGTTTTTATGAAACAGAGTCTCACTCTGTCACCCAGGTTGGAGTGCAGTGGGGCAACCTCAGCTCAGTGCAACCTCTGCCCCAGGGGTTCAAGTGATTCTCGTGCTTCAGCTCCTGAGAAGCTGGGATTACAAGTACCTGCAACCATGCCTGGCTAATTTTTGTATTTTTTGTAGAGATAGGGTTTCACCATGTTGGCCAGGCTGGTCTTAAATTCCTGACCTCAGACAATCTACCTACTTCAGCTTCCCAAAGTGCTGGGATTACAGGTGTGATCCACTGTGCCCGGCCTGGTTTTCTTTTTGACATGCTTTGGCTTTAGGAACACAGCCATAAATAGTCTGTCAGTCTTTTTTTCACTGAATTCCAAGAGAAAGTTACTGAAATAGTAACTTCAGACACAGTCTTCAGATCCATCCTAACAATAGCCCAATCTCAACAGGTATTTTTGACCCACCTGATGATTTTGGAAAGAGTGAAGGTGAAAAAGAGTCAGAAGATAAAAATATGTGAAGGACTAAAGACTTAAAAATCACTGCATTGTAGCCTACATCGATGAAGGTGGGAGCCTGGACTAAAATAGTTATGAGTAATACTTATTTTCATAATACCTCTTATTTTTGAAAGTATACTTACATTAATTATTTTGATGCTTAGGAAGTCTTATACAGCAGACAGATCAAGTATCATTACTAAATTCTGTTGGCTGTGGTAAAAGTGAGTCTCAGGGGAATATGCTCATTTGGTGGAACGGTCACTATGGGAATCCATAGCTCATTATTTGAACCCAGATCCCTCTTCACAATACTCGGTAGCTTATAAATAAATATGAACAAACCCCAAATTCACCATTTTATCACTGTCTACCTATATTTCATTGTTTCTTATTTCCCCTTTTATTGTTAATACCAATACACTCAAGAATAGCAACCATCTGCTAGTGTGAATTATCCCAGGGTGGGAGATCACCTTCAGGATCTCTTCTACAGCACCTATTTCTGATATCAAAGGCCAAACTGTAATATCTGTCATTATATATTCTCTTCCTTTTTTCATTTATTTTATCTATTCTTGCCTTTCTTAAATCTTTATTATTGAAATTTCTGATATTTATTTTGATGCCACATTCAGCAATTTTGGGTAAGATCAGGACTGATCATTATAATTATTCTTGATGTTTTTCATGAATCTTATAGGTAAAGTCAGTATTGACTTTCTTTTCTGATGATGTAATGAGAGTTTAATGGAATAAAGCAATAATGATAAAAGCTTGAACTCCTTACTATGCCAAAAGTAATCAGCCCCTATTTTGAGATGAACAATTACGGTTCATCATGATCAGTCTTCTATGTAGTTAGGATTCTATTCATTTAGTTTTATAAAGCCTTTTTTCGATGAGGTCTTGGTTCCTGAATGTCATGTTGAACCTTTATGTGAGATAATGAAAAAGAAATTTGGCTACCTGGGTCATTGGAAATGTACAAAGTTTCCATTGCATCATTCCTCTGAGGCGGCATCACTATTGATTACTGTGTAACTTTTCTTTGAAGAGCACTGAAAATGATTAATGGTTTTACCTTGGTTACACCCAAGAAGTCTTGACATTGCCTAATTCAACTTGCAGATTTGGCTTAGTAATATCATTTACTTCAACAGTTTTAAGCAAAATACATTTTTGAAAAAAGAAAAGAGGCTGTCTCATGACATATCTGGATTTAGTTTGTCTTACTGAACAGACTGCCCACAAAATTAGTGTGTGTGTGTAATTTTCTATAACAAAGAACTCTTACCAAACCAAGATATGTTTGGAAAGTGGAATCTTTCTATAATTGAAGTTTCAGCCCAACCACCAAATGATTAAACCTCTTTCCAAAGCACTCACTTCAATTAGTGTGTCTCTGGTCTTTTCCCCATAGCACTTGGTATATATATTTTATTTAGATATATGTATCTCCAAATACATATATATATCCCCAAACATATGGAATCTGAACTCTTGGGCAGTAGAGGTTATGCTTTGTTATGATTTTAGTAGTAGTAACAGGTAATAGGGACCTAAAACTCAAGAAATTACTTCAAAAAAATTATGAACTAGTACAAATTATAAATAGTCCGCTTATAAAGAATTCAATGAATTAATGTAGGATCAATAGGGTCCTGTAAAAACTTCATTTCCATAGATTACAGCATAAACAGTAGAGGTGACTGTAAGAAAAACAACTCTTAGTTTCAGAGCCAAAGGAAAGTATGTCTCTACCTATCTGTGAGTCAATCTAACTATCTACACACACACATACATATGTATACACATACATGTATTATGCATTTGGAAAAAAACTTGGTATTTTTAAGCAGGAGTCTTTTTGGTCCAATTTTGGTTCATATTTTATTAATTTGTTAAATATTTTATTAATGTGTGAAATGCATTTATATACTGCTCTCAATAAATTAATCCATGTTAATAATCTCTGTGCTTCTTTCAAAATATATTCCCCCATTAAATGTCTATAGACACTAATGATAGAAGGATAGAAGGATAGATGAAATGGAATAATTTAATTTCTTATTATCACAAAGCCCAAAGGTACTTTTTTTCTAAATCATTTAAGTCCACTTTAAGTACCTATTTTAGGTACTGACTGCTTATATCAAAAGATAGGAATCTGTAATTTGAGATATAAAAGTGAAAGCCTCAAAAATAACTGTAATCTAGTTACATCTTGTACAGTATTTAATGTGACACCTTTTTTTCAACAGTCTTATTCTGGTAAAATGATGTTTCAAATATATGACCTTTAATACTAAAAATGAACATGAAGTTTTAGCATGCTTTGTGAAATGTAGTAAAATTGCATACAGGTATCAGAAATCATTTTCTAATTCTGCTCACAAAAAAAGCCTCTGAAATGTATTCATGGTAAAGTTACATGTCATCATTGAAACCAGTAGAAGTTCATCTCATATGAGATTCATAAACAAGCCAGGATTGGGAGTTGTTTTGACTTAAATAATGTGTATTTTAAAAAATTAGCCAGGCATAATGGCAGGTGCCTGTAATCTGAGCTACTTGGGAGACTGAGGCAGGAGAATCGCTTGAACCTGGGAGGCAGAGTTTGCAGTGAGCCGAGATTGCACCATTACACTCCAGCCTAGGCAATAAGAGTGAAACTCCACCTCAAAAAAAAGAAGAAAAAAAAAAAATATATATATATATAGTATTTTTACCTAATTAATATTTTTAGGTAATTATTTGCATGTTAAAATGTGTTAGTGCTCAAATCTACAAAATGTAACATACTATGAATTTAATTATTTAACAGGACAGTTTGGCCTGGTACTTAATCACAAGGAGTTAGATCCCTTCTCTCAGCTGTGCTCCCTCCCCACATACAACCATTGTAATTAGTGACTTGGAAATTACATGATAGGATGTCATTGTTTTTCCTCCTGTAAAGGACTAAATGTAAGACAAAATAAACATATTCAAATGCTTCTGTATTTAAATTTATGTCATATAGTCTCAATCGAATATAGGTAGGAATTAAGTTAACATTTTTTTCCTAAGGGGAATTTCATCATACAGAAAATGAGAGTCTCCTAGAGTAATCAAATTCAATTTTAGAGTCTAGGATATAGAAATAAGGTGTTGGTTCTCTACAAAGAGTGCAGCTAATGCAGAAAATGTGTCTCCCACCCCACCCCCTGAGAAAAACTATAAATACCATTTGAGCATCAGTAACACACCAAAGACTTGAGGATGATGATTTATAAAAGTTATGACACAAGGGACGTCTCCGTTGCCCTCCCTGGGTATTATGCGAAAAAGAGTATTATTCATTTCTCAAGGACCCACGTTATCCACATAAATAAAAAAGCGTCAGAAGCGGCCGTCATGTGGGAACCACTGGGTTTCAGGGGTAATGGTTTGTCTTGTTCTGTCCTGAGAATGAGGCCGGAAGGATGAAGGGAAATGACATCAGATGGTCACTATTTTGAGAATCTAGCCTAATCAGGACACTTAATTTCCTGGCATGTTATCCCAGGAGACCATGAGAAAACTGATGCAATGACAAATATAAGCAACCCTGGAGATCCTCAGAACTATATTTGGAATAAAACTCTGGAAAAAGACTGAATACCATCCTAATTTAATAGGTAGAGTTTTATAGATATTTATTTAATAAAAATTATAATTAATCGTAGCAGTTTAAGTCTAATTATATGGTACTTACTATGTGTCAGTCATTCTTTGGAATCCGTTACATTTAATCAGCCTTTGGATCCACTCCATTTAACAGCTGGAATAATTGGAGTCCTGAAATACTAACTAATTTGCTCTAGTGCACACTTTTTAAACCGTTAAATAGTTTCTTTTACCTAAAGCTCAATAAAATGTATAAATTGTCTCACATATGTGGACATAAATAGATGAGACACACTACAAAATAGTTGAATGAGAAGCCACTAGTTGTAAAAATTGAAAACAAAAAATTACAGCATATTCAAAAATGTATATCATCCTAAATTTTGCTATAGAATGTAATATCTTGAAATACCTCAATATAATGTCCATATTATTAAATAACAACCATATGCAACAGTAAGAGAAATACTATTCATTATCTGTCTGTCAAAAAACATCAAGAAATATTATTAGTGAGTCTCAGATTGACGTATTTTATAATTTCTATTTTTCCTGGAGTTCGGGTACTTCGTGAATTAATACTATAGCTACTCACCCAATATTCAAGTCAATTGAAAAGTAACAAGTTGGATTTCTAAAAAGTCTCATGGAAGATAAAATTATTTGAAATCCAATAATGCACATCATTCAAGTCATCAAAATGATTACTGCAGACTGTGTTGATTTAAAGGTTTTCATTTGTACAGCCGTCATTCTGAAAAGATATTTATTATTTCAGTTTTAATTTAAATAGGATGCATACCACTTATTTATTCACTATAAGTATTTTCATTGCAAAACATTTGACAGCAAACTGGATTTTAGTAACAAAATTTTAACTACTGGGACTTGGCTTTAGAAACCTAAAGAACTGCAGTGAGAGCACAAACATTATAGTGAACAAATGAGGTGGATGGGTGCTCTCCTGAGCTACAGAAGAAATGATTTGGTGTTTAACACAAAACAAAAGTCAAATGTATTAGAGTTGTCCACCGTTTCCAATGGTGATCTTCTTGCTGATTTTGTCATTCCGTGACATCCGCAACAGTCGTACCCTCATGCCCTCTTTCACTTTGTCCAGGCCCACATGGTTGCCATCCAACCATTCAGCCTTGGCATTGCAGATTAAAATTTGGAAACCATTTTTATTGGGTCCAGCATTTGCCATGGACAAGATGCCAGGACCTGTACGTTTCTGGATGAAATTTTCATAACCAAGTTTCTCCTGGCAGATGGATTTGCCACCAATGCCATTATGGCATGAAGTTACCACCCTGGCACATAAACCTTGGAATAATTTTGTGAAAGCAGAAACTCTTATAACCAAATCCTTTCTCTACAGTGCCCCAAACACAAAAGTTGTCTGCTGTCTTTGGAACTTTGCCTGCAAACAGCTTGAAGAAGACGTGACCCAAGGGCTCACCCTCCGCAACTATGCCGAACAGAGTGGGGTTGACCACAGCTGATGGCAGGCCCCTCCAGGCAGCAGCAGTGTCTTAGAGAAAACACTGTTTATTCCACATGTGTAAAATTCAGTGAGTGACTTTCAGAAAGATCAAAAGAAAGTGAATGTAACATCCATGCTGTTGTTTAAATTTTATTTTTATGTGCATGCATGTTTCAAGGAAACAAAACTTTCAAGATATAGAATACAACATATAAAATAATTCAGAATTATCTTAATGTAGTGTACACAAATAACAATAATAAGTACATATATAGGATACATTGTATAATTTGTTTTGAGGTTTCAAAAAGCAGTAATTTGGTTTTAAAATTCTGATACCAATGTCTAATATAACATTCAACTAAAACATATTTCAGAAGTTGAACTTTTGAAAATAATAACAAATTAACACATAATTCTAAGGCATTCTGCCTTTTTCACAATAGTCAAAATAGTGTCTTTCATTTCTTTTGCAGAGAGCAAGAAGTTTGCTGCAGTTTTTCACTTCAGAAAGTTTATCATTCATCAATTGTGTAGTAAGAATGGTGTACAAATGGCCAAATACCAATGTATCAAATTCACGAAGCTGCTTATTTAAAAACATGGTTATGGTCCCAGACTTTGAGAGAGAGCTTGACAGCACTGGTCTATATCTTCTAAGACCTGCTCCAGAGTTTTCTTACCCCATCTGATGGCTTTCACCTTACATTTGACTTTTCACTGTTTCTGATAGGCCAAAATATGATGAAGAGGCGAAGGGTAAGGAGATCCATACCTAGCATGAGTGATCTCCCCGATTTAGGTTCATCCAACCACTGAAGATACAACTAGTAACAAAAGAATAGTCACTAAAACTTGGGAAAATGGAAATTTACTGTGGAAATAAGGCTAACATATTTGGGATATTTGAATTTCAACTGAACTTATTTACTTGAGCTTGGTGGAAGATTATTTAACTTACAAGACATAATTTTTTGTATCTTCCCAAGTAAAAATGTAGTCATTTTTACCAATGGAGCTTGAAAAACAAATCTTTTTTTGATAAATAATCATCTTGCTTTCAGCATCTAAAACTTATTACCAGAAACATACCTTCTGCCAGACGAATGGCATTATTTCTTATCCAAATGCCTAAAGGTATGATAGGCATTTTGATTGCTATTATTTTTTATTGTGTTTATTTCTGGAATTTTCTACTTTGAAGTTACCATCCTTGTCGTTAGCTAGAAGCTACAATATAAATTTTGCATTCAAGTCTCTGTGCTCTTTCCTTTGCATGCAAATATTATCCTGCTTTCAAATGATAATATAATCAGTTCACACTTTCATTGGAAGAACTAAAATATTAACACTTTGTTCTCTTTGAAGATGATGACCTAAGTTTTATATTGTAAACATTTCAATTAAATTATTGGTTCAAAAGATACTATTTTAAGTTTGGATGTAACATACTTGACAATGCTTTTGTCAGATTAATGAAGCTTAGCTTTGTTTTTTAAATTTTATTTTGATACATGGGCTCATACCTTTGGTTCAATTCATTGATAATTGTGTTTAAGAATAGAAGTATTTCCAAATTTGGGGTTTATATTTAAGATGAATATAAACATGCTTAGATTGTTCCAATACATTCAATATCTTTAAGTTAAAATTAGCTATAAGTTTCTCTATTCCTCCTAAAATTTCACAGAATGTATTATACAGAATATCTTCACAAAAAGTTAAAAATATCATATATAAAATAAAATCCTATGTTCCCTGTGTATTTATAAAAGTAAATCATCAATTATTAAGATGTAAAGTGACTTTTGTAGAGCAGCTGCAATCAATTATTATTATAGAAAAGAACATTCACTCAACCAGGTGTAAAAGAATTAAATAAAATCCTTACAAACACTGCCTCTTCATTAGCAAACCAGCTGAAAGATTAACAAATTTGCTGCCTGTCTGGAGATATTTAAACTATTCCAATGTGATGGTTCAGGAATTATGAGAGGATTTTTAAAAACAAAATATATTGAAAACTTCCACAAAGTGTGCCTCTAAAGTCTGAAACTTGTATTTGACCAGGATTCGATATTCTCCATTGCCCTTGACTGGATAAGGGGAGAGCACCAGGCATTGAATCAGACACTTATATGATATACTCTAGGATAGTCAAGAAAGGAATACCACTCTCGTTTATATTCCCCTTTATATTTTCTATGAATTTACCTCTCATCCTTAAGAAGAATTTATTAAATAATATCAGACTTTCAGTAAAGGCAGGCTATGGTTTAAACTAAACCTCTTGCTGAAAATATTTAGAAAATCTAGACAAAAACACCATCTTGAAAGCATAAAACATGTAAGATTGTGAAGAAGACTTAGGCCAGGATCCATGGGAAGATGAAGGGCCAGAGAGGCAAGTTCAGGGCTTCTAAGTATTTTCAACAGCAACAACAACGAACCCTTTTTTAACAGCCCTGCCCTGTTAGGAAGCAGAAATCAGAGTTCAGAGACGGTAATCTGGTGAGACCATCGCCATTTAAGGTAAGTATGATCAATGAGTAGTTGAAACTCAAAAGAGCTGAGGCTCAGCTTTAAATCTATGCAATCCCTGAACTTTGATTAAGTTGCTATTGGATTGCTAGTCTCTCAAAGTACCTGCCAGAAGCAAGCGTACTTTTTTGGTTTTTTTTTTTTTTGAGACGAAGTCTCGCTCTGTCGCCCAGGCTGGAGTGCAGTGGCCGGATCTCAGCTCACTGCAAGCTCCGCCTCCCGGGTTTACGCCATTCTCCTGCCTCAGCCTCCCGATCAGCTGGGACTACAGGCGCCCGCCACCTCGCCCGGCTAGTTTTTTGTATTTTTAGTAGAGATGGGGTTTCACCATGTTAGCCAGGATGGTCTGGATCTCCTGACCTCGTGATCCGCCCGTCTCGGCCTCCCAAAGTGCTGGGATTACAGGCTTGAGCCACCGCGCCCGGCCGCAAGCGTACTTTTTTAAGAGAGGATAATTTCATATGAGGCCTTACTATTTCTATAATTTTGCTAATATGTATAACACACAATGTAAAATAAATAAACAAATACACTTAAAGAGGAAGACAATTATACAAACCAAAAGAATCAATGTAATCTATAGATATAAATATAAATGTATGGATCAGTTTTTCATATATGCCAAATAACATAGGAGATAGAAGACACCCTGTTAAATTTGAATTTCAGAAAAACATTGAATATCCCAAGCAATATGTGGAATATCTTTATACTAAAAAAGTATTCACTGTTAATCTAGAATTTTATTCAGCACTTATCTGACATTCAAATTCAACTGGACATTCTGTGTTTTATCTGGAAACACGACCTATGAGGAACCCAAATATGAGACTTCCCAGAACCAGATTTTAAAATAACTACTATGTTCAAGAAGTTAAAAGACAAAGAAGAAAGAAAGGGCTTCACAAGGTCACCAGCTACAGGTTTTAGCTGCAGTTGCCAGAAGAACAAGCAATGATTAGACAGACATCGTTGCCAATGCCAATGAACAGCACAATGACAGCTCCTTCAATTTTAAAGTAGATTGAATAAAGAAAGTGAAATGAAACTATTTAAAACTGAAGAAGAGATTTGAACAAATGGAAATGTCTCTACTCCTCAGCAGGGTGGGAAATAGTGAGAAAGACCAGATGAACCAAAGAGGTAATTTTGTCTCCAAGCTGCATTTTTTGAAAATTTATTGCTAATTATACCCTTATTTCTCACAACTTTTTCTCTCTTTTTGTAATTTACCTCTGTGAAGACATGTGTTTTGTTGTTTCATCTACATTTTCAGAATGGTAGGAAGCTGATCTGTGAGCTGATTTGTGAAATATCATGGTTGTACCTAAATAATTTGTGTAATTAAATGAGTATACTCTTTTTATATTTTTTCTTTTTATCATAATGAATATCTAATATTAAAACCTACATTGAGGTCAGCTTGACATTTTTCAAATAACTTCTTTCAGATGGATAAATAACATTCTTTTTTGGCTAGGATTCCTGGCATTTCCTATGAGAAAGGTAGAGGATCTGCTTAGAAAGTTTTCGTCTTAGAATTACTTGAATATTTTCCCCCTTTTCTAATTTAATCTTCCATAGAAGTCAGAAGGGAGAATTAGGTAAATCTAAATTAAGTAAAATTATATTATTCTAAGCACTGCCACTAACATTTTACAGATAGTGGATGACATTATCTATAAACCTTTTCAAGAAGCTACAAACAGAACTAAAAATACCTAAGAAGAGGGTTATTTGTCCCAGACATTTTCCTTTTAAATAGTTCCAGCTTTTCTGAACTGGGGTGCTTTTGGTTTTTCTGGAGGATCAACACTTTGTTGTGTGTCACTAATTACAGAATTATTAGCCTTTTTCGCTTCGGTGCATTTAATTTGATCATCTTCTATTGACAATAATAGAAACCCTAAATATTTGAAGGGATAATCAGAAAATCAATAAATTTCAATAGAAATAAAATTACAAAGCACTACGCAAATGAAATCTATAAATATATAACATACACATATATGAGAAAAAGGGTATTTTCTTGTAGAATTCTTCAGTAATCGTTATTCAATTTAACATTTTAAGCAATTAATCTTTATTAATCTAGCAATTCACATGTCATCCCCACTACTCAGGGGAAATAATAAGAAAAAATACAGTTTTCAATGTATTAATAATTGATAATAATGCTGTTACATTTACTTATGTAGAAGCATATTTAATAAATACATCTTTACAATTTACAAGGCTCATGTGCCCTAAGGGTCCTTTAGGAAGTATAGAAGTATGTGACAATTGCCACCTCATAGATGAGGATGCTTAAGCCAGAAGAATTCAGCTTAATAGCTCAAGATCATGCTGACATTTGGAAGTGGATGCAAGATTAAAATGGAAGATTTTGACAGTAAGTGTGGTGCTCTTTTTGGTACAATATTTCTCTGATTCTTCTGAAAAGTTTATATTTCATTGGTTTGTGCTTTCCTGGTGGCATATGATAGGGTCATTTGATATAGTTTACATTGATCTTATTTAAAAAAATAAAATAAAATAAAATAAAATAAACAAGGAACAGAAAATGGAAACAAGCTCTTTTTTTTTGACTGCTTACAATATTCCAGCACAGCTTTAAGTGCTTTACATATACTAACTCATTTAATCATCCCAAAATGCTATAAAGAGAACGCAAATGGAGACTTTTCAGAGTCTTAACTTGGTTGAAACCACTAGTCTTCAACTGAGACCTCACTCCTGTGGGCTCTTTTAGTACACCCCCAGCTGCCACAGAACCACCTGTGACAAACGCTTGTGGATCAGGGAGAGTGTGTGGCTCCATTTCTAACCAAAGCACATTGTTTTCAAGGCTTCAAACATACCCTGGAAAGTTCACATGGCCACTATTATCCCAAAGAATGTTGGGGAGAAAATCGACCGCATTGGTCAATATGCCTATTTCTCTTGATCAGTGCCTGAAGAACAAGTCCCTGCAATATGCTGCCATTATCACAGAGCTATGGGCTTTCTTGTTGTTAATTCAGTGATCAGCACTTCTATTGCCTACAAAAATCTATACGCTGTGGCCTCCATAATACCCACATCATTATAAAGGAACTCCCCCATCCTTTCCCACATATCTTCATATCTTCAGCATGATTTCTCAATATTCCTGAAACCTCGAGTTTCATGAGAATACGATTTCCCGCGCACCCACTTACATGAAGACGGTTTATATTCTCAAAAAAAACACTTAACCCAGGGTCAGTATTCTTCTACACCTCCAAAATTAAGCATCCAAAGCATCTTAAGAATATTAATAGTTAACTTTTGTTTATTTTATTATTATTATTATTATAATATATATTTTTTTTATTGTTTTTTTTTTTGAGACGAAGTCTTGGTCTGTCGCCCAGGCTGGAGCGCAGTGGCGCATCTCAGCTCACTGCAAGCTCCGCCTCCCGGGTTCACGCCATTCTCCTGCCTCAGCCTCCCGAGTAGCTGGGACTACAGGCTTCCGCCACTGTGCCTTTTAGTAGAGACGGGGTTTCAACATGTTAGCCGGAATGGTCTCGATCTCCTGACCTCGTGATCTGCCCGCCTCAGCCTCCCAAAGTGCTGGGATTACAGGCGTGAGACACCACGCCTGGCCCAAGAATACTAATAGTTAACTTTTAATGAGCATGTACCACATGCCCAATCTGTTTTAAGCATTTCACATGTAATTATAAAGTAAATCTTCAAAATATGTATGAGACAGGATTATTAATATAACTGTTGGACAGATTCCTCATGTCTTAAGTCACATTAAATAGGAAGTGATCATTTCGACTTTGATTATTAACCTTTATGCTATAGTATTTCACTTATTTGCTTTTTTTAATTTAAAAAATTCACAATTTTTAATAATAGTTTACTATTCGTATCTTTATTAAGTAAATTTTTTATTTTTTCTTCCTTCATTATTTTCTACCATGCATCACTTGCATTTTTAATGAGAAAGAATCCTCTTTCATTCCTTGCCATTTATTGCTATAAAGTAACATTCAAGCCAAATCTACGTAAGAGCAATGCTGTTATATCTTTTGTTTTGTGTGGCTATTTCGTTTATTTTTGTTGAGGTACAGAAGAGCAGTCTGATGAAACCCTATTTCATAAACCTTATTAAATAATGGCCTAAAAGAAAGAAAAGATTTCTGGAAGTCTAATTGTAACAAATCTCCATTTTCTGACTACAGGAAGGATGGTATGACTGCTCACTGGGTATGCGTATCAACTGACATGAAAATAAAATCTACATGTCACGTCGTGGCTCCATACAGCTGCAATAATTGCTGCACTGCAGCTGTTGAACCTACCTTAAATGTCAGAGATAATTTCTAATACACATGTTTAGGTTTCGTCATTTTCTTTAATACAAGCTAAATAATTTGTGGGAATGTATAAATACTGTATACATAAACAATGACTCTGTAGCTAGCCTTCAGAAACATGTTGGAATGTCAACACACTATGACATTATATATGAAGTAATTGTGGGAAATATGCACATAAACTTACAGCAAACATTTAGTGAGAAAAAACACTTGTAACTTTTCTATCAGAATTTCAATTTAAAAAAAATGAAGCACTTGACAGCAAATCCATATGCACATATCATCTGATAGCAGCAACTAATTAAATTATAAAAGGTAGAGCACATAGCACAAAGAAAGCGCTACAGAACCTCATGCCACTTCCATGTTGATCCCTGGATATGTACTTTATTTGCTAAATGCTGTTATATTGTAACATTCTTTTAAAAATTTATGTCATTCCCACTAGCAACACACCTTAGCTGAAAATTAAAGAGAGGCTGGAAAAGTCATTCATATAATAGGAAAATTATTGAAAGGAACTTTGAAATTGACATTATAGAGATCAGCGTGTGTAAGTGAAGAAAATATGTATAATAATTAGGTTGGTGATATGTAATAGTACTTATACTTTTTAGATTAACAAATATGCTACTTTGTTGACTTATTTTGCTCTTTTGTTGTTGGTTTTGTTTCATTTCATTTTATTTTTTATTATTTTTATTTTTATTTATTTATTTATTTTGAGATGGAATCTTCCTCTGTATCCCAGGCTCGAGTGCAGTGGCACGATCTGGGCTCACTGCAAGCTCTGCCTCCCAGATTTACTCCATTTTCCTTCCTCAGCCTCCCAAGTAGCTTAGACTATAGGCGCCCACCAACACGCCCAGCTAATTTGTTGTAATTTTTAGTAGAGACAAGGTTTCACCATGTTAGCCAGGATGGTCTTGATCTCCTGACCTCGTGATCTGCCCGCCTCGGCCTCCCAAAGTGCTGGGATTACAGGCGTGAGCCACCGTATTTTTTATTTTTATTTTTTTGAGATGGAGTCTGGCTCTGTCGCCCAGGCTGGAGTGCAGTGGCAGGATCTCGGCTCACTGCAAGCTCCGCCTCCCGGGTTCATGCCTTTCTCCTGTCTCAGCCTCCAGAGTAGCTGGGACTACAGGCGTCTGCTACTTTGTATTTTTAGTAGAGAGGGGGTTTCACTGTGTTAGCCAGGATGGTCTCGATCTCCTGACCTCATGATACGTCCGCCTCGGCCTCCCAAAGTTGGTTTATTGTTTTGTTTTCTGTTGCTATAATTTTTGAAAGGTTAAGTTTTATTCCAATTTTAAAGAATGTTTTTCAGTATCAATACTCTGAAAATTATGTTAGTATATGATATTTGAAGTCTTTTGATCCATATTTATTAATATTATTCCCTCATGATTAGCCATTGCCATCTACTTAATATTTATTTGTTGAGAACCTATTATACACCAGACATTTTCTATATCCAGGAAAGACAACTTCAGTCCTATATGATTACACTTTTATGAGGTATCTGAAGTAGTCACCTTCATAGAAATAGAAAGTATAATGGTGGTTGGCAGGGGCTGGGTAGAGGAGGGAATCAGAAGTTTGTTTAACGGGTACAGGGTATCAGTTTTACAAGATGAAAAAGTTCTTGAGACCCATTGCACAGCAACATGAATGTGCTTAATACTACTAAACTGTACACTAAAAAATTGTTAACATGATAAACAGAAACTTACCAAAATGTATATTTGACACATGTGTAGTTTATTGTACGCCAATTCTACCTCAATGACACTGGTTTTTTTGTTGTTGTTTTTTAAAGATATGGAGGAACCTTAAATATATATTGCTAAATCAAAGAAGCCTATCCGAAATGGTTACATACTGTATACTTGCAACTATAGGACATTTTGGAAAAGGCAAAACTATAGGGACAGTTAAAAGATCAGTGATTCACAGGGGTTCAGGGAGAAGAAAGGGAAGAATATGTGGATTGCAGGGGATTTTTAGGGCAGTCAAATTAGGTATGATATTGTCATAGTTGACACTTTTTAAAACCCATAGGACTTTAGAACACAAATCTAAATTATTGATCGTATTTCATAATAATTTATCATTTTTCAGCATTTTTAACAAATGTACCATACTAATGCAAGATGTCAATGTGGGGGAATCTGCCAGGATGTGGAGAGAGAATATATTGATAATGTTTATATTTTTTGCTCAATCTTTTAGTATAAAAATACTCCAAAAAAATCTAACTATTAAAAAGAAATACATTCAAAATGCAAACATAATCAAATCAATTCTCACCAACTCTACCGCCTTCACCTTAATTTTAGACCATCATCATTTTTCATATTTTTTGCCCTGCTCCTGTAGAGGGTGTTCTAAGTGTAGAGGCAAGATAGAGTCATTTAAAACATTTCACTGCTCTTTGCAAAATCCAGCTTTGGATTTTAAATTAGAATCAGACAGTTTAAAGTCATCACAGCCACCTATATGACTACCTAATTTTGTACCACATAATTGAATATCCTTTAACTTTTTGGCATCATCTGCCCAGCTCACTTCACTCTAGCTTCATTGACTAGTTCTAACTCTTTCTTGAACACATCAGCCATTCTCTAACTCAAAGATTGTCTTTGTTGTTCTCTTTCTAGTATGATCTTCTGCCAGACAGCCTGATAAACCTTATGCCTTAACTCCTTTGAGTCTGCTCACTTACCATTTTCTTTCTTTTTTTTTGAGACGGAGTCTCGCTCTGTCACCCAGGCTGGAGTGCAGTGGCGCCATCTCAGCTCACTGCAAGCTCCGCCTCCCGGGTTCACGCCATTCTCCGGCCTCAGCCTCCCGAGTAGCTGGGACTACAGGCGTCCGCCACCTCGCCCGGCTAATTTTTTGTATTTTTAGTAGAGACGGGGTTTCACCGTGGTCTAGATCTCCTGACCTTGTGATCCGCCCGCCTCGGCCTCCCAAAGTGCTGGGATTACAGGCGTGAGCCACCGCGACCGGCTATCATTTTCCTAATAAGCAGAAACTTCCTTGACCACCTAGTGTAAAATAGCAAGCATTTCTTCTCAGCACTTTCAATCCCTTTCCTTGCTGTATTTTTCCCCATAGCACTTATCATTATTAGATATTCTATCGATTTCACTGTGCAACTCTACAATATAATATGCCAGGAAGGAGAGAGAGAGAGGAAAGAAGGTGGAGAAGAGAAAAGCAGAGGAAGACAATAAAACTGAGAAAACAAATCTTAGAGATAACTAGGCTTTCTGAAGTTATCACACCAAGTAGGTGAAATCCAAGATTCAGACATTCTTCCAGACCCGTCCCAAATCCAGATAAATATGACTAATCCAAGATTCATACATAAGCATTTATACTATTTTGATACACATATTTATAGATTTTTGCCTAATTGCCTTATCATAACTCATCTCCGAACATATATTTGTTTGCCTTCATGTTATTCTATGGAGTAACTGCAAATTTGAGATAAGTATATTAACTGAGAACACTTAGTTACTGTATTTAAGTAGAGGAAGATTATTTCTTAGAGAAGACTGGGGTTTAGTTAAGACTCATTATCTGTCAGAGTTGGGTCAAATGCAAAAATAGCCTTTTACCTTAATATGATTGACCTAACAAAAGCCCTTGCATTTATTCATTAGGGTTATTCTTAAATGGTTCTGTCTGAAAAGTGCTTTTCAACAATAGATTAATCCCCAAAGCATTTTAAATCTTTGGGTAAGCTGCTGCAGGTTAGAAATTAAAACATTCCATTATATATCTACCAAATAGAGTTCAGTGCTTCAGGCTGTGAACTTGTCTAAAACTCTTGCAAAGAGTATCTGTTTTGTAAATGTCTTTTATAGTAAAGCATGAAGGAGTCAGTTTAAATGTTAAGAAAAAAGAAAGAAAGGCATATGGAGAATAGTAAAACCATAAATTTAAGGTCATGACAGATGTCATGGTTCTTAACAAAATAACTAACTTGAATTTTGAATGATCAAGAAAAGTTACAATTCAATTTGGGAATATGTTACTTTGTGCATTTCTTGTTTAGAACTAAAACATTTCTGTACAATTTAATCTTTTCATACCATTACACTGCAGTGTTAGGGCTTTTCTTTTGCAATGTTTAATTCCTTTTCTTGGATGGACAAATTATCCTTGTTTTCCCTGCAGCCAACTCTAATGATTTCCACTAACTGTGATAATGAGGCCAAAGCTGATTAACTTTAGGCCTTTCTTCTACTAAAATTAACAAGCAAGCTATACTGTAATAAATGTAACTCTCTCTCTCTGTATATATATATATACACACACACATTATATATATAATATATCTCATATATATCGCTATATATAGTATGTATATGTGTGTGTGTCTGTGTATTTGTGTGTCTGTCTGTGTAAGAATATTCTTATCTTCCCTTCTAGCAAAAGGAAAAAAAAAAATCAGTGAATCTGCCAACATGGCCATTGCCAGTTGGCCAGAGGATCAGGTCACTTGCATGTCCTCTCTCAGCCTGAGAGAATATATGCATACTTGGCTGCATTCTAGTTTTGAAGGACACCTGCACTGCTGGTTCTGGACTTAGTGGGATACAGAGGCACTGTCTTGAACAGCTTTATTTTAACCCATTTAAACAAAGAGTTAAACTGGAATTTAGAACTTTTTCAAGGAAAGATGTTATAAATCAGTATGAAAACTTAAATAGATTTCATTTTACCCAAATATTAATACATAAAACACATCCTTTTTTACTTAGCCTTTTATCATTAGTCATTTACCTTGTTTTCTAGATGGAGGAATTGTGTTTAATGGTACCAACTGTTTTGTGGTGTTTTTCTTGAAGAAGAGGCCATTCTTCTCCGGATGATTATTTTGGACTTTGCAAAAGAACAAGGAAGCACTTACAAAGAAGTTTATACTCAGAATTTGCTTTTTACATCTCTATTGGAAAGCATATATTGCTTATTAAATAAATATACAGCTGTAGACTTCCAAACTTTTGGACTATCATTATATGCCTTGCAGTTTTTTATTGGTACTGTGAGGGCAACAAGGAAGTAAAAAAAAAAAAAAAAAAATGACCTTCTCTAAAGCAGTTTCCAATTTAAATCTCGAACAAAAGACACTTAACAATTATTCTGTTACTATGTTAGGTATTCGTAAGTCCTTATAAATGCTTTTTTAAGAATATCTAATACAGTTAAGAGAGCTCTTTACATAACTATCTCTTACGTTTATGAGTCCTTGCTAGGTAGGAGCTATATCTCATCTATGTCTTTAATCCCTAATCAGTGACACAAAATCAAGCTTACAATAGGTGTTTGGTAACAACTTTTTTGTATGATCAAAAAGTTTGAATTACATAAGCAGAGGTTTCATTTATTTCATACTAGATGCATGTATTTTATATAATATTTATATACTCTTCTTCTATCTAAACACTTGAGTGTTTTTAGTTAAAAGGCCAACCAAAGAACTAAAGAGTCATTCTTCAGTCTTCTCCTTCTTTAACTCATATATCCAACTCATTTTCAAGTTTCATAGATCCAGCAAAATGCATATCGAATCTTTAAATTCTGTTCTTCTCCACTGTTATTTTTTTTTCTTTTCTACCATGAAAAATTGTGGAATAATTCTTTGATAACTTTAAGGCCATACATAATATAACACACTAATTACCACCACTGCTTCTACCTCCAGTACTGCCATTGCCACAATCACCATCAGTACCACCATCACAACCATTACTACCACCATCACCAAAACCACCACCACCATCAGCACCTGTACCATAATTACCATCTCCACCATCACCGGCACCATTATCATCAGCATGCCACCACCACCACTGCCATTGCCAATGCCTCAGTGGAAGAGGAGTGGAGTAGCGAGGTGCTTGAGACAGAATTTTCTCCCCCAAATCCCCCATTATCACCATTGCTGCTAACACTATCAAAGCTAAAACTTCAGGTTGTTTCTATACCTGAAGCCTCAATACTCTTTATTATTATTATTATTATTATTATTATACTTTAAGTTCTAGGGTACATGTGAACAACGTGCACGTTTGAAACATAGGTATACATGTGCCATGTTGGTTTCCTGCACCCATCAACTCATCATTTACATTAGGTATTTCTCCTAATGCGATCCCTCCCCCAGCACCCTACCTCTTGACAAGCCCTGGTTTGTGATGTTCCCCACGCTGTATCCAAGTGTTCTCATTGTTCATTTCCCACCTATGAATGAGAACATGTGGTGTTTTTTCTGTCCTCATGATAGTTTGCTGAGAATGATGGTTTCCAGCTTCATCCACGTCCCTGCAAAGACATGAACTCATCCTTTTTTAATGACTGCTTAGTATTCCATGGTGTACATGTGCCACATTTTCTTAATCCAGTCTATCATTGATGGACATTTGGGTTGGTTCCAAGTCTTTGCTATTGTGAATAGTGCCACAGTAAACATATGTGTGCTTGTGTCTTTATAGCAGCATGATTTATAATCCTTTAGGTATATGCCCAGTAATGGGATGGCTGGATCAAATGGTATTTCTAGTTCTAGATCCTTGAGGAATCACCACACTGTCTTCCACAATATTTGAACTAGTTTACAGTCCCACCAACAGTGTAAAAGCATTCCTATTTCTCCACATCCTTTCCAGCATCTGTTGTTTCCTGACTTTTTAATGATTGCATTCTAAATGGCTTAAGATGGTATCTCATTGTGGTTTTGATTTGCATTTCTCTCATGACCTGTGATGATGAGCATTTTTTCATGTGTCTATTGGCTGCATAGATGTCATCTTTTGAGAAGTGTCTGTTCATATCCTTTGCCCACTTTTTGATGGGGTTGTTTCTTTCTAGTAAATTTGTTTGAGTTCTTCATAGATTCTGGACATTAGCCCTTTGTCAGATGGATAGAGTGCAAAAATTTTCTCCCGTTCTGTAGGTTGCCTGATCAATCTGATGGTAGTTTCCTTTCCTGTGCAGAAGCTCTTTAGTTTAGTTAGATCCCATTTGTCTCTTTTGATTTTTGTTGCCATTGCTTTTGGTGTTTTAGTCATGAAGTCTTTGCCCATGCCTGTGTCCTGAATGGTATTGCCTAGGTTTTCTTCTAGGGTTTTTATGGTTTTAAGTCTAACATTTAAGTATTTAATCCATCTCGAATTAATTTTTGTATAAGGTGTAAGGAAGGGATCCAGTTTCAGTTTTCTACTTACGGCTAGCCAGTTTTTCCAGTAACATTTATTAAATAGGAATACTTTCCCCATTTCTTGTTTTTGTCAGGTTTGTCAAAGATCACATGGTTGTAGATGTGTAGTATTATTTCTGAGGGCTCTGTTCTGTTCCATTTGTCTATATATCTGTTGTGGTACCAGTACCATGCTGCTTTGGTTACTGTAGCCTTGCAATATAGTTTAAAGTTAGGTAGCATGATGCCTCCAGCTTTGTTCTTTTTGCTTAGGATTGTCTTGGCAATGTGGGCTCTTCTTTGGTTCCATGTGAAATTTAAAGTAGTTTTTTCCAATTCCGTGAACAAAGTCATTGGTAGCTTGATGGGGATGGCACTGAATCTATACCTTGGGCAGTATGACCATTTTCAAGATATTGATTCTTCCTATCCATGAGCATGGAATGTTCTTCCATTTGTTTTTGTCCTCTTTTATTTCGTTGAGCAGTGGTTTGTAGTTCTCTTTGAAGAGGTCCTTCACATCCCTTCTAAGTTGGATTCCTAGGTATTTTATTCTCTTTGTAGCAATTATGAATGGGAGTTCACTCATGATTTGGTTCTCTGTTTGTCTGTTAGTGGTGTATAGGAATGCTTGTGATTTTTTTCACATTGATTTTGTATCCTGAGACTTTGCTGAAGTTGCTTATCAGCTTAAGGAGATTTTGGGCTGAGACGATGGGGTTTTCTAAACATATAGTCATGTCATCTGCAAACAGAGACAATTTGACTTCCCCTTTTCCTAATTGAATACCTTTATTTCTTTCTCTTGCCTGATTGCCCTGGCCAGAACTTCCAACATTATGTTGAATAGGAGCAGTGAGAGAGGGCATCCTTGTCTTGTACCCATTTTCAAAGGGAATGCTTCCAGTTTTTGCACATTCAGTATGATATCGGCTGTGGGTTTGTCATAAATAGCTCTTATTATTTTGAGATATGTTCCATCAATAACTAGTTTATTGAGCGTTTTTACCATGAAGGGCTGTTGAATTTTGTTGAAGGCCTTTTCCGCATCTATTGAGATACTCATGTGGTTTTTGTCATTGGTTCTGCTTATGTGATGGATTACGCTGATTGATTTGTGTATGTTGAACCAGCCTTGCATCCCAGGGATGAAGCCAACTTGATCGTGGTGGATAAGCTTTTTGATATGCTGCTGGATTTGATTTGCCAGTATTTTATTGAGGTTTTCACATCATTGCTCATCACAGATATTGATCTAAAATTCTCTTTTTTGTTGTTGTGTCTCTACCAGGCTTTGGTATGAGGATGATGTTGACCTCATAAAATGATGTAGGGAGTATTCCTTCTTTTTCTATTGATTGGAACAGTTTCAGAAGGAATGGTACCAGCTCCTCTTTGCATCTCTGGTAGAATTCAGCTGTGATTCCGTCTGGCCCTGGACTTTTTTTAGTCGGTAGGCTATTAATTATTGCCTCAATTTCAGAGCTTTTCATTGGTCTATTCAGAGATTCAGCTTCTTCCTGGTTTAGTCCTGGGAGGGTGTATGTGTCCAGGAATGTATCCATTTCTTCTAGATTTTCTAGTTTATTTGCATAGAGGTGTTTATAGTATTCTTTGATGGTAGTTTGTATTTCTGTGGGATCGGTGGTGATATCCCCTTTATCAATTTTTATTGCATCAATTTGATTCTTCTCACTTTTCTTCTTTATTAGTCTTGCTAGCGGTCTATCAATTTTGTTGACCTTTTCAAAAAACCAGCTCCTGGATTCATTGACTTTTTGAAGGGTTTTTTGTGTCTCTATCTCTTTCAGTTCTGCTCTAATCTTAGTTTATTGCCTTCTGCTAGCTTTAGAATTTGTTTGCTCTAGTTCTCTAGTTCTTTTAATTGTGATGTTAGGATGTCAATTTTAGATTTTTCCTGCTTTCTCTTGTGGGCATTTAGTGCCTTAAACTTCCCTCTACACACTGCTTTAAATACGTCCCAGAGATCCTGGACATTGTGTCTTTGTTCTCATTGGTTTCAAATAACATCTTTATGTCTGCCTTCATGACTTTATTTACCCAGTAGTCATTCAGGAGCAAGTTGTTCAGTTTCCATGTAGTTGTGCAGTTTTGAGTGAGTTTCTTAATTCTGAGTTCTAATTTGCACTTTGGTCTGAGAGACAGTTTCTTGTGATTTCTGTTCTTTTATATTTGCTAAGGAGTGCTTTACTTCCAACTATGTGGTCAATTTTAGAATAAGTGCTATGTGGTGATGAGAAAAAATGTATATTCTATTGATTTGGAGTGGAGAGTTCTGTATATGTCTACTAGGTCTGCTTGTTGCAGAGCTGAGTTCAGGTCCTGGATGTTCTTGTTAACCTTCTGTCTTGTCGATCTAATATTGACAGTGGGGTGTTAAAGTCTCCCATTATTATTGTGTGGGAGTCTAAGTCTCTTTGTATGTCTGTAAGGACTTGATTTATGAATCTGGGTGCTCCTATATTGGTTGCATATATATTTAGGATAGTTAGCTCTTCTTGTTGAATTGATCCCTTTACCATTATGTAATGGCCTTCTTTGTCTCTGTTGTTATTTGTTGGCTTAAAGTCTGTTTTATCAGAGACTAGGATTGCAACCCCTGCTTTTTGTGCCTCCCATTTGCTTGGTAGATCTTCCTCCATCCCTTTATTTTGAGCCTGTGTGCATCTTTGCACGTGAGATGGGTCTCCTGAATTTAGCACACTGATGGGTCTTGACTCTTTATCCAGTTTGCCAGTCTGTGTCTTTTAATTGGGGCATTTAGCCTATTTACATTTACGGATAATATTGTTATGTGTGAATTTGATCCTGTCATTATGATGTTCACTGGTTATTTTGCCTGTTAATTGATGTGATTTCTTCATAGCATCAGTGGTCTTTACAATTTGGCATGTTTTTGCAGTGGCTAGTACTGGTTGTTTCTTTCCATGTTTAGTGCTTCCTTCAGGAGCTCTTGTAAGGCAGGTCTGTTGGTGACAAAATCTCTCAGCATTTGCTTGTCTGTAAAGGAATTTATTTCTCCTTCACTTATGAAGCTTAGTTTGGCTGGATATGAAATTCTGGTTGAAAATTCTTTTAAGAATGTTGAATATTGGCCCCCACTCTCTTCTGGCTTGTAGCGTTTCTGCCAAGAGATTCGCTGTTAGTCTGATGGACTTCCCTTTGTGGGTAACTCGACCTTTCTCTCTGGCTGCCCTTAACACTTTTTCCTTCATTTCAACTTTGGTGAATCTGACAATTATGTGTCTTGGGGTTGCTCTTCTCGATGAGTATCTTTGTGGTGTTCTCTGTATTTCCTGAGTTTGAATGTTGGTCTACCTTGCTAGGTTGGGGACATTCTCCTGGATAATGTCCTGAAGAGTGTTTTCCAACCAGTTCCATTCTCCCCATCACTTTTAGGTACACTAATCAAACATAGATCTCATCTTTTCACATAGTCCCATATTTCTTGGAGACATTGTTCATTTCTTTTTACTCTTTTTTCTCTAACCTCGTTTTCTTGCATTCTTTCATTAATTTGATCTTCAATCACTGATACCCTTTCTTCCATGTGATCGAATCAGCTACTGAAGCTTGTGCATGTGTCACGAAGTTCTTGTGCCATGGTTTTCAGTTCTATCAAGTCATTTAAGGTCTTCTCTAGACTGTTTATTGTAGTTAGCCATTCATCTAATCTTTTTTCAAGGTTTTTAGCTTCCTTGCAATGGGTTCAAACATCCTCCTTTAGCTGGGGGAAGTTTGTTATTACTGACATTCTGAAGCCTACTTCTATCAACTCGTCAAAGTCGTTCTCTGTCCTGTTTTGTTCTGTTGCTGGTGGGGAGCTGTGATACTTTGGAGGAGAAAAGGTGCTCTGATTTTTAGAATTTTCTGCTTTCCTGCTCTGGTTTCTCCCCATCTTTGTGGTTTTTATCTACCTTTGGTCTTTGATGTTGGTGACCTACAGATGGGGTTTTGGTATAGATGAACTTTTTGCTGATGTTGATGCCATTTCTTTCTGTTTGTTAGTTTTTCTTCTAACAGGTCCGTCAGCTGCAGGTCTGTTAGAGTTTGCTGGAGTTTCACTCCAGACCCTGTTTGCCTGGGTATCACCAGCAGGGGCTGCAGAACAGCAAATATAGCAGAACAGCAAATATTGCTGCCTGATTCTTTCTCTGGAAGTTTCGGCCCAAATGGGAGCCACCTATATGAGGTGTCTCTTGGCCCTTACTGGGAGGTGTCTCCCAGTTAGGCTACACGGGGGTCAGGAACCCACTTGAGGCAGCAGTCTGTCCATTCTCAGAGCTCAAACACTGTGCTGGGAGAACCACTACCTTCTTCAGAGCTGTCAGACAGGGATGTTTAAGTCTGTAGAAGTTGTCTGCTGCCTTTTGTTTAGCTATGCCCTGCCCACAGAGGTGAAGTCTAGAGGCAGTAGGCCTTGTGGAGCTGCAATGGGTTCCGCCTAGTTCCAGCTTCCTGGCCACTTTGTTTACCTACTCAAGCCTCAGTAATGGCAGACACTCCTCCCCAAGCCAGGCTGCAGCGTCACAGATGGATCTCATACTGCTGCCCTAGCAGTGAGCAAGGCTCCATGAGCGTGGGACCCATCAAGCCAGGAACCGGAGAGAATTACCTTGTCTGCCAGTTGCTAAGACCTTGGGAAAAGCATAGTATTTGGGCAGGAGTGCCCCGTTTTTCCAGGTAGTCTGTCACAGCTTCCCTTGGCTATTAAAGGGAAATCCCCCAACCCCTTTTGCTTCCCGGGTGAGGCAATGCTCCACCCTACTTCAGCTTGCCTTCCGTGGGCTACACCCACTGTCCAATCAGTCCCAGTGAGATGAACCAGGTACCCAGTTGGAAATGCAGAAATCACCCATCTTCTGCGTCGATCACTCTGGGAGCTGCAGACCAGAGCTGTTCCTATTCGGCCATCTACTTCTTCTCCACTGTTATTAAATCCACAACACCATAGCTTTTTTCTAGACTTCTACCAGGCTCCACCAGTGGTTCAACCTGTATTCCTTCAGTATAATTTCTTTAAAATATGAATCAGAGAATGTCACTCTCTAGATTAGACCATTTAATGCCTCCAATATGCTTAGAATAAAGTCAAATACCTTATCCTGTCTGACAAAGTCCCCCTAAACTGGATCCTACTATATCCTTATCCTCATCTTCATTTACTCTCACCCTTCCCATTAAGCTTAAAACACATCATGTTCTTTTATATAAAGCTCGCTCCAGCCAGAATCCTTTGGACCTGCTGTTTTCTCTGTGTGGAACCTATTTTTTTCTGTCATTGTTACAGCTGGTTCCTTCTTGTGATCTGTGCCTATAATTAAATGCTACCTTTATATCTATGTTTATATTGCCATAAATGAAAGATGCACTTAAGAGTAATTTTATAATGGGTTTAATTATTTTACTTATAAGAATTCTGGAAGAAAGACTATTACAGTGCTAGTTAATGACATAGCCCCATGATATCAAGGCAGTCATTAAGTTTCTCTGTTCATTTTCTACTTTCCTTTCCAGATTGTACTTCAGCTAACTTGAGAATTCAAGCATCATATCAGGGGTGAATAGATGAGAATAGCACTCTTTTAGGAAAGAAGTACCAGGGGAATGACCGTTAAGCTGGCAATTAAAAATGTTTGCCGTATTTCCTCAGAGAGATAATCTCTGATAATTCAGTTTATAGTTGTACTCAGCTGTTTTCAGCACATATTCCATTTTTATTTTTCTGCATAACATTTATGATCATTTGGCATTTTTTAAATTTTTTGTTTGTTGTTTTGTTTATTATCAGTATTCCCTCATTAAAACATAAACTGTGGATTGCCTATTTTCTTCATAGTTTTATTTACAAGATCCAAGATAAATGTAATAAATGTATTTGTCTTTTTGTGGCTAGCTGATTTTACTTAGCATGATGTCTTCAAGGTCCATCCATACTGTAGCACATGACAAGATTTCCTTCATTTTTGAGGGTGAATAGTATTCTGTTTTATGTGTATGATAAATTCTCTTTAACCAATGATCCATCAATGGACATTTGGGAAATACAAATCAAAATCACAATGAAATATCACCTCATACCCATTAGGATGGCTACTATAAAAAAAGAAAAAGACAAAAAAGTTTTGGTAAGTACGTGAAGAAATTAGAACTCTTGTATAATATTGGTGAGAATATAAAATAGTATAGCTGCCATGAAAAATAATATAGTCGTGCCTCAAAAGACTACAAGTAAAACTACCATGTGATCCAGTAATCCCATTTCTGGATATATATCCATAGAAATTGAAAGCAGGATATCAAAGAAGATTCATATACTTATATTCACAGTAGTTTTGTTCATCATAGCCAAGAGATTAAAGCAATCCTCCATGTCTTTTCGTGGCAAAACAGCTTATTTCTTTTAATCACTGAATAACATTACACTATATGGGCGTACTACAGTTTATTTATTCACTTTATTGAAGGGCATTTTAGTTGTTTTCAGGATTAGGCCATAACAAATAAAGCTGATATACATGTTTGTGTGTGAGTTTTTGTATGGACATAAAGTTTTCAAGTAATTTGAGTGAATACCAATCCACCAGATTCCCAGATATTGTGATAAGATTATTTTTAACATTATGAAAAACTACTATCTTCCTAAGTGGCAGTACCATTTTACATTCCTACCAGAAAAAAACAAAACAAAACAAAACAAAAAACAGAGAGAGTTCCTGTTGGTCCCCATGATCACCAGCATTTTGTGTTGACAGCATCTGGGATTTTAGTCATTGTAATAAGCATTTAATGCTATCTATCTTGGTTTTAATTTACGATACCCTAAAGAGGCATGATGTTGAGCATCTTCCCTGACGATTATTTGCTACTTCTATATTTTATTTGGTAAGGTGTCTGTTTAGATCTTTTGTCCATTTTTTTCATTTTTTTCTTATTGTTAAGTTTTAAGAGTTCTTTGTATATATTGGATACAAATCCTTTATTTGATATGTGCTTTGGAAAAATACTCTCCTAATTTATGGCTTTTCTCCTTATTCCCTCAGCAGTGTCTTTTGCATTTACATTTAGGTCTGTGATGCATTTGAGTTAATTTTTGTAAAAGATGTAAGCTCTGTGTCAATTTATTTTTCTTTGCAGGTAGACGTCCAGTTGTCCAATGTCATGTATGTAAAAGTCTACCTTTGATCCTTTGTCAAAGATATATTGATATGCATGAAGCTATGTCTGGGTTCTCTATTCTGTTGCATTAATTTATGTGTGTTTTCTTTAGCTAATACTACAAGGTTTTCATTACTGTAGTTTTATAGTAAATTTTGAAATTGGATAGTCACCTATGTTTTTCTGTCTTCAGTATGATGGTGGCTATTATGAGTGACAATTATATGTAAACTTTCCAATCAGCTTGTCAATATCCACAAAATAGCTTCCTGGGATTTTGACTGGGTTGCATCGAATCCTTAGATCAATTTCAGAGAAATTGAAGTTTTAACAATCTCAAGTGTTCCTATCCATATTTTTGGTATATATCTCCATTTATTTAGACTTATCTCTAAGTGTGTGTGTGTGTGTGTGTGTTTTGGTCTTAATATAAATATCATTGTGTTTGTTATTTCAAATTCCAATTGCTCATTATTGATACATAGGAAAGCAATAGACTTTTCTATATGAACCTTGTATACTATAAACTTTTATAATCTTTTATTAGTGCCAGAGGTTTTTTTGGTTCATATGTTGAGAATTTTTTACATACTCATATAATATATAAACAAAAAAAGGCTTTATTTTTTTCTTCCCAATCTGTATACACCTTTTTCTTGTCTCATGGCCTTAGGATTTCCAGTATTAGACTGAATAGAAATGGTGAGAGGAAGATTGATTTGTTCCTATCTTAAGCAGAAACCAGCTAGTTACTCACCATTACATATGATGTTAGCTGTAGTTTTGCAGGGGGTGGGGGAGTTGAAGATTTTTTTCTATCAAGTTGAATATGTTTTACTCTATTCCTAGTTTGCTGAGAGTTTTTATCCTAAATGGATGTTGGACTGTGTAATTTTTTTATGTAGCTCTATTGCTATCATCAAATGTTTTCTTTTCTAGCCTGTTGATGCAACCAACTGCATTAATTGATTATTGAATTTTGAACCAGCCTTGCACAACTGAAATGAATCACCTTGGTCTTCATATATAATTCTTAATATACATTCTTGGATTCTATTTGCTAATATTTTGTTGAGGACTTTTGCATATATGTTCATGAGAGACATTGGTCTGTAGCTTTCCTTTTCTAGTATGTCTTTTTCTGGTTTTGGCATTAGGATATTGCTGGCCTCATAGGAAGAATTAGGAGATATTTTCTCTGATTCTATTTTTGAAAGAGATTATAGATCATTGGTATCACTCATTATTTTCATGTTTGGTGTAAGTCATCAGGGTCATCTGCTGCTTTCTGTTTTAAAAGATTAATTACTGATTGAATTGATTTAATATGTATAGACCTGTTCTGATTATCTACTTCTCCTTTGTGAGTTTCTGTATATTGTGTCTTCAATAAATTGGTTCGTTTTATCTATATTACCAAATTTATGGTAGTCGACTTCTTCATAATATTCCTTTATATTTCTAGTGTCCTTGGGATCTGTAGTGATGGCCCCTTTTTCATTTAAGGGTTAGTGATCTGTGTCCTCTATATTTTTTTTTATTTTGTTAGTCTGGCTACACATTGATCAATTTTATTGATTTTCTTCAAAGGATTGCTACTGGGTTCATTAATTTTCTCTATTGTTTTCAATATTTTTTATTTTTTGCAATAATTTTTACCGTTTCTTTTCTTCTGCCTACTTTGGATTTAATTTGATCTTCTTTTTCTAGTTTCCTCAGACAGAAGGTTAGATTATTAATTTTAAATTTTTCTTATTTGTAATATATGCAGTCATTGCTGTTGATTTTCTCTATGGAGATTTTGTTTTCAATGTCATTGGTCTCTGCTCTAATTTTTATTGTATCTTCTCTTTTGCTTACTTTGGATTTATTTTTTTCCTTGTTTTTTTCTAGTTTCCTACAGTGGAAGTCTATATGATTGATTTTAGATGGTTCTATTTTCTATTAAATGCTATAAATTATTTTCTAAGGACGACTTTTGCTGCAACCCAAAAATTTTGATACATTGTGTTTTCATTTTCATTTTAAAAGCATTAATTAAAATAATTTTTAAAGTTTCCTTGAGATTTAACTCTTTGACCCATGTGTTATTTATATGTTGTTTAATCTCCAAGTATTGGGGCATTTTCCAGCTCTCTGCCTGTTACTGATTAATAGTTTAATTCTATTTTGTTCTGGGAGTAGATACTGTATGATTTCTATTTAGTTGGATTTGTTACAGTGTATTTTATATGCCAGAATGTGTTCTATCTTGATGAATGCTTCATGTGAGCATAAGAAGAATGTGTATTCTGCTATCATTCATTAATGAAGTATCCTATTAGTGTCAATTACATCCAGTCGATGCTAATGCTGTTCAGTTTAGCAATATCATTATTGATTTTCTGCCTGCTGAATCTGTTAATTACCAATAGAAAGATGTTTTTACCTCCAAATATAATAGTGGATTTGTCTGTTCTCTCAATTGTATAAGTTTTTGCCTCATGTTGTTTAATATGACTTTGTTAGGAACATACAGTTTAGGTGTTGTTGTCATCTTGGGAAATAGATCCCTTTATTATTATGTGATGCCCCTCTTTATTACTGATATTTTCCTAGCGATAAACTTTAATTTATCTGAAATTAGCATAGCTACTCCAGCTTTCTTTTAGTTAATGTCATTATAGTATATCTTTCTCTATCATTTTACTTTTAGTTTATCCGTATCTGTAAAATTAAAGTGGATTTCTTGTAGATGACATATAGTTAGGTCTTGCTTCTCTATCCACTCTGACAGCCTTTCTTTCAATAGGTGTAAGTAGAACATGAAAGTTAACATTAATATGGTTGGACTCATATCTACTGTATTCATTCCTGTTTCCTACTTGTTACCCTTGTTCTTTGTTTCTTTCTTTTTTTTAATATTACTTTATTTCTCTTTCTTCTCTGGTTTTCATTGAGTATTTTATATAATGCCATTATTTCTCTTCTTTAGCATATGAACTAAACACTTTTTTAAAAATTTTAATGGCTGCTCCAGAGTTTGCAATATACAAGGGTCTTCAAAAAGTTCATGGAAAATGTGTATTGTAAATAAACTATGCATGGATTTCAATTTTTTGCACTAAAATAAACTTGGGCTAACATGTTGTAACATATCTGAACAGGATCTAGTTGGTGGCACTAGAAAAATTAGACAATAGTTTGAAAAGAGGCCATACCAAAGCAACATGTGTCCTGCTAAATTTGAAGCAAAAACAAACATTAAATTTATGGTGAAAGTTGGTTAGAGGAATGGTGAAATCCACTGAAGCTTTATGAAAAGTTAATGGTAAAAATGGCCCAAAGAAATCAGCAGTCTACAAATAGATAACTCATTTGAAGAAGAGGTGAAATGAAGTCGAAGATGTTGAAGATGAAGCCTGATCTTCCAAACCATACACATCAATTTTTTAGGAAAATATTAATCTTGTTTGTGCCTTAATTGAAGAGGAGTGACAATAGCACCAAAAATAGTCAAGAAATCTCAGTTGGTTAGCTTACACAATCCTCACTGAAAAACTAAAGTTAAGCAAACTTTCCACTCAGTGAGTGCCTAAATTGTTGTGCACAGATCAGCAGCAGACAAGAGCAGAGCTTTCAATGGAAATTTTAAACAAGTATGATCAAGATCCTGAAGAATTTCTTTAAATAATTGAAACAGGAGATGAAACAAGGCTTTATCAATATGATCCTGAAGACAAAACACAATCAAAGCAACCGCTACCAAGAGGTAAAAGTGTTCCAGTTAAGGTAAAAGTGGACTGGTCAAGAGCAAAGGTCATGGCAACAGTTGTGTGAGATGCTCAAGATATTTTGTTCGTTGACATTCTGGAGGGCTAAAGAATGAAAACATCTGCTCATTTTGAGAATGCTTATTGTGAGAGTGTTTTGAGAAAGTTAGCCAAGGTTTTAGCAGAAAAATGCCCAGGAAAGCTTCACCAGAGAGTCCTTCTCTATGACAACAATGCTCTTCCTCATTCCTTTCATCAAAAAAGAGAAATTTTTGAAAGTTGTGGTGGGAAGTCATTAGGCATTGAACCTACAGTCCTGAAGTAGCTTCTGCTGACTTCTTTTTCTTTCCTAATGTGCACAAATCCTTGAAGGGTGCCTATTTCTCTTCAGTTGATAATATTTAAAAACTGCATTTACATCATTAAGATCCCAGGGTTCACAATTCTTCAGGAATGGACTAAATAGCTGGTATCATCACTTAAAAAGTTTCTTGTATTTGATGAAAAATAAAATTGATTTTTTTAATTTTTATCTTATAATTCCATTTTTTATGAAATTTTTGAAGTGTCCTCATATGTACAATAATTCCAAGTTTACTTTCAAATAACACTTTGCTGCTTCATGCACAGTACAGGTTCTTATAGTGGATATTCTCAATTCATCTCTCTTCTCTTTTATGACATTGCCATCATTTATCTTAATAAAATGTAAACTATAATCCCTGACTACATTGTTGTTATCAATATTTTAGATTACTTCCCAATAAGGAAAATTATTCTACCATTATTTATTCTTTCTCTAACACTCTTTCTTTTTTTATATAGATCAAAGTTTCTGACCTACATAATTTTCCTTCTCTCTGAAAAAAAAAATTATTTTAACATTTTTGGCAATGCAAGTCTACCAGTGACAAATTCCCTCAATTGTTGTTGGTCTGGGATAATATTTTTCTTTCATTCTGAAGAATAATTTCAATAGGTGCAGAATTCCAGGTTGGTGTTTTTTCTCTTTTAACACTTTAAATATGTCATTCTACTCTTCTCTTGTTTTTCACTCTACTTCTTCTTTTAAAACATGTCTAATATGATTATTATCTGTGTTTTTCTGTAGATAAGGAAAGTTTTTCCTCTGGGTTCTTTCAAGATTTTCTCTTTCTCTTTGTCTTCCTGAAGTGTGAATATATTAGGGCAAATTTTTGTTTTCAGTTTTTGTTTTGTTGTTGTGGTTGTTGTTGTTGTTTTGGTGTTAATCCTATTTGATATTCTCTGACCTCTAGATCTGTGGCTTGGTATCTGTCATTAATTTTTCAGAAATTTTCAGTCATTATTACTTCAAATGTTTGTCTTTTTCTTTCTTTATTTTCTTCTCCTTCTGATATTCCAATTACACATCTGTTACGTTATACCTTTGATAATTGTTCCACAGTGTTTGTATATTCTCTTCTATTTTATTATTTTGTTTCTTTTGACATAATTTTTTCTCTTTGATTTTCAATTTAAGAAATTTCTGTTGACATCGTTTTAAGCTCAATGACTTTTTCTAGTCTATGTCCAATCTACTGATGAGTCTGTCAAGAGCATTTTTCATTTTGGTGGGTTTTTTTTTTTAATTTTCTAACATTTTCTTTCAATTCTTTATTGTGGTTTTTATCTCCCTGCTTACGTTACTCAGTTCTTCTTTCATATTTTTCACTTTTTCTATTACAACTCTCAGCACATTGATTATAGTAATTTAAAATTCCAGGTCTAATGATTTTTAAATCTCTGCCATACCTAAGCCTGGTTCTGATGCTTGAATTTTCACTTCAGACTTTTGTTTTTAAGGATGACCTTTCTTTTTCACAGCTAAACATAATTAACAGGTAAAAGAAACAGAAAAATAGGTCTTTAATGTCAGGTTTTATGTTTATCTTGCCAGAAAGTAGGCTAGTTTACTGTTCACTCTAGCTAAATATGTTAGGTGCTAAAATTTCCCTGAGCATCCATGGTTTTGTTTTTCTTTTTTTCTGTAGATTTCCGTAGATACTTATTCTTAAATAAAATTTGAGGCTTGCAATTCTTTAAGCTGGAGGTCCTTATTATTATTTAGTTGCCTCATTGGTGTGTTGAGAAGTTGTGGGGGAAAAGGAAGTATTCTATTGACCTATAAAACCAGTAGTAGCTCTAGTGATAGAATTATGATCGTGGGTTTCTGCTTTTGCTAAACTGTGATTCTCTTTATCCACTTGTCTCTCCAGTTTTCAGAGTGTCAGCTTGTCCTGTGGTGTCAATTTTCTGAGGAATCTAAAAAGAGTTGTTGGTATTCAGTTTGCTTAGTCTTTTCTTGTTGTGAGTGTGGGAGTCAAAACTTCCAAGCTCTTTGCACATAAGACCAGAAACTAGAAGTTTTTTGAATACTTTTTTGGGGTAAAATTTTTCTAAAGTCTTCTCAAATAATATATGCAATAACATATGTTAAATCTCTTAGTGTAGGAGGACATTTTTGTGGAATTTCAATGCATTTTGCTCAAAAATTGTAAGTGGATTTTTATTATATGAGTTTATTTTTCTTACACGTTAGTAGAAAATAGCTATGGAAACATATATCAAAGTTCTTAATTACAGAGAAAAGAATCTAGTCAATTTAAACAGAAAAATGCTTAATAAACAATATTAACACAGGGTCTTCAATATCAGAGATGCTCTCAGGACCAAAGGAATCATAAAATAGAGAGTCAGCAATAATGCTAACTTCACACCATGCCTACTGTGAAGTTTTAACAGAAATAGCATAGCTACTCCCACATATAGCTTAATTTATGACTTTATAAACTGAATATTGACCGGGTGGGGTGATCCATGCCTATAATCCCAACACTTGGGGAGGCTGATGTGGGCAGATCACTTGAGGTCACAGGCTTGAGACCAGCCTGGCCAACATGTTGAAACCTGTCTCTACCAAAAGATACAAAAATTAGCCGAGTGTGATGGTGTGTGCCTGTAGTCCCAGACACTTGGGAGGCTGAGGTGGGAGAATTGCTTGAACAGGAGGTGGAGGCTGCAGTGAGCCAAGATATGACACTACACTCCAGCCTTGGGGACAGGGTGAGACCCTGTCTCAAAAAAATAAAAATAAAAAAAACCTCTATACCAACAAACTTTCTGCAGTTGAAATGTAGCAATCACAAGAATCTGTCATCATAAGTGACAGAAAATTCAATCATTTTTCACATGGCTGCTACTCCAATAGCTTACTTTTGACTCCAAATCTGATTCAAGATTCAGCCCAAATGCAGAATAGAGAGTCTGGGATATTAAATAATTAGCTTTGTATCCTCCATACTGCCACATCAATTATCGATTTACACCATAAGTCAGAAAAAAAGGTATGGCATCAAATATTCCTCATATTTTTAAAGTAAATGTTGTGAGATTATAGTATTAATAACAGAAATACTGCTGAAATAAATTGGACTAAGAAATTTTGACTGGATTATTTAAATGTGCTTTTTTATTTATTTGCTCCAAGCTTTCCTAGGTTGTTAATACAAATTGCATCCATGTACTTATTTACTTTGAATCTGGTAATTTCCACACACTCATCAACTCATGCAAAAGTTGCTCTTTCTGTAACACCTTCCACAATATTTCTGAAAACTTTTTCAGTGCATGATCTATCTCTCATTGCTCCCATTTTCCATGTTGTCCTGCTACCAGGATCTCCTGCCTCCAGCAAAAAACAGATTTCTGCACATCAACCCCACAGGGCCACTTAATATTCTTGTGCCTCCAGAGCTCAGCAGCCTCTTTCAAAGTGGAAAGATCAGTTCTGTCCCATCTGCTGTAGATTCTAATCCTGTTCATTTTTAACATCATTTCTGAGACCATTAATATGTTAAGGAGATTAATAAGACAATTATTTTAGTTTAAATATGATTCTTCCCAAGAAATACAGGTACGTGTCTTGTCATGAGCTCAAGTAGAATTCCCCAGTTTATTCTGAGAAAAATGATGCTGTACTCACTTTTAGTCTGTTAGTGAATTTCGCTTATTTTACTTGAAACAAACTACCTTACAAAGAGATCTCTTCAGGGACACCTCACACTCCTGTAGCTGGATCTATTACCTTTATCCTGTTGTCCCTACCACTTCACCAGCAATAGTAGCATATACCTAAATCACAAATACGGAGACATATAATATTTTACCAGTTGACTCCTATAGCCCTATGTAAATCAGCAAGGCAAATACATCCTTTACAGGAAGAGGTTCACCTGATGTGTTCTCATCTGGATACTAACTTAGCAGGTTTCCAATTACCTAAACGATTTTAGCTGCTTTATTCCAATTGTTTCAGTCCTATGGAGAGTTACTAGCCTGGTGTGGTGGCTCACACCTATAATCCAAGCAATTTGGGAGGCTGAGGCCTGTGGATCACTTGAGGTCAGGAATTCGAGATCAGCCTGGCCAAAACAGTGAAACCCCATCTCTACTAAAAATACAAAAATTAGCTGCGCATGGTGGTGCACACCTGTAATTTCAGCTACTCCAGAGGCTGAGGAATGAGAATTGCTTGAACCCGGTGGCAGAGGCTGCAGTGAGCCAAGATCATGCCACTGTACTCCAGCCTGGGTGACAGAGCAAGATTCTGTCCCCCCGCCCACCAGAAAAAAAAGATTACTATTTAGTCATTTAAACATTTGATAATATTTATTTAAATAATCAGTATTTATTGAGCACCTCATATATTCTAGCACACAGACCTATCATTTTCATTCAAAACTCTCTAAATGCTCTAGATTGCATCACTTTACTCATCATATTCTTTTTCCTGGCTCATTTCTCTTTTGAGAATAATCTTGTTACAAACTTAGTAGTATTAAAAATACTTATTGATCACTTTTTGTTTTCCTGGCATTGATAATTTGTTAATAATAGAATTGTGTATGTTTACAACACGTGGTGGAGGAGAAAAGCAGAAATTTTATAATTTGGTGATGAACCTGAATGGAATGGAAGAGAATCAGAGCCTTGTTAAGCAAAAGAAGGAAAATAATAAAGAATAAATTGGTTTTCCTATCTACTCAATGATAGAATATTTGAATGTTATACTCAAAGACCTATATCAGGCTGGGTGTGTTGGCTCACGCCTGTAATCCCAACACTTTGGGAGACCAAGGTGGGTGGATCACCTGAGGTCAGGAGTTCAAGACCAGCCTGGCCAACACGGAGAAACTCCATCTCTACTAAAAATACAAAAATTAGCCGGGCATGGTGGTGTGCACCTGTAATCCCAGCTTCTAGGGGGGCTGAGGCAGGAGGATAGCTTGAACCTGGGAGGCGGCTGTTGCAGTGAGCCAAGATCGCAGCACTTAACTTCAGCCCAGGCAAGAGAAAGACTCTGTCTCAAAAGAAAAAAAAAACTATATTATGCTGATTTTTACAATAAGTGATTAGGTGGTCTCTAGTTGCAAACATGCAAAAGGGGCCTTTTTTATTTCTTTAAAGTTTTTCTAAATCCCTTATTATTTCTCTAGTTTCTTCAGTTTTTTCTGTGATTGACTAATTTAAGTCTCATTCTGTTGAAGGTCTAGAACATTGTTGGTAACCAAAGCGGTTGTCATCTTGAGTTGTGCATCAGAAAAAAAGCTAATAAATGTTTTGTCAGTTTGTTTTAAATAGTGCCTGATGATTCTGATTCTGTAGGTCTGGGGTAGGATCCAAGTAATGATATATTTCTACCGTTTCCATAGATACTGCTGAGGCTTGCTCTCTACTCCCGGTGATACCTATTGGATTCCAGAAAATTGAAGAGCAAAAAAACAAAACTATCCAAGATTTTCTTAACTTATACCATTTAAGCACATTCTCTTTATGTATTAAAGGAAAACAAACAACAGCAACACTCCATGACTTTCATTGAACTGGGAAGAGGAAGTATTCTGCAAATATTTTCTCAAACAAACATTCCATTTCTATTTCATTACTGTTTTTTCTATTATAGATACCTTGGCATTTTTATTGTTTATTTAAAAAACAACTTTCCAGTACTATGTCGAATAGAAGTGGTGAGAGAGGGCATCCTTGTCTTGTGCCGATTTTCAAAGGGAATGCTTCCAGCTTTTGGCCATTCAGTATGATATTGGCTGAGGGCTTGTCATAAATAGCTCTTGTTAGTTTGAGATACGTTCCATCAATACCTGGTTTATTGAGAGTTTTTAGCATGATAGGTGTTGAATTTTATCGAAGGCCTTTTCTGCATCTGTTGAGATAATCATGTGGTTTTTGTCATTGGTTCTGTTTACATGATTGATTACGTTTATTGATTTGCATGTGTTGAACCAGCCTTGCATCCCAGGGATGTAGCCGACTGGATCATGGTGGATAACATTTTGATGCACTGCTGGATTAGGTTTGCCAGTATTTTATTGAGGATTTTCACATCGATGTTCATTAGGGATATTGGCCTGAAATTTTCTTTTTCTTGCTGTGTCTCTGCCAGGTTTTGGTATCAGGATGATGTTGGCCTTATAAAACGAGTTAGGGAGGATTCCCTCTTTTTCTATTGTTTGGAATACTTTCAGAAGGAACGGTACCAGCTACTCTTTGTACCTCTGGTAGAATTCGGCTGTGACTGTCTGGTCCTGGACTTTTTTTGGTTGTTAGACTATTAATTACTGCCGCAATTTCAGAACTTGTTATTGGTCTATTCAGGGATTCGACTTCTTCCTGGTTTAGTCTTGGGAAGGTGTATGAGTCCAGGAATGTATCCATTTCTTCTGGATTTTCTAGTTTATTTGTATAGAGGTGTTTATAGTATTTTCTGATGTCAGTTTGTATTTCTATGGGATCAGTGATGATCTTTCCTTTATCATTTTTTATTGTGTCTATCTGATTCTTCTCTCTTTTCTTTTTTATTATCTTGCTAGCGGTCTATTTTATTGATCTTTTCAAAAAACCACCTCCTGGATTCATTGATTTTTTGAAGGGTTTCTTTTTTGTGTTTCTGCTCCTTCAGTTCTGCTCTGATCTTAGTTATTTCTTGACTTCTGCTAGCTTTTGAATTTGTTTGCTCTTGCTTCTCTAGTTCTTTCAATTGTCATGTTAAGGTGTTGATTTTTTATCTTTCTGATGAAACATATTTAAGCTAATAGCTCCAAAAAAAAAACTTTCCAATACTTGAGTTTTTTAAAATGCCCTTTATTCCAACTGTCCTTGAAGACCTCAGAAAACATCAAATAAAGTAATCCTTCTTAAGAAGGGCACCGTCTCACTGTCTTTAGAGACAAGTTGTCTCCCTGGAACAGGAAAATGTCCAAGTACTTTTGATCTTTTTGCCATCAGCTGTTTTAACTATTAGTTATATTTGAAATGTATCTTGCAGCATTTTAGATACCCCAAAAGTATTCTTAGCCTATCACTTTCGAGTTATATATATACGTATGTATATATATACACATGTATATATATACACATATATATCTCAATCTGTGTACGTGTGTGAATATGTATGTGTGTATATATATTCATATATGTATTTACCATGTGAATATCACTCTATCATTTGTAGCTCACTCTTTTTCATAAGCAGAATAATTGTCCCGCAGTGAGTGAGTTCACATCCTAACTCCCGAAATCTTTGAATATGTTACTTGACATGGCAAAAAGGAATTTGCATATGTGACTATATTTAGGATGTTGAAACGAGGAGATTTTCCTAGGTTATTTGGTAGGCTCTTACGATGGGGAGGAGGAGGAGGCATCAGTCAGAGAAGGAGATGTGATGGCAGCTGCAGAGGTTATAGGGACTCAACTGTGAGACAGTGAATGTAGGCAGCTTCTAGAAGCTAGAAAATGCAAAGAACAGATTCTCCCCTAATGTGTCCAAAAGGAATGTAGTTCTGCCAACACTGTAATTTTAGCCCCATAAAGTCAATGTCAGATATTTTACCTCCAAATATGAATGATAATAAATTTGTGTGACTTCAAGCCACTAGGTTTGGACTTTTTGTCACAGCAATAGGAAACTAATACATTCCTTATATGCTTGCATTTCTGACGTGGAACTTCAAGCCAACCTCATGCTGAATAATGATTATGAAAGGTAAGAAATATTCATTTCTAGAAAGTTTGTGATAGTCCTATTAGCAAACTCTATTGCATTGTGAAATCCTAGCCACCAAAAAAATTCACTTACCATTATTTTATGTACTACTAGAAGAGGGCATGGGAAGAGGTGGAGAAGATGTGAATCCATGCATAATAAAATGTTCTGACATGGAGATGGATAAGTGTCACCAAAAGGATATGTCCAGAGCATAACTTCAATAATATATAAATATACCAAACAGAATGTTGCAATAAGGAAATTTGGATGTCTCAAACTAAGTCTAGGAGAAAGAAGAAAATGAATTGTCTCCTGAGAAAATAAATTGCAAGCCAGTACTCATACAATGAATTCAAACAACCAATGTAGTATCAAAAACATCCTTAGGAAGAAAAATTAATCTAAAATAATCTTGGTTGGTAAGGCCCATTGGCAGGAAGCAAACTCAGATTGTCTCATGAAGAATGCAAATTCAATTACATTGGATAGTAAAATGCAAAGTCAGACATGTTAAAATAATCTTTTTAATTACATCTCAGAATCTATGAACTTGGCACATCTGTTTTGTTAAATCACATCCATTGTTATTCCAAGAGAGTTGTCTTATTTATTTCTAAGATGAATATGCTAACATACCAGAAATGTGTGCATGTGTGTGTGTGTGTGTGTGTGTGCTTTTCCAAGTTACCATCAGATTACATAATGATTATCCCTTTACCCAGTTTTTAAAGCTGTATATTATTTACCCAGTTTTTAAAGTTGTTATATTATAATTGAAACAATTGTACATATTAATGAGTACAGTGTGATGTTTCAATATATGTATGTATTGTGTAATGATCAAATCAGGATGATTAGCATATCCATCAATTTAAACATTTGTCATTTCTTCACAGTGAGAGCATCCACAATCCTTTCTTCTAGCTATCTTGAAATATACACTACATTATTTACTAATGACATAATATTTAATAATAATTAACTGTAGTCATCTTACTTGTGCAATAGAACACCAGAACTTCCTGTCAAACTGTTTATCAACCTCTCCCCATCTTTCCTTTTCCCTACCCTCCCCAGCCTCTGTTAAGCACTATTAAACTCTCCTCCTATAAGATCACTTTTTTAGATTCCACATACGAATGAGATCATGAGGTATTTGTCTTTTCATGCCTGGCTTATTTCATTTAATATAGTAAGACCTCAAAAGCACAGGAAACAAATGCAAAATTAGACAAATGGGATTATTATATCAAACTAAAAAGTTTGATAACAAAGACAACAATCAATATAAGCAAAAACCTACAGAATGGGAGAAAGTATTTGCAAACTGTGTATCTGACAAAGGGTTAATATCCATGTAAGGAAAAAGACAAATAATTCAATTTAAAAATTGCCCAAAGGCCTGAATAGTTATTTGCCTAATTTAATGGACTCTTCTCTGTCTTCATATCCATATATCATTTAAAATGTTTATCTTACCATTAGTCTTGGAACTCTTTTACTTCTTTGGCTTCCTTAGCACCCTTTCTATTTGCTGACTACTTCTAAGTCTTTTTAACTTCCTTCTCTACCAGCTGACCTTGAAGTATTGTTTTTCCTTTCCCTCAGCCATCTTCACTTCACTCCACATTATGCAATCTCATTACTTCAGTTGTTAATGAAACTCAAATCTCTATGTCCGGTAAAGATCTTTTTTCAAGCTTCTTTGAAAACAAACCAAAGAGCTCACAGTAACTTCAAATTAAAACATTTCTAAAATAATTTCTCTTCTCACATTCCAAGGTGATTTCTTCTGAACGTCTCATTTTTGCCACCTTTTAATCATTGAACTAAGTGGATCAAATTAGAAAGTGAAAAGTTATTCTCTTTATTATTAAATAAGTAAATTTATTAAATTTACTTAAAATGTAATGAAGAATATTACGACTATTGACAAATTAATGGAGGAAGTAAAGGAAAGAAAGCACACAAGTGACTTTTAGCTTTCTAGTTTGATCCATATACATAATAGAATACTATGCAGCCACAAAAAGAACAAGAGCATGTCCTTTGCAGTGACACGGATGGAGCTGGAGGCCATTATCCCTGGGAAACTAACACAGTGATGGAAAACCAATTACCGCATGTTCTCACTTATGAGTGGGGGCTAAATGATGAGAACTCATGGACACATAGAAGGGAAAACACACACTGGGGCCTTTTGGAAGGTGGAGGGTGGGAGAAGAGAGAGGATCAGGAAAAATAACTAACAAGTACTAGTCTTAATACCTGAATGATGAAATAATCTGTACCCCCATGACACAAGTTTACCTATGTAACAAACCTACACTTGCACCCCTGATCTTAAAATAAAAGTTAAATAAATAAATAAAAATGTTTCTCATATATAGGCCACCTTTTTCATTCCTATACCTTACGATATCCTCACTTATTCCCAGTCTACAGATGCTCCTCAATTTATGATAGGATTACATCATCATAAAGATGAACCCATCAATAAGTTGAAAATACATTAATACACCAACCCTACTGACCTTCACAGCTTAGACTAGCCTACCCTAAACGTGTTCAGAATGCTTACATTAGCCTACATTTGGGCAAAATCATCTGACAATACAGTGCACTGCAGAATATTGGTTGTTTACCCTCATAATCTTGTGGCCTGACTGGTAGCTTCAGCTGCTACCTCCCCAGCATTGCAAGAGAGTATCGAATCACACATCCTTTGCCTGGGAAAAGATCAAAAATTCAAAATTCAAAATAAAGTCTCTACTGAACATGTATCACTTTTGCACCGTTGTAAATTGTAAGTTGAATCATTGTTGAGGATTCTCTTACAAATATGGTCATGGCTTGCATAACTATTTTAGTCAAAGACTATGTTTTAGTCAAACATTATGCCCTGCATAATGTTTAAGTCAATGACAGAAAATTGCACATACAAAGGTCATTTCATAAGATTATAATACTGTATTTTTACTGTACCTTTACTATATTTAGATGTGTATAGATACAAAAATATTTACCATTGTGTGACAATTGCCTACAGTAAAATAGTACAATAACATGCTGTACAGGTTTGTAGCCCAGGAGCAACAGGCTATATCATACAGCCTAGATGTGTAGTAGACTAAGTTTGTTTAAGTATCCTCTATGAAGTTCCTTTAACGACACAATCACCTACAAATGCATTCTTTAGAATATATCCTCATTGCTAACTGATGCACGACTATACTTACCTGTTTTTTCTGCCTCTAGTTTCAAAGCCTTACATCCATGATCTTCATGATGTCTGTGTTAGTTGTCTAAGGATGTTAAAATAAAGTATTAGAAGTTGGGAGTTGGAATAAAATAAATTTATTGTCTCAAAGTTCTGGATTCTAAAAGTACAAAATCACGAGGTCAGCTTCCTTGGCGCCTTCTCAGGTTTGTGAGGGAGAATCTGTTCTATGCAGCAATCCTAGTTTCTGGTAGCCTCAAATGTTTTTTGGCTTACAGAAGATGTTTTCTCTGTGTCTTCACACCATCTCTCCTGATACATCTATTTCTATGTCAAATTTTGTCTTTGTATTAAAATACCAATCACATTGGATTAGGGCCCACACTAATGACTTCATCTTAATTTGATCCTCTGCAGAGACATTGTTATGGGTTGAATATTATATCTTCTCAAAATCTGTATGCTGAAATCTAATCCCTGGTGGATGTGAGTGGTATTTGGAAGGGGGGCCTTTGGGAAGCAATTAGGTCATGAGGGGGAAGCCCTCATAAATGGTATTAGTGCCCTTATAAAGGAAACCAGAGAGTAACTAACTCACCCCTTCTGCCATGTGAGGACACCAGAAGTCAGAATTCTGCAACCTGGAAGGGAGCCCTACACCAGAACGTGACCATGCTGCCACCCTTACCTAAGACTTCCGGATTCCAGAACTGTGAGAAATAAATTCTTGTTGTCTCAAATAGCCCAGTATGTGGTACCCAGTCATGATACTATGACATCCAGCCAGAATTAAGGCAGACCCTACTTCCAAATAAAATTACATTTACATGAACTGGGAATGAGGACTTCAACATCTTTTTTGAAGAACAAATTCAACTCATGACAACTGCCAGAGGTATGATTACAAAAGATGTTATAGTACACCCCCCTCTTTCTTAACTCCCCATTATTATCTCAAAAAGTCAACTACTTAGGAAATAATTGAGGCTGTCTTCAACCTTCTTCCAATATTTCTTTCTCATCTTATCTGCTAGTAATGCTTATCAATGGCCCCTTGCTCCAACCAGTGTATTCCTGATGCTTTGAAATTTCTGGGTTTTGCTGAAACTTCACTCTTTGCCTGAAATATTTTCTCCTGGCTACTAACACTTTACTTAATTGTCATAACCCCAAGTCAAACAGTGTGTTCTCTAAAAAGCCCCCCCTTGATTCTGTGGTCTCAATCCGCTATTCCGTATTCCCATTGCACTCATTTAAACCTTTTAAAATGTAAGATTTACAAAGCCCAACTTCTACAGAGATCTCCCTCATTCTTCAATGAATTCTATTCTACTCCTTTTAATGAACCAAAATGGCATGTGAATAGTGAATATTTAAAAATACATGATTTATTTCATTGATCTATGTTTGTAAGTAGGGCCTCCTGAAACTATCAAACCTGAAAGAATCACACTATCATTGATGAAAATGGAAAAGCTTGACAGAGCAGCTTCTATGTCAGAAATTTTAATGAGCTTGACTGATAGAAGATACTTGTTAAATATATCAGAGCAGAATGCATAAGTCATTCCCATAAATGTAGGGAATGAATTTGCTATATGAAATCTCGAAGTGGGTAAAGAGAGTAACCAAAGGCACTCAGTGAGCTTTGGGAAACTGTTATTTATTGAGTGGAAGGAGAAATAATTTCCAGATCTACAGAAGGTGAAGAAATGAACAATGAAAAGAAAGATAGGATGTATGTGATGTAGAATATAAATTTAATAATGGTTGGTTCTCACCTTAATTCTAGGTTTAGTTCTAGAATGTAGATACCACAAAATGGAAAATAAAAATTAATGTATTTACAGAGATAGCTAGGTAACCTGTTTTGCACTGAAAATATTCTGACAGATTTCAACTAAAATACATGTACAGGATGTAGTTACAAAAGGGTGTTTTTCCTACTTAGGAAGTATTTAGCTATGCTATAATGTTCACATTTAACATGAAAACCTAACACATTTAATGAAGTTCTTAAATCATGCTACATTATGGTGCATGATTTAAGAGTTTCATTCTAATTAAGTATATGTACTAGTGCCTGGGTCGTTCAGTGGTAGAATTCTCACATCTGCCAATTAAGCATACGTATAAAGCTATAATTATTGCTAGTCTGCTTTTCTGTCTATACTTTTACCATTCCTCAAAAGACTTAATGAGTTTATTGGATAATTTTGGGAGATGGGACCTAAATCTTAAAGCTTTGTTGATTCACTGGAAATTCTAAATGCAATATTTCACCTTTGGTGTTTCGTTACATAATGGATAACGCAGTTAACCCATCTTTGCCTGATGATAATGTTTGTCTTTACTTAAAAGGTAGCATAATTTAAGTGCTGTAAATTTAAGAAATAGATCATCATTTTTTCCATAAGATTATGGCAAGGCAGCCTGGGAGTAACTCAGGAGTTTCTTTCACCATCTGCCAAGAGCAGAGGAGCATTCCTTTATGGCTTTTTTCTTAATGGGAAAATGAGTGGGTTTATGCACATCTCTGTTTAATTTGGGGCCAAATACATCTCTTAAGAATCCTTACTTCCTTTTAGAGAGTGCTAATTCTAAAGCAATTACAATGTGACAGGTGGAAAGCACAGGTAAAAACACAGCTGCAAGCCTTTAAATGATGCCTGTAAACATTCGGAAATAACCTAGGATATTTCCATGATCTTACAAGACGGGGTTGTCAGCAAGCCGTTCCTGCTCTACCCAGTGGAATACTTTCAAGACAGCCAGTGATGTTTTACATGTTGCTGAACTACAAAATACAACATGGTCTTGTTTGCTCTCCCCAGTGACCTGCCGGTGTGGAATTCTCATTTGATTCTTTTGGGGATTGTGGTCGGCATTTTCACTTTTGAAATATGTTACGTTCTCCGTTATGTATAGAAACTTCTGATTTACTGACATTTGGTATATTTTAGAAGGTAAAATGTCCTGAAGTCCAGAAAGCTATAGAACTTTAAAACAAAAACAAGATGTTATATTTAAAAGAGAAATACTTCATCAGTTCATGAAAATAAATGTCTTTCCAAATTTTGAATAATGGCAAAATTATTATATACAAACATTTAAATTATTAAGCACATTTAATAGAATTCTGAGTATCTCATTTTACAATAAAGCAAAATATTTTATAAACCTGCTTAGGGATTCTCAAGATATTTAAGTGTCGATACATGTACAGGTTATCAGAGAAAAAGAACACGTTTATAACTAATTGGGAAGTTTATCAATTAAAAAACAAAATCTTTTAAATATTGTCATTCAAGAAGCCCTGATCTTTTTAATGTATCATAATAATTCTCAATATTAGCAATATTTGAAATTCTGTGAAAATATAGAAGGATAGGCCGGGAGCAGTGGTTCAAGCCTGTAATCCCAGCATTTTGGGAGCCAAGGTGTGTGGATCACGAGATCAAGAGATCGAGATCATCTTGGCTAACATGGTGAAACCTCGTCTCTACTAAAAATACAAAAAATTAGCCCGGCGTGGTTGCAGGCGCCTGTAGTCCCAGCTACTCGGGAAGCTGAGACAGGAGAACGGCATGAACCTGGGAGGCGGAGCTTGCAGTGCGCAGAGATCTCGCCACTGCATTCCATCCAGCCTGGGCAACAGAGGGAGACTCCCACTCAAAAAAAAAGGAAGGATAACTGTACCAATATTCTTAAAGTTTCATGTTTGGTGTTACTTGTTTATCATTAACAATTCTCACTGTCACCTTAATAAGATGCTAAACTTCTGTCCTGATTGTCTCTGTGTCCCCCAAAAGAAGCACAAGGCATATTGCTAGACAAGCTGAATTAGAAAATGGGGAATTGGGAATTGGCTCTGCAAGTTGATCTTGCAAACTTGCTGATTTCATGTCTTTTAACACAAAGCACACACTCTAACATTCAGCAATCTTGCCCTGAGGAATTAGTAATATAAAAATCACTTTTTCCTCTCTTATTTGATGGAATTAAATCTCCAGCTCCATTGCTTATAAAACAAAGCTGTTTGAGTCACTTCAACTTGCACTGAATTCTTTAACACTTTAACACGTATTTTTGCCTGTTTGTTTGCATTGTGTTGAATGTTCTACCTAGCTTTTCTAATTGTACTCAGAAAGAAATGGTCTACTAGAAGTTAGATTGCTACAGTGAGAAGCAGAAGTAAGAAGTTTTCCAAAAACCTCTTTCATACCAGCAGAGATGTCTTTCCTTTCTATATATTCATCATAAAAAGTTAATGTCTGATGTGAGAGCAATATGTGAATATATTGTATTTACCTTTTAAATAAAGAAAGCTAAATGTGTAGGTGTCGGATTTACTTGATTGAGGGCTATTTATCAATTAAATGTTTCTTATATCCATGCACCTGTTTGAATACATAGTTTTTTTTAGATAAATACTCTATTCACTCTTGAAATGTCACATAACACCCTAGAATATACAACATATTAAATTTAAGACCCAATGCTTTACATTTACAAAGTAAAAGATAAAATGCTAAATGTTTCCATTATTTTATATTGCTCTCAACATTTTAAGGCTTAACTTTTATTTACATAACACTGCAATCTAACCTAAATATGTAGGCTTTAGATTCTAGCTGCTCAGATTCAAATCCTGGCTCCATCACTCGCTTAAGTTACTTAAAGCTCCTACAGCTTCATGGCAAAAGACTATTAAAATTAAACTAAACCTCCATTATAGGATCAATGTGGAGGTTGAAATAATACGTATGATGTAGTGACTCTATTGCCAGGCACAAATAAAACTTCAGAAAGCCAGTGTGAACTATATTATCTCTGTGATTTTAGAGGAAACATCCAATATTTTTATTTTCAATAACAACTTACAAAATTATAAAATAGTATCATATTTAAAACCCAAATTTGTTCGGCTATTTGAAGATACCCACACTCAAAGTCTCCCAACGAATAGTTAATTATTCTTTCGAGCACACAAGTCCACTTTTTAAATTTAATAAACAAATTGGGGATTAAAAACATAAAGCAACAGTTCTAAACAATGAGAGATTTCTCTTGGTATTCTAATGTAAGATGATTTTCTTTCAATCATGACATTTTCTTTCATTTTGCTTTCTCTTTCTTTTTTCCAATCACATCTATCGAATATTTTTTAGGCACTCAGAATTCAGACTTTAAAGCCAATTCCTAATTGTCAAGGAATCCATTGAGTATAGGGGAGACAAGCATTAAAACAATTTACACGGACTGTTGTTTACGTGATAAGAAGGTGTCGAGAGGAATACAAAATAATAGTGGTGGTGTTTTCTACACCTACGTTAATGGTGATAATTGTGGGTAGAATGGAGACCTAAAAGACTGGCCAGTGGGTGCACCACAGGTGCACTAGTGGGTCTTCTATGGTCTGTGGCTAGCTCCAATACTTTACATAATGTACCATGGGAAAGCTCTTTATATGCAAGTTGCCTCATAGAAAATCAGGCCCATTTAAAGGAGTCCCAAGAATGTAATTGATATGGTTTGGCTGCGTCTCCCCCCAAATCTTATCTTGAATTATAATCCCCATGTGTCTAGGGAGAGACCTGGGGGAAGATGATTGGATCATGGGGGAGGTTTCCCTCATGCTATTTGCATAATAGTGAGTGAGTTCTCACAAGATCTGATGGTTTTATAAGGGTCTCTTCCCCCTTCACCCCTCTCTCCTCTCTCCTGCCACCATGTGAATAAGGTTCTTGCTTCCCCTTTGCCTTCCACCATGATTGTGGGTTTCCTGAGGCCTCTCCAGCCATGTGGGACTGTGGGTCGGTTGTGCCTCTTTTCTTTATAAATTATCAATCCTGGTGTAGTATCTTTACAGCAATGTGAGAACAGATTAATGTAGTTAGTGCATTTGAAATATAATTACATTTCATAATATAATTATGAAACATTGCCAGCAAGATTTTCATATCTATGAAACGTTACCTTACTAGATAATGAATAAAATAGGTCTATTCTGTCCTAAAGTTTTGAGTATCTTAAACATTCAGCTGACATTATGAAGCTCAGAATGTTAAACACCAGATATCCCCAAAGTCCAAAGTCTTGCCTGTATTGAAAATCAATTAACTTAATAGCTTGAAGTTTTTGACATCCTGATGAAGTCAAAAAATGTACCTCTTCTAAAAGAAGTTGAAGTATGCCACATGAGTATTCCGATATTTACTGAATCATGCATTTCTTATTAATATGGTTGAAAGCTGCTAAATAAGGGAAAGCAGGGATGCATCTTTTCACATACTGCTTGTAGTAGATTAGATTGCCACAATTTTCAGGAAACCAGTTTAGTTATGCATGTCAAGTCTTAAAATTATTCATAATGTTTTTTATCAATTCCACATTGAGGAAATTTCAATAGACAACGAGATATATATGAAGCTAAATGCAGAAAGATGCTAATTTTATACTTTTACAATATAGCAAATATTTAAAAAATCAAATGTTCAGTAAGAAAAAAAGGTTAAATAATGTATACTAAATATAAGTTAAAATCTCATCATCACTAAGATTACATAATCATATAGTTTTAATGGTATAGATAAGTGCAAATACTATAATGTTAAGTAAAATAACACCATTAAAATGTTACGAGACAGGCCTGGTTGTAACAAGTCTATACTCCCAGCTACTCAGAAGGCTAAGGCAGAAGGATCCCTTGAGCCTAGGAGTGAGCTATGATGACACCACTTCACTCCAGCCTGGGTGAGAGAGAGAGATCCCGTCTCAAAAAAGAAAAAAAATTAGAAAAATGTTAGTTACAGTATAATGATTATACTGAAATGGATATATATTGCTTATGTGCAGAGAAAATCATTAGTTTTAATAAATTAGCATAAATTAAAATACATATCTCCAAATAGTAGCACCAACTTCCTTTGGGTGATAATTCTCTTGTTTTTGAGACAAGTTCCCACTCTGTCACCGAGGCTTGAATGCAGTGGCATGATCTTGGCTCACTACAACATCTGCCCGCAGGCTCAAGCAATCCTCCCATTCCAGCTCCAGACTAGATGGGACTGCAGGTGCATGCCACCACACCCAGTTAATCTTTTGTAATTTTTTTGTAGAATGTATTAGTCCATTCTCACTCTACTATAAAGAACTACCCAAGACTGGTCAATTTATGAAGAAAAGAGATTTAATTGACTCACAGTTCTGCAGGTTTAACAGGAAACATGACTGGGAGACCTTAGAAAATATACAGTCATGGGGAAAGGTGAAGGGGAGGTAAGCACATCTTCACATGGTGGCAGAAGAGAGAAAGAGAGTGAGGGGGGAAGTGCCACACACTTTTAAACCATCAGATCTTGTGAGAACTCACTCACTATGATGAGAACAACATGGGGGAAATCCACCCCCATGATCCAATCACATCTCACTAGGTCTCAACTTCAATACATGGGCATGGAAATTTCACAGGAGATTTGGGTGGGAACACAGACCCAATCACATCATTCCACCCCGATCCCTCATAAATCTCATGTCCTTACATTTCAAAACACAATCATGCCTTTCCCATAGTCCCCCAAAGCCTTAACTCATTTGAACATTACTCAAAAGTCCACAGTACAAAGTGTCATCTAAGACACCTTTCAACCTATGAGCCTGTAAATTCAAAAAACAAGTTAGCTACTTTCAAGATACATTGGGCAAATGTTCCTGTTCCAAAAGGGAGAAATTAGCCAAAATACAAGGGATATAGGTCCCATGCAAGTCCAAAACCCAGAAAGGGCAGTAATTAAATCTTACAATAACAAAATAATCTTTAACTTTCTTTAACTTTATGTCTTACATCCAGGGCAGGCTGATGCAAGGAGTGGGCACCCAAGGCCTGTGCAGCTCTGCCTTTGTGGCTCTGCAGGGTTCAGCCTCTGTGGCTGCTTTCATGGACTGGTGTTAAGTGCCTGAGGCTTTTCCATGTGCAGGTTGCAAACTGTTGGTGGATCTTCTATTCTAGGGTGTGAAGGATGATGCCCTCTTCTCACAACTCCACTAAGCAGTGCCTCAGTGAAGACTCTGTGTGGTGGCTCCAACCCCACATTTCCCCTCTGCTCTGCCTGAGTAGAGATTCTCCATGAGAGCTCCACTCCTGCAACAGACTTCTGCCTGGACATCCAGGTATTTCCATACATCCTCTGAAATCTAGGTAGAGGTTCCCAAACCTCAACTCTTGCCTTCTGCACACCTGCAGGACCAAAATCATGTGGAAGCTGCCAAGGCTTGGGCTTTGCATCCTCTGAAGCCATGGCCCAAGCTGTATCTTGGCCTGTTTTAGCCAGGGCTAAAGGAGGAGTGGCTGTGACACAGGACACCATGTCTCAGGGCTGCATAGAGCAGCTGGGCCTAGCTCAGGAAACCATTTTTTGCCTCCTAGACCTCCAGACCTTTGATGGGAGGGGCTGTCGTAAATTTATCTAAAATGCTCTGGAGACATTTTCCCCATTGTCTTGCTGCTAACATTTGGCTCCTTTTTACTTAAGTAAATTTCTGCAGCAGGCTTGGTTCTCTCCCAAAAATGTTGTGTGTGTGTGTGTGTATGTCTCTGTGTGTGTATGTGTGTTTCCCACATGGCCATGTTGTAAATTTCCCAAACTTATATGCCCTGCTTCTCTTTTAAATATAAGTTTCAGTTTCAGATATCTCTTTGTTCATGCATATGAGGATTTTGCCATGTTGCCCAGGCTAATGTCAAACTCCTGAGCTCAAGCAGTCCTCTCACCTTGGCCTCCCAAAGTGCTGGAATTACAGGCACTAGCCACCATGCCTGGCCTCATCTTTGGATAATAACTTTAAAAAGCAGTACACTTATTCTTTTTTAAATCTCTGATTAACAGATAAAGATTGTATATATGCAAGGTGTATAACGTGATGAATTGACATATGCAAACATTGGGTAATGATTGACACAATTAAATTGATTAACATATCCATCATTACCCATGCTATACTTTAGATCCTAGAACATGTTCATTTTATAACTGAAAGTTTCCCCCAGCTCTCAACCCCTGGTAACCACTGTTCTCTCTGCTTCTAGAGTTTGAATTTTTTAGACTCCTCAGATAGGTGAGATTATACAGTACTTTGCTTCCTATGTCTGGCTTATTTCATTAAACACAATGTCCTCCAGGTTCATCCACGTTGTCACAAATGGCAGGATTCCTTCCTTTTGTTGTTGGCCAATATGTGTGTGTGTGTGTGTGTGTGTGTGTGTGTGTGTATAAAATTTAAAATTCTCCTCCTGTTAAAGTCAGTGAAAATACTGCACTATTAAAACCACAAACAAAGTTTCATTTAGTACTTTAAAGTGAATATTTTAAAATACAACTGACCATGGTTTAATATGGCACTCATTATTCAGTATTAATCATTTGTTAGTACCTCATAATAGGCCACAGAACATGAGAGATAATCTTCATGAAATCGAAAGTAGTTATTTTGTACTTTATAGATGATTGATTACACCACACTTAGGAACTTGCTATTTTTGCCATGATGCATTTTTAAAAAATATAACTCTAGAAAGTTGCTTCTTCTGAAATATATGACCAAAATTATGCAATTTTAACATAATTAAGCAGAAATCAAATAATTTGACCATAAATGCTCTGTTGTTGAGAAGAAATATCTGCAGAGACCACTTTGCATAATGTAATACAAAATCCGAACAGTTTTTGCTTTGCTTTCTATCCCCTGCTGCTTGGTGTCCTCTAGGGAGGCATTTTACAGCCTGTAATCTTACAGCTCTTTCATCTATCATCCTTGAGATTCCAGCCTAGAACTTAACATTGAGAAACCTGCTTTGAGTTTTTACAGGTCTGATGAATTAAGAGGTCTAAAAACCAAAAAATATAGTTTTTCTCCATGTCTCATTTTGTAAGCACCAGACTTCTTTCATGTGGTCTATATATTCTTATTTAAGCCAGTATTATCAAGTTTAAAAATTACAATATAGAACAGTTGAAAGTTTACAACTAAGTTGAGAAAAAAAAATCCTGCCAGGGAAAAACAAATGAGGTTTACTTACTGAAGCAACCACTGAGTTCTTATTTCCAGGATAATATTATTTAGGAAAACCATTATATGTCTCAAATAAGTAGCTTTCGTTTTTCTGTTGTTTGTTTTTTTGTTTATTTGTTTGTTTGTTTATAGACAGAGTCTCATTCTGTTGCCCAGGCTGGAGCGCAGTGGCACGATCTCAGCTCACCACAACTTCCGCCTCCCTGGTTCAAGTGATTCCCCTGCCTCAGCCGCCCAGTAGCTGGGATTACAAGTGCATGCCACCACACCCGGTTAATTTTTGTATTTTTAGTAGAGATGGAGTATCACTAAATTGACGAGGCTGATCTTGAACTCCTGGTCTCAGGTGATCTGCCCACCTCAGTCTCCCAAAGTGCTGGGATTATAGGATATGTAGCTTTTATAAGTAGTCTTCTGTCTTACAATTTTCAAGATAAAATGTTTATAAAAACCTAAAATATGTTCAACAACTTTGAAATGTAATGTCTACAGCTAAAATGGAATGGGAAAAAAATCATAAACTGCTCTCCTATAATGCTGTTTTCTTTTTCTTTTTTAATTCTTGATTTATTTGTACTAATTCTATGTACTTTACTCAGATACCGGAAGCACATAGCAAACGGAATAACTTACAGAGTGTGATGCCAAAACAATTGTTTTTAAAGGTAAAATTTAAGAAACAGAGAGCATTATAGACTCAATATGAGAAGCATTACTGAGAAGATGCCAGATCATCAAATTTCTGTATAATCTAGTTGCAAGGGTAAGAAAACAATATTGGCATTTAAAAATAACATAAAACTTCCTACATATTCTGGCCATTCTTTCTATATTCATATGTAAGACCACCTCTTCTTATATCTCATTCCGGCTGAAACAAAATAGTCATTTTTCTAAAGGACAGATCAAGAAATGCTGTTCAAGAATGAAGGCCTGGAATTGGGGACCCCAAGAGCTTGCTTGATATTCTACCCCACTGTACCCAAGCTGCTACCTAACGTGCAAGACAAAGTACCTTTTTCCTTTTCCTCAGCTTTTCTCAAGCAGAAAGAGTCTCTCCTCATAGCCACCACAACTGTGATTGTTTCAGGTCTCACCTGAAGCCAGCAGGTCTCAGAGTCTCACTAAAAGCCCACAGTGTACTACCCAGGTATTACTGTTGGTTATTCAGGGCCCAAGGAGTCTTTAGTAAGCATGTCATAAATCCTGCCAGAACTGGGTCCTTTTCTTCAAGGCAGCAGGTTCCCTTCTGGTCCAGAGTGTGTGTGTCATCCAGAAGCTAGGACCTCTAATCGGGGCCTCATAACCGTGCCCAGTGCCCTATCTTACTGTGGCTGAGCTGGTATCCACGATGCAAGATGCAAGACAAAGTCCTCTTTACTCTTTCCTCCTCTCTTCTTAAGCACAAGGAAAGTGTCACTTTCATTGCTGTAAGTTTCACTGTCTGGGATTGGGGAAAGGGTGATGCAAGCACTCCCTTTGCTCCTCCACATGTGTCTCACTAGGCCACATGTCCCCCAGCTCTACTGGCTTTGAGACCAGCCCTGCACTAGGACTTGCCTGCGAGTTGCAGTCCTTATGTCCTAACCTGCCTCTTACAGTTATTTACCACTCCAGAGCACTTCAGTCTGCAGTGGTGAGGCTTGCTGAAACTCACGTTCTGGTCACTCGCTAGGGCTGATCTAAATGCTCCCTCCAAGCATGGCATTGGCTAAATTTAGTTCAGTTTTGCTTTCTTTGTGACAGGCAGCACTGGGTTCAATGCAAAGTCCCAAAATATCTGCACTCTCCCTCCCTCAAGCAGATTCTCTCTTCACACCATGCCATTGCCAGGGAATGGGGAACAGATGACACTGGTGATTCAAGACTGTCTTTCTTATCCTCTTCAGTGCCTTTTTAGCCATATGAAGTTAAAACCAGGTACTGTAATTGCTCATCTGATTGTGGATCTTATGAGGATGCTTTTGTGTGTGTGTAGATAGTCGCTAAAATTTTAAGTTCCTGTGGGGGATGATGATCAGTGGGTGCTTCTATTCAGCCATCTTGCCCTGCCCCTTCATGGTTATTTTTCCTCTTCATGCCACTTTTGCCCTTGGGATTCTTAGCAATTGTTAGTATGGCTCAAAAGACTGATAAGAGATGTAAAGGACCTTTGCTAAAAGATGAAAAACGCCAGCAGAGTTCAAAGCAATCTCTGAAAAACTCAGAGTCAAATATTAAATTTGAGACTGGCAAGGTATCTGGCACTTGAAGAACTGAGATGCCCAAGAGAGTAACAGAGAAGTGAAACATACACTTCATCCTGGTTTTTCCCTTCTGACATTTACCAAGGATAACAGACTGATATACCAAGGAGAAAATATTTGAAATGCAGAGGAGAGATTTAGGGGAGCTCACAGTATGGGGACACAAAATCATTGAATAGGAGAGATACTATATAAAGTCCATAATGTACATTTGCGACTAATGGGGGTGAAACGGACTACAAGATAGGAGTAAAGGTGTGTCCGGAATTGGTCTTGCTGACTTCAAGAACAAAGTCGCAGACCCTTGCCATGAGTGTTACAGTTCTTAAAGATGGTGTGTTTGGAGATTGCTCCTTCTGATGTTCAGATGTGTCTGGAGTTTATTCCTTTCGGTGGGTTTGTGGTCTCACTTGACTTCAGGAGTGAAGCCGCAGACCTTTGCAGTGAGTGTTACAGCGTTACAGCTCTTGAAGGTGACGCATCTGGATTTATTCATTCCTCCTGGTGGGCTCATGGTCTTGCTGGCTTCAGGAGTTAAGCTGCAGACCTTCAAGGTGAGTGTTACAGCTCATAAAGGTAGTGCAGACCCAAAGAGTGAGCAGCAGCAAGATTTATTGCGAAAAGTGAAAGAACAAAGCTTCCACAGCATGCAAGGGGACCCCAGTGTGTTGCCACTGCTGGCTCCCCTGGTCAGCTTTTATTCCCTTATTTGGCCCAGTCCACCTCCTGCTGATTGGTCTGTTTTACAGAGACCTGATAGGTCCATTTTACGGAGAGCTGATTGGTCCGTTTTTACAGAGTGCTGATTGGTATGTTTACAAACCTTTAGCTAGACACAGAGCACTGATTGGTGCATTTTTAGAGTGTGGATTGGTGCATTTTACAATCCTTTAGCTAGACACAGAGTGCTGATTGGTGTATTTACAATCCTTTAGCTAGAGGGAAAAGTTCTCCAAGTCCCCACAGGACCGGAAGCCCAGCCAGCTTCACCTCTCAAAGGGAGACCCAAACATCAGAAAAAAAATGAGTGGAAGAGGGAGAGAGAGATAGAGTGGGGGAGCATAGAGAGAGAGAGAGATGTAGAAAAGGAGGAAGGGAAGAGGAGAAGGAAGGAAAGAAGGGAGAGAAGGAAGGAGAGAAGGGAAGAGGAGAGAGGATAAAACAAAAGGACTCCAAAACCAGCAGTCAGTCACCTCTGTCTGATTAGATTGGGGTGATCTGCTCCTCCATGTCTGGTAAATACCAATGTAAGTTATCTTTAGGGAGAAACACGAGAGACACATTGAAATGTCTAACAGAGTGTCATTAGAGTTTCTGTCTGGGTGAAGGGAAAGGGACAAAGGGATATTTAAAGAAATAACAGTGAAGAACTTCCTAAAATTTACAAAAGGCATTCAGTCACATATGAACAAAATTCTACAAAACTCAAAGAATAAATAATAAGAAATCTATACCTAAACTCATTATAGTAAAATTGCTGAAAATCAAAGAAAAAAAAAATTTAAGCAGTTATTTTCAGGAAAATGTGCTTTCTTCAAAGGCATGCAATAAAACTAGCAGTAAATAAAATAATATATTTAGAAAGCTGAATGTAAACTATTGCCAACCTAAAGTCCTATATCTAATAAAATTATACTTCAAATATGAAGAAAAAACATCACTTTTTCTAATTAAAAACCTAATTTTTTAGCCAGGCGTAGTGGCTCATGCCTGTAATACTAGCGCTTTGAGAGGCCAAGGTGGGCGGATCACCTGAGGTTGGGAGTTCAAGACCAGCCTGGCCAACATGGTGAAACCCCATCTGTATTAAAAGTACAAAAATTAGCTGAGCTTGGTGGCACGTATCTGTAATCGCAGCTACTTGGGAAGCAGAGGGGGAGAATCGTTTGAACCCAGGAGGCAGAGGTTGCAGTGAGCTGAGATCACGACACTGCGCTCCAGCACTCCAGCCTGAGTGACAGAGGGAGATTCCGTCTCAAAAAAAGGAGAGGAGAGGAGAGAAGAGGAGAAATAATTTTAGATCAATAATAGATTCTAATATGAATTATTTAAGCAGAAGGAAAATAATCCTATTAAAAGATAAAACAAGAAAATTAAGAAAACAATAGTAAATACCAGAAAGGTCAATCAATATTGGGATAAATATGTATGAGCACTTAGCTTTAAACAATATTATGAATCTAATCAGGGAATACATGCATTTTTACGAATACAAAAATAATTTATAAAGAGTCGACATGATAAAAAGGAGTAACATTTATGGGGGTTATTTTTGGTAGAATTTACTAGTTCTAAAAGCAATGAGTTAATATTTCTGTGTTGGAGCTATATTGTTGAATACTTTTGAAAATAATAAAACAGACCACACAGATCTGTTTATAATGATTTAATTATATTTGAAAATAATCACTAGGAGATAAAAATGATGGAACTACATTACATTCAAATCTGAAAAAACATTTCAGATCACTGACAATATTTGTAACTGATAGTAACAGAATACCCTTTATCCAAGGATTATAATACACATGAAGCATTCACAGATTCTGAAAGTGATAGCAATACCCATCTGTGTAATATATGCGAATCTCAGATGATAACCTACATAAACTTTCCTCATTAAAATATCAGATATTGAAACATTATTTTAAAAGACAATTTTAGTAGCTGAACACAGATACTTTCTCAAAGTAACAATCAGTTTGTGATAATACTAGGATTATGACCCTGATCTCCAGGTATTTTACATATATCACAAGATATATCATTGAAAGTTGCTTGATGCCCTGAATAGTCTGTTAGAAGCTAACGTATGTGTGTGTACGTGTGTGTGTGTATGTGTATATGCATATACGTATATATGTATGTATATATACATATGTAAATATATACATGTATGCATATACACATACACACACATGTACACACACATATATATTTTTTTCAGTAAAATCCTTCCCCCTTGAATATCATTAATACAATTTACATATGAACACCTGTTGTAACAGAGTTTTCTTGATCGGTTTATAAGGAAATCCACTCAAAGTCAAATAGAATTTCTCTGTCAATCTCAGAGCGGCAATTTTCTCTATAAACAGTACTTTGTTGGCATATGATTATATTTTTGGTAAGGCAAAAAGCAAAAGTAAACTGAATTCTAATATTGACTCCTTTGACTTCCTATAAAAATGCCATTACCTTTCAGTCTTACTCATTGCTCCAAAATTCGAAAATGTATCAACCTACATAAAAATATATATTCACAAATAGCTTAGCAAAATAAAATGATCTTTACAATACTTCTGGTGCTTACAGGATGAAGGTATTGTTTGGGCACTGCTTTTCTTCTTGAGATCAAAGCAATTTTCATTTGAATTCATTACAGAGAAGCAGCCTGAGCCACATTTCATCATCAGCTGCTAGAGCTATGAATGTGATTTCTAACAATGTGCTCATTATAGGTGTAATGAAATTTGACTATAATTAAACAGTATAGTGTTTGTCAAAATTGGACTTTACCATTATCTTTTCACAGAAATAAAATACCCAGTAGTTTCCTCGGTGTCGCACCTGCATTATTCCCTTTGCTTTGAAAGATTCTTGTAATTTCTGAATTTATATTCATTGTCTATAAAATGAGACTGATATAAGGACATTTCTTAAACAATATAAATATGAATGCAGAGAGAAAGAGAAGCATGCACTGACTTACATACCCACACACCACAACCAACACAGCTATTCTAGAACATCATAAAACATGATTGCTGTACTCTGCAATACATCAGGTATAGATTTAATCAAGTTTTTGGCTATTACAGATAAAATTTTTCCCATAAATAGGTAATTATTATTTTAGTATGTTTATACAATTTCGACCTATGCAATCATTTTCATTATTTTTTTCTGCTTTTAAAATAAAAATAGATAAATTAACCAGGCTTTACAAAACCAGTAAATTAATAACAACAGCAACAACAATAATTAGCATTTAGGAATACTAACATGTTGTTACATTTGGTGTAGCCTATAGCGCCTACACTACAAACCTGTAGAGCATGTTACTTTATTGAATATTGTGAGCAAATGTAACACAATGGTAAGTTTTTGTGTCTTTAAACATATCTAAACATAGAAAAGGTATGGTAAAATTATGGTATAAAAGATTAATATGGCACTTATGATGAACAGAGCTTGTAGGACTGGAAGTTGCTCTGGGTGAGTGAGTGAGTGCGTGAGTGAGTGAGTGAGTGAGTGAGTAGTAAGTGAATGTGAAGGCCTAGGATGTTACTGTACACCAGGGTCTCCCAACCCCTGAACTGCAGACCAGTACCAGTCTGTGGCCTGGTAGGAACTGGACTGCGCAGCAGGAGGTGAGGGGCAGGCGGGCAAGCAAGCATTACCACCTGAGCTCGGCCTCCTGTCAGATCAATGGTGGCATTAGATTCTGAGCAAGAACCTTATTGTGAACTGCGCATGTGAGGAATCTAGGTTCCACATGAGAATGGAATGCCTGATAATCTAAGGTGGAACAGTTTCATCCTGAAACTATTTCCACCTTCGCATCCACCCTTCCACCTCCATCCTCCCAACCCCCATCCCTCCAACCCCACACCAAGACTCCAGACTGTAGTATCCATTAGAGCAAGAACTATTTATGTGTTGTTAAGTATTATCTTCCTAGAACCTAGCTCGCTTCTTGGCACATATCTGTGCAATCAAATTATCTTTTTGTTGACCATGTGATTATCTTACATACTGATAACATATGATGACAAGACACTTGTTCAAAATGATAATTATTGGTATCTAGCTGAAATCGCTCACCTCTCCAGCTTCTGTACTATTTAATGTAACAACATGACACTGTTAACATTTCCTGGGAATTTATTTTATCCAGATCAGTTTCTATTTTGTTTCCATGTTGCTCCAACACTCAAAATGCTATTACTACTCAAAAGGAATTTAAAAGACCACTTACTATTCCTAGTAGAGTATTTTTTATGGTAATTCAAAGAAAGTTCTAGACATGTATGTTGCTGTAGCTGTAGCTACAGCAATTTAGGTTATACCTACTTTCACAAATAAAGTGCTCTTCAGCTTAAGACTTTATTGCTAGTTTAATGTTGCTCAAACTCACATGTTCTTGCAATTAAGATAGATACTATTGAAAAGAAATTTGAATAGCAATAGACAGAGTATTTTCCTAACAGTGCCTTATAAATATTTAACCCTGCAATCTATTTTATGAGATATAGTAAAAACTCACTCTTTAGAGCAACTGAATATAGCTGCATTTCAGTGCTCATGCTCCTATAATATGAGCCAACCTGCTTTATAAGTGTGTATTTTGAGATACACAAGTTGGAAATTTCAGCTGTATTCACCTCAGAGGCTCTTGGTCTGTTTCGATTTTTTAAAATTATTTTGATAATTGGAACTATTTAATTATGAAAAGTATATCTGATTTTAGAAGTGTATATATATATACATATAAATGTTCACAAAAATATATAAAGTAAATAAAACACCTCATTGAGGATCCTATTTGCATTCATTAAGACTACTATCATAATAGTTTATTTCTCTCTGAGAAAATTTCAGTTACCAGATATTTGCACATCTGCATGTACGTGTTTTTATTTTGTTGACAAATAGAATAAACGTTATGCATATTTTTGTATTTTTTTCCACTTAAAATACACTTTGAATACCTTCACATAGTAGCAAATACATCTTTATTTCAGTTTTATTGAGGCCTACATAATAATTCATGGTAGAAATATATCTATAATGGGCACTTAGATTGTTTGTATATTTTGCTATTAAAACTGATAGCATAAGAAACATTTATAATCTATACATACATCTATACATAGATGTCAAAGTATATATTTAGAATCAATTGCTACTTGAGTAAAAATTTTGCCAAATTGCCTTTCAAAGAATTTGTATCTGTTTACATTCCCAAGGAGATATGTAAGAATGCTTATTTTTTAGATCCTAATAAACCCTGTGACTTAAATATATTTTTTAAACGTACAATCTGATGATAAGACCGAGAATACCAGTTAAACCTTAAATGGAACTTACTATGTACAAGAAACTATATACTATTTGTGTCTGTGCATGCATCTGTGTAAATTTGTATATGTACATATCTCGATGCATATATACACAGATATGTATATAATATAAATTTATATACATTTATGGAGAGAGTTAAACAGATGTCTCAAATTTGTTAATTTCATATGCGTTATTTATGCATCTTGACTACTGCCATTTGAAAATATCTACAAACACATACCACATATATACACATTCCAAAGGAATATGTATGCATATATAGAACCATATAAATATAATATTTTTAATAATTCACAAGAAGTTCTTCATTTCCACCAGGAAAGGGATTTGGCAGAAGGTATTACACTTTCAAAATTGATTTTTTTATATCTGCAAATTTTATTTCTGTAATCAATGAAAACATAGCTATTTGAAGAAGTAGAAACAGGAAGAGGAGATTAAAGAAAAAGAAGAGGGAGAGATTACACTCAAAAGCATTAGTCTCAGTTAGGGACAGTGGTAATTTTTTTCAAGACTTCAATAAACAGATAATTGTTCTATTTATTTACTTTTAGTGTTTTTTAAATTTAATTTCAACTTTTATTTTAGATACAGGGAGTACATGTGCAGATTTGTTACATGGGAATATTGTGTGATGGGAAGGTTTAGGATGTCAATACTGTTACCCAGGTAGTGAGCACAGTGCTGGCGTGATAGGTGGGTTTTTAATTTTTTTTTAAACCTCCTCCTCCCTCCACCTTCTAGTAGTCTACAGTGTCTATTTTTCCCAATTTATGTCCATGTGTGCTCAGCGTTTAGCTCCCATTTATAAGTCAGAACATGTGGTCTTTGGTTTTCCATTCTTACATTGATTTGCTTAGGATTATGGCCTCCAGCCCCATCCATGTTGCTGTAAAGGACATGATTTCATTTTTTTTATAGCTGCATAGTAGTCCGTGGTGCATATGTAAATTGGTCTATTGGAATGCTTTTAGAGCATGCAGAGAGAAGTACAGATTCAAAATTATTTTCTTTTAATTAGCAAGTAGTAATATTAAAACTTCACAAACATAATATAAAATGATCATCTTTATTTAAGAATGTTGAGGAAACAGTTCTAACAGTGACAACATTTTCTGTCTGATTTTGAATACTTTCTTCCACTAAAAATGTCTGTTATTCTAATGCACCTACTTCGTTAGACCCACTGCATTTTAATTCTCACTTTTACACATAAATTTGGGATTTAACAATGAAGTAAGAATTGTGAACAAAAAAGATCTGGCTAATTTTTGCTGCTTTTAATCTAGTGGTGAAGACAGAATTAAGGCAAATAATTTAAGGGCATACATTTTATGAGATGGTTAGTACGAAATGATGTATTCATAGTGATTAGGAAGGTTTTTCCTGAGGATGTTTTGTTTGAGCTGTAACTTGAACTTTGTGTGTAATTTACCAAGCATAAATCAGAAGTAGAAGTGAAATAAAAAGTATTCCAGATTAAAAAAAAAAATAGTTCAAGAAAAGAAGTGGCACATTGGAAGAAGTAAATGATTCTCATGCAATCATTATGATTGAATCACAGCGAGATTGAATCACATTGATTGAATCACAGCGAGAGAGTGTGAGGGGTAGCATGAAACTACTCTGAAGAGTTAGACAAGGGCTTCATTGAGGACAACGTTGTCAACCATACTAAGAAATTTGAACTTTGTCTTTAAGAAAGTTGCTGTAGGCCGGGCGCGGTGGCTCAAGCCTGTAATCCCAGCACTTTGGGAGGCCGAGACGGGCGGATCACGAGGTCAGGAGATCGAGACCATCCTGGCTAACACAGTGAAACCCCGTCTCTACTAAAAATACAAAAACTTAGCCGGGCGAGGTGGCGGGCGCCTGTAGTCCCAGCTACTCGGGAGGCTGAGGCAGGAGAATGGCGTAAACCCAGGAGGCGGAGCTTGCAGTGAGCTGAGATCCGGCCACTGCACTCCAGCCTGGGTGACAGAGCGAGACTCCGTCTCAAAAAAAAAAAAGAAAAAAAAAAAAAAAGAAAGTTGCTGTATCTTACAAATACATATTGTTAAATTATGCCAGGGATGTTTCTAGATTCTGGGGTTTCATTGATGAACAAAACAGAAAAAAAAAAAAAATCCCTACCTTCATGAAGTTTATACTCTAGTGTATTTTGCAAGTAGTTTAACCTTAAGTGTGGAATTAACATCTGCAGGATGAATCTGACTGAATGAAGCACAGATATACACAGACCAAGCACAAATTCCTCAAGACCCAACACTCAACAGTAGATTAGGCCAGATGTTCTACACATGGCTTCACCCAGATACGTGTTCTTCCCTTTCCTCGTATCTTATATTTGATCGAATTACATTTACTTAGTGACCACTTTTATTAGGAAGCATTTCTTGTAGTGAAATGTTTCCTAATTTCAGCTTTCTAAGACACAGGCATGAACCAGGTGAATGGTTTTTTTTTTTTTTTGAGACGGAGTCTGGCTCTGTCCCGCAGGCTGGAGTGCAGTGACGCGATCTCAGCTCACTGCAAGCTCTGCCTTCCGGGTTCATCCCATTCTCCTGCCTCAGTCTCCCAAGTAGCTGGGACTACTAGCGCCTGCCACCTTGCCGATTTTTTTTTTTTTTTTTTTAATTTGAGAGAAAATGGTAAATTAACTCTAGGTAATACTGGAGAAAGAAATGAAAGACCAAAATAAATAATTTTAAGTTGTGTCGAAATCCAGTATTTGCTCCCTTGCTGTCACTGGTTCAGGCTTTGTACTGTCCTATGTAGTTTTAAAAGAAAGAATTTGACTTATAAAAGTGATATAGTTGAGATGGTCTATAGTGAATGGTGGGAAGATGTGGAATAGTAAAGGCACAAATAAATATACATACTGACCTCGGGTATCATGCAGTAAGTTCGTTACAAAGACTAGAAAAAGCAAACTTTTTGTATCCCTACCATTGTATAGACATTTGAGACATATGCTCATTTTTATATATCATTTTCTTAGATCTTTGCAATACCCTGACACTCCGACCCCTACAATAGAGGAACTACAAAGTCATAGAGATAGACAAAGGCTTTGAATCCACATGTGTTTAATTTCAAAGACTTGAGCTCATGGGACACTGTAAGTCCGAAGTAAGTAATATTGTAATAGCCCTTTGTTCTCTGGACATATGTTCAAGTTGTACTTTCACCATATCAATAGAAATTTTTTTAATGAAATTAATACTCACTTGTATTAAAGATAATAGTGACATATTACTTCTATTTTTACAAAGAGTACTAAATCCCGTTCTTTAGACATATAAGTAGATTACTATGTGAAAAAGTAAAATTATATTCTACTTTTAGGAAAAAAGTGAAATAGGTTTTGTTTAAAGAGGACAATATCTTCTTAAGATTTAATTCATATTGCAGACTACTATATATTTATCATCTACTTATTGAAAAAGTCAAGCATGCACTAGGGTATATTTATGTATAATATGGTTTCAGATATTAGATTTTATTGGAAAGTTTGTCACTATATTTAGCTTTTTTGGATTTTCTTTAGTATAGTTTGCATGAGACTATTCATGGCAAGTGATATATCTTTTTTATAAAAAATAATGAGCTGTTTTACAATTCAGTCAAAGAAATATTTAAGAAGTAGAAACATGTTAACATACATAAAGGCATTCATATGGTCATATGAAGGGACGGAGTGGGTACTATTTCCCAACAGTTTTCTTTTTTTTTCTCTTGAATTATTTTTCATTAATCTGTCTTGTTTCCAGTTCTCTTCTATAGATCCAGGATAAAGATTGTATGTGGGATGGGTGAAGGAGGAGGTTAGCTTGTGCCAAAATCCAATATTTGCTCCCTTGCTATCGCAGGGTTTCTTCTGACCTATGTATGCCAGTAATCAATGATTAATACCTGCCCCTTAATCAATGATTAAGGCTTCTTAGATAGAAGAGATGTAAAAATAATAGGGTATCAATGGCACAAGTATAAAGTGATACTAAGGAGAGTTCACATAGAATCTGCCAGACCATATATATTCCAAAGATCAGAAAACTGCTCTCCTTGAAGAATGATCATCAGTCAGTTGAGCTGTATTATTAGCACAAGGATTTATAAAAACTAGGTTGATGTACATTTGGTAATAAAATAACTGGAGTTTCTAGATCTGTTTAATGTTTAGGTGCTCTCCTTGAAGAATGATCATCAGTCAGTTGAGCTATATTATTAGCACAAGGATTTTTAAAAACTAGGTTGATGTAGATTTGGTAAGGAAATAACCAGAGTTTCCGGATCTGTTTAATTTTTAGCTCTGTTACATAAAAACTATTTTATTTTAGAGGGTATGAAACATCTGAAAACTCAGCTTCCTCATTTGAAAGCTGTGGACAATGTCTGCCTTCATAGAATGCTATAGGTATTAAAATAGAAAGTATAAAATGAGCCCTTAGTGCACTAACAGACAAATGGCTAGAATATGATAAAAGCTCCTCTCTTTCCTTTGTGTGCATACTCTATGAGTGAATGGAATTGGTAGTATTATAGAACATACTACCATAGACATTTTCGGCTTTAACTTTATACCTTCTATCATAGTTTTTATAAGAATTGCTAGTTAATATGAAAAATATATAGTTGGATTAATGACCTTACTCAAATCGAAAAGGCCAGGCTTAAAAAGTATACATATATTGCTTTCCAACTCGGACCCAACAGAATGGCTCCCGCAAAGAAGGGTGGCCAGAAGAAAAAGGGCCATTCTTCCATCAAGGAGGTGGTGACGCGAAAATACACCATCAATATTCACAAGTGCATCCATGGAGTGGGCTTCAAGAGGAGTGTCCCTCGGGTACTCAAAGAGATTCAGCAATTTGCCAGGAAGGCGATGGGAACTCCAGATGTGCGCATTGATACCAGGCGCAACAAAGCAGTGTGGCCGAAGGAATAAGGGATGACCCATACCGTATCCGTGTGCGGTTGTCCAGAAAACGTAATGAGGAGGAAGATTCACCAAATAAATTCTATACCTTGGTTACCTATGTACCTGTTACCACTTCCAAAAATCTACAGACAGTGTGAATGAGAACTAATCACTGTTCGTCAAATACATCAAATAAAGTTACAAAATTGCAAAAAAAAGGCCAAAAAGTCAACTAAAAGTTACCATGATTTATTTTACTAAATATAATAAAAAAAGATTTGTCATATTTCAAGAATCTTAAATGACATAGGAAAATGTCCATGCCATAATTATAAAAAATAGTATATATAACTACATAAAATATTATCCCAATGTAATAGATAGTAAGCAAATACAGAATATATCATATCTGACTAGAAAGAAATGCACTTTAACATAACAATATCCATTTTCAGGTGATCAGATGGAAGGGATTTTTTATTTTGTGTAATGTGTATGTAAGCCTGTGTGTGTATGTGTGTGAGAAAGAGGAAAAAAATATGTCTTCTCTAGGAATATTAGCTTGAAAATAGGAAATTTCCAATACCTGACCATTTCTGGTCAGTTTTATGTATTTCTAGAGAAATACATAAAAGTAATTTCATCTGAATTTCAGTTAAATTCACAATCAGGTAATTATAAAATTGTTAGTTTTGATCAGTGTCGTATCTGTAATGATGTGCAGTTATTTGATTTGGATTTTTTTCAATATGTGCCCTTCAAGATTTTAGGTCCAATATAATAAATTTTAAAAACTGGCTGGGCGCGGTGGCTCACGCCTGTATTCCCAGCACTTTGGGAGGCCAAGGCAGGTGGATCACGAGGTCAGGAGTTCAAGATCAGCCTGTGAAACCCCGTCTCTACTACATCTACAAAAAATTAGCCTGGCATGATGGTGGGCGCCTGTAATCCCAGCTAGTCAGGAGGCTGAGGCAGAGAATTGCTTGAACACGGGAGGCGGAGGTTGCAGTGAACCGAGGTTGCACCAGTGCACTCCAGTCTAGGAGACAGAGTAAAATTTCATCAAGAAAAGAAAAGAAAAGAAAAGAGAAGAAAAGAAAAGAAAAGAAAAGAGAAAGAAAGAAGGAAGGAAAGAAGGAAAGAAGGAAGGAAGGAAGGAAGGAAGGAAGGAAGGAAGGAAGGAAGGAAGGAANAGAAAGAAAGAAAGAAAGAAAGAAAGAAAGAAAGAAAGAAAGAAAGAAAGAAAGAAAAGAGAGAGAGAGAGAGAGAGAGAAAGAAAGAAGGAAAGAAAGAAAGAGAATGAGCACCATTAAAAAAAAATTAAGAAAAAGAATTGTCCTACGAATTCTGAAATTCCCTTGTTCTCTCAACAAAATCTCTAGAGTGAATCAAGCTTTTAAACGTCTTGTTCACATTTGTTTTCTAGAAAATGAAATGAAGACTTGGGTTGTTATATAGATTTCTCCTAACAGCCAGTTATGAAAATCTCTAGGACCAGAATCACTTTTCTTTTTCTTTTCTTTTTTTTTTTTGAGACAGAGTCTTGCTCTATCGCCCAGGCTGGGGTGCAGTGGGGCCATCTCAGCTCACTGTGCAAGCTCCGCCTCCCGAGTTCACGCCATTCTCCTGCCTCAGCCTCCCGAGTAGCTGGAACTACAGGCTCCCACCACCAGGCCTGGCTAATATTTTTGTATTTTTAGTAGAGACGGGGTTTCACCGTGTTAGCCAGGATTGTCTCGATCTCCTGACCCCCTGATCCGCCTGCCTCGGCCTCCCAAAGTGCTGGCATAACAGGAGTGATCCACTGCACCTGGCCACACATTTTAAAAATTAATTTCTGTAAAACAATAATATTACCTTCAAAGAGTATGTAACTTCAGATACATTTTTTATTCAAATTTAACATCATAATGCACATTCTAGAATTTATTGTTCCAAAAATTACATATTATATGTTTCCCCTTAAGAACACTTTGTATATTTTTAGCATAGTTAATTTGCGTAAAGGAAAGATTGACTTAAACATATGTTACAGTATAATTGACTCTTCCCATAAATATAATTGCTTTGCTTATACTGAAAATACACCAAAGCTTATCATAAAGAGCTTTGTAAATAAAGAGCTTCACTGTAAATTTTAGTTTGAATTGGCCTGGGTGTTTTGAGTGTAAAGACAAATCAGAGGTTTGATCTCTGCTGCATGTATACAAAATTTAATGATGTTAAGAATTATTTTTTACCTAAGTATTCCAATACCCATTCTAATATATGGAGAATCACTTATAAAAATTTGCTATGATAAACTCAGTTTACAGTTTCCACTAAAAAATATGAAACAGAAATGTTTTTATTATTTCTCATTTCAAGGCTCAGAACAGGAACTCAAAACAAATATAAGAAATAAGGAAATAATATAATCATCAAAATCTGTAAATGATCATATCCCAAACCACAAAACGTAGAAATCATTTGGAAAATACACTGCAATGTGAATCAAACTGAAGAACATCCCCAAGTTTTAATACGTTCTTGTCTACATTTCTTAGCAATTTTCAGCTTTCCCTAGGATAAAGCAACCGTCTAGGAAAAGCATAACAATGCTTGCACTGATGAAGTGTCAAGGCTTTGCGGGGAGTGGTCACAGAAAAGTGAGAAACATCCCATATCTGTCCACATTCATTTTGCTGTTTGACAGTGTAAACAGAACTAAAATAAAAGCACTGAGTGTTATCATCTTCATTTGCTGGGATGTATCCTACTTGAAAAGAAGCTTCCAAAGGCCAGGGAGGAGTTCTACCACTGATCAGAATTAGCTGAAGAGAGAGAGATAAACTAAGTCAGAGGTTTATGACACCAGAGGAAATCCTGTTCACTGTAAAAAATGAAGAGAAATATATTTCTAGGGTTGAGGAGAGAATGTGGTATACTGGGTGCAAACATGTGAGAGAACACTGCCTCTGATGTGCAACAGCCAAGTTCCACACATAGGCCCACACTTTCCTGTCCTTCCCAGACTATTCTTGAGCAGGTAGCTGTCGCTGATTGACTTGCCTCAAGTCAAGATATGTAATGATCATTAAAAAACCAGCAAGAGAACAATTGATAGATGATGAATAAATATAATAATTATGAAATTTCAAATATATGACTCTCGACACTCTATTCCTAAGCATAAAGCAAAACCTGGAAATCAACCAGTGGAATACCAGTTAGAGGTGGATAAATTTAAAGAACTTTAAGCAATTACCTAGGGTAAGTAAAGCGGAATGGTGGAATATTAAGAAAACAGAAACACAACCAGGATGAAGGAGTGAGAAAGAACTGAAGAATAGTAATACTAAAAAGTATCTTTCATTTTCTAGTCATCTTCTCAAATTAAAGGATGTCATTTTCCAAAACAAAATATGGTGCTGGCTGCTCACTGTGCTTTGAAAACTTTTAAATATATTTTCATATCTTTTAATCTGGTTCCAATCTACTTTTGCTTCGTTCCCTTTCAAGATATCTTATTTGTCGACTTGTTTAATTACATGCTGTGAACTTTTGTGGCTCTTTATTTTCTCATATTGGTCTTTCTGTCAATCTATTTAAAAGATCCTTCTTCAAACTATTTTTGATGTTGCTGATATTCTGTAAGAACCAAGTCAAATGTCACTTTCTCTGTGAAATTTTCCCTTATAAGGCAAAAGTAACTACTCTTTTATTCATTTGTTAAAATTTCTCTCAAAATATGTGACACATCTCTCCTTCAGGTAAGTGTTTATTGAGGTCTTCTGTACATTTTTTAATTAGGTTATTTGTTTTTTGCTATTGAGTTGTAGGGGCTTCTTATATATTTTGACTATTAACCCTTTATCGGATTTATGGTTTGCAAATCTTTTCCCTCTGAAGGTTGCCTGCTCATTTTATTTATTATTTTCCATGCTGTGCAGAAACTTTTTAGTTGTATATAGCTCCACTTGTCTATTTTTGCTTTTGTTGTTTTTGGTGACATATCCAAAAAATCATTGCCAAGACCCATGTTATGAGCATTTGCCCCTGTTTTCTTCTAGGAGTTTTACAATATCAGGTCTTATTTGTAGGTCTATTGAGATGCTTTTTGTGTATGTCTGTGAAAGATAGAGATCTTATTACATTATTTTGCATGTGGATATCTAGTTTTGCTAACGTCACTTATTAAATAAATTATCCTTTCATCATTGTGTATTTTTGGCACCCTTTTTGAAGATCATGGACTGAGTAGTCATGGGTTTATTTTTGGAATTTTTATCATGTTCAATTGGTCTATATATCTGTATTTATGTCAGTACCATCATATTTTAGATACTGTAGCTTTGTAATATATTTTGAAATCAGGAAGTATGATGCTTCCGGCTTTGTTCTTTTTTCTCAAGATCACTTCACCTCTTCTGGTTATTGTGTGTGTGTGTGTGTGTGTGTGTATGGTTTCAATTAATAGATCATTTTTTTTCTATATCTGTAAAAAATGCCATCGGAATTTGGATGGAAATAGCAGTGAATCTGTAAATCACTTGGGGTGGTATGGACATTTTTACAATATTCAATGAGATTATTTTCTTAATTTCCTTTTTTGATCATTTACTGTTAGTATACAAAAACACAACTGATATTTGCATGTTGACTTCCTATTCTGTAAATTTACTGAATTCATTTCTTATTTCTAACAGTTTTTTAGTGGAGGCTTTACAATTTTTTATATATGATTTTCCAAAGAAGCCTTACAAATGGTCACCCTGTATATGAAAAGATGTTCAACATCACTAATCATAAGAGAAATGCAAATTAAAACCACAATTCTGTATCACCTCAAACCTGTTAGGATGGATTTCATAACAACCAAAAGATTACAAGTGTTGGCAACGATATAGAGAAACTAGTACCCTTGTACACTTGTAGACTAGAAATACCACCCTTGTAGTGGAATGTAAAATGGGGTAGCCAGTATGAAAACCATAAGGAGGTTCCTCAAAAAAGTAAAAACACAGTAATCATATAATGTAGTAATCTCACATCTGGATATCTATCCATAGGAATTAAAGTCTTGAATAGATATCTGCACTCTCATATTCGGTGCAGCATTATTCACACTATCCAACACATAAAAACAACCCAAATGTTCACTAACAGATGAATAATTTTTAAAATATGGCAAGTACATGCAATGGAATATTAGCCTATAAAAGGAAGAAAATTCTGCTATAATACAGCAATATAGATGAACCCGGGTGACATTATGCTAAGTAAAAACAAGCCACTCACAGAAGTGTCTTTCTGTGCATAGTGAATGATTTCACTTAAATGAGGTATCTAAAATAGTCAAATTCATAGAAGCAGGGAATAGAATGGTTGTTGCCAGGGTATGGTGGGACGGGAACATGGAAAGTAGTTTCTCAATGGATATAAAGTTCCAATTATACAAGATGAATAAATTCTAGATATCCACCATATAACACAGCAAATACAATTAACAATACAGTATTATGTACTTTAAAAAATTTGTTAAGAGGCTAAGGCAAGATATGAAATCAACCTAAGTGCCCACTGATGGATGAACAGAAGGAAATGTGGTATTAGCCGGGCTCAGTTGCTAATGCCTCTAATCCCAGAACTTTGGGAAGCTGAGGTGGGAGGATCTCTTGAGGTCACAAGTTCAAGATCAGTCTGGGGAACATAACAAGACTCCTTTTCTACAATAAATAAATAAATGGAAAGTGTGGTGTGTATATATGCAATGAAATACTATTTAACTATAAAACAAAATGAAATCGTATCATTTGTGGCAAGATAGATCAACCTGGAGTGTACTATGTTAAGTGAAATAAACTGGACACCTAAAGACAAATACCACATGATCTCACTCATGTGGAATCTAAAAAAAGTTGATCTCATAGAAGTAGAGAGTAGAATAGTGGTTACCACAGGGTGGGAGAGTAAGTGGAAGAAGAGATTGCTCAACAAGTACAAAGTTACAATTAGACAGAATCAATTCCGGTGTTCTATTACACAGAAGGGATACTATAGTTAATATTAATGTAGTGCATATATCAACATAGTTAGAAGAGAGAATTTTGAATATTATTACCACAAATAAATAGTAAATGTTTAAAGTGATAGATATGCAAACTACCCTGATTTCATTATTATACATGCATTGAAATTATACAATGTATACATGCATTGAAACATCACACTGTAGCCCACAAATATGTACAATTATAATATTATCTGTCAATTAAAAATAAAATAAAACTTAAAACATAATTTATTAAGAGGGTAGATCTCATATTGAGTATTCTTACACAAACCACCACCACCACAAAAACACAAAGGGACGTAAGGAAATTCTGAAGGTGATAGATATATTTTTTATCTTGATTTTGGCAATAGTATCATGGGTATATGCATATGTCCAGACTCCCCAAATTGTATATATGTGCAGTCTCTTTGTAAAATCACATATACCACAAATATGCAATACTTACAATTACATTAATCAGTAGTTTTCATATAATCTTTTTTTTTTTTTTTTTTTTTGAAACAGAGTTTCGCTGTGTCACCCAAGCTGGAGTGCAGTGGCATGATCTTGGCTTACTACAAACTCTGCCTCACGGGTTCAAGTGATTCTCCTACCTCAACCTCCCGGGTAGCTGGAATTATAGGCACATGCCACCATGCCTGGCTAACTGTTGTACTTTTAGTAGAAACGGGGTTTCACCATGTTGGCCAGACTGGTCTCGAACTCCTGACTTCAGGTGATCCACCCGCCTCAACCTCCCAAAGTGCTGGAATTACAGGCGTGAGCCACCACACCCAGCATTTTTTTCAGCTGAAGAATTCAAGGTATATATTAAGAAACTTTGAATCAACAGTTATAGAAAAAGGAAAAAAAGGCCTGGGTTTGTCAGTTTCAATAGGAGATTCTATGTGTTTAGTTTGCAAAGAACCCAGAATTATCTGTGGAGAGTTTTGAAAGAATGAGCCATTTGTAAAAAACATAATATGTAGGGCATGGCAAACAAGAAGAAAAAGCAAAAAGAAGCATTAGAGTGACAAAAAGACAACCCCAAAACAGGATTTACATGGAAACCCACGCCAGCAACCTGCATCAGAGAAATGTATCTGCAGCCAGCAGTATCTCTGTTGCCATATAGAGGTCTAGAAATTTTGAAAGTTTATGAGGCAAAAAGAGAAAAGACAAATACCAAGCAAGGATTCACAGATGGAACAATCAGATGGATTACTAAAACAAGAATCCAGTCCAACAGAAATATTAAATAAGAATTGTCAGAATTGAGATGCTCATGAGAATGTCAGACTCAGAATAAGAGAGGCCTGATATCAAACCCCAAATATTTATGATGGAATTTTAACTCTTTCCTATCTTAGTTTAGAGTAAATATATTCTAGTGAATCTCAAACCTGCATGATGATCAAAATGACTGGATGTTTCATATAACACAAATCCTAAATCCCATTTTCAGAGTCTTAGGCTAACCTTGTATTACAACAAACAAAAACCAAACCAACAAACAAACAAACAGAAACTGGCAGCATGGGCAACATTGTGAGACCCCATCTCTAAGAAAAAAAAATTAGCTGGATGTGGTAGCAAACACCTGTAGTCTCAGCTGCTTGGGAGGCTGAGGTGGGAGGATCACTTGAATCCAGGAGGTCAAAGCTTCAGTGAGCAGAGTTCACACCATTACAATCCAGCCTAGACACTACAGTCAGACCTTGTTCAAACAACCAACCAAAGAAACAACAACAAACAGATAAAGAAAGGTCATTCTGTTGTTTGGTATGTTTGTTTTAGGGTGGAAACATGGTACAGGTAGAGTCAGCTTATGCTTGACTTATTTTTTTCCTCTTCATCTAGAGCTTTTAATTTCATTTCATCTGTTTTCTCATTAAAAACTTTTTTTATCTGTAGTGTCTCACCCTAATTCTTGTCACAATTCTGCCCCTTGGATATCTTGCTTTGTGTGGTGGTTAATTTTGTTTCTGTTTCAAGGAAAGATCCCACCTGTCTGATGATGTGCTTTCTTCCACTCCCCCAGCAGGTCTCAGCCCTGAATCCCTATTGATAAATAAGCAAGCATCTTTGATTTTCCTTGTACTAATGCCAACGAGACCTATCTCGACTTAACAGCTTCTATCCGCACATATCTGTCAACAGATTCATCAAGAATCTCTATAATTAATATGCTTATCCTAGTGTTAATGGTACAATTGCAAACCTATAATTAACACTTCAGTATATAATTAATATTAACATTTCAACCATATATTACAGCTGACACATTTCTGATTAAATGAACAAACTGAATTCAACAAACATTTATCTGCAACTACAGTAATTAGATGAAGATTGTGGGACAATGACAAATCAGTTCCAAGGACAAATTTGCAATCTCTTGAGCAATGAAAAAAGCCCACAATTGAACCATGTTATGATTTTAATAATGTCAAAACACTAACAGGTATTTTCACACAAACCATGGATAATGAATTTTTTTTAAATATTCAATTATAGTTCAATGCAAGAGTTGGAAATTTCCTTTCTACAAAGAGCCAGATAATAATTATTTTCAGCTTTGTGGGCCATTCCATCTCTTCCACAGCCATTCAACTTTTTCAGAGTAGGTGTGCCCGTGTTCCAACAAACTTTATTTACAAAAAATAAAAGAAGCAGGTGGCTGAATTTTCCCCCCAGGTTGTACTTTACCAATTCCTGTTTTAGTGGACATACTTTGATCAGTGGTATATTATACATTAGTGCAATGTAATATGAAAAGATTGCTTTCATTTTCAAAATCCTTTGTATAACATGTCTTGAAGACATGATAAATTTTGTACCAGTTTCACAATATGAGAGTTCTAGAATTCACATTATCAAATATTTATTCCATACTCTGTGTTGCATGATGCACAAGGGATAGAAAGAGGAAAACATGTATTGGTATGAAATTCTTTCTGACAAGCTTTGTTTCAAAGTGGCTGCACTATTTCCTAGGATTGCTGTAACAAATTACCATAATTCTCATGCCTTAACATAATAGACATGTATTTGCTCACAGTTCTGAAGACTAAAAGCCTGAAATCAAGGTATTAGCAGTGCCAAGCTCCCTCAAAAGCTCTAAGGAAGACTCTTGCCTTGCTTTTCTCTACCTGCTGTTGGCTCTCAGCAATCCTTAGTGTCCCTGAGTTTGTAACTGCATTACTTCAATCATCTTCAAATCACCTTTTCTTTGTGAGCCTCTGTGCCCTCTCCTTTTCTTTTAAGAACACCAGTCACCATAAACCTAGGTTGATTTTATCTTGAGATCCTTAACTATTAACATATGCAAAGACCCTATATCCAAATAAGATCATATGTTGTAGTTCCAGATGGATATGAATTTTGAGAGGGGGCAGTATTTAATCCCCTACACTAGTCACTATTTTTAAAGTATGATTTCATGACTCCTTTGATTTCTTTCAACTAGAGCTATTTTGCTTTTAACTCCTCAAAGAGCAGAGTTCAACGCCTTTGTCAATTTGGATTTGTTGAGCAACACAGAACCACTACAGATTTTAGCAGGATCAGGGAATTAATTAAAAGTTAGAGTTTAAATAAATGTGAAAGGGTTGACATGAGTTTTCTGGAAGGCTGTAGCTGAAAAATAGGAGAAAAATTCACGGGCATGACTGTGGAAGCCAAGACTGATGGAGAAGTCTGAGATGCCTCTACTGTGTTTCATTAAAACTACAAAATGAATGGAAACATCTCCAAACTGCCAAGTATGTCCACCATGACTGCAAAATGAGAACTTATGGAAGGTCTACAGAATGGCTGTTCATGACTTTCATAACCTTCTGAGAATAATAGCTTCTACTTCATACGAACCTTTGCCGAATCTCCTCTTATTGACAAAGTCAAACCCAAAACCATACAGAGAAGGGGATTCTGGGCATATATTTTCCAGTCTTCACAGGGAGTGGTGGTGTGTGTGTGTGTGTGTGTGTATATATATGTATATATATGCACAGGCTATGCTGAATTTCCTGGTGAGATATATATGTATATCTCACCTTTATCAACTTGGCATCCATAATCACCATTTTAACCATATTTACTTTACATATAGTATGCAAAGTGCCATCAGATTCTACGGTCAGTGCAGTATCCCTGCTATTTGCAGAGTAGTTCATTGGTATCAAGAACCAAAATTGACCTTGTGGCCATATCAGCTTTCATAGTTCTGAACTCCAATAGAAAACATTAAAAATCAGTAATGTTTTTGAGTTTTGTGGGGGGTTTTTGAGTGAAGTAGGGGTAAGAGAGTTAGTTTATGAGTACACAACTGCCTGACTCAGTCTGGTGAGCAGTGGTATGTTATGATATGGTATGGTACCATATCATATCACAAAAATCAGCATTAGTATGTAACTGTTATCCAATAAAACTCTCAACTACTGAATATCATTGTTTCTTCAATATACAATCACCAAAAAAAAAAAAATTGCCACCATAATGCATTTGGAGAGAGTTAGAAATTAGCAGAATAAATTATTGGCACAGTAAGAGAGTCCTTCATTAAGGGCCTAAACTTTCTTTCTCTTAAAGATTCCTAGGCCTGTGAATTGGCTCAATTCTGGGAATTACATGTGGGACCATGACTAATATAAAATCTTATTTATATAAATCCTTAAGAAGGCTACTGTATTAGCCCATTTTCATAGTGCTATAAAGAACTGCCTGAGACTGGGTAATTTATAAAGAAAAGAGATTTAATTGACTCACAATTCCACATGGCTAGGAAGGCCTCAGGAAATTTACAATCATGGCAGAAGGTGAAGGGGCAGCAATGCAATCCTGAGAATTTCATGATATGCTAGCAAAAGATTGTCCAATATCTCTGTAGGTCAAACCATTCTTGGTACTGCTCTGGTCTTGCTATGTATTAGGCTTACTCTATGTAGGTTGTCTATAGTGATTAAGTGGCACTGCATGGCCCCACCATTATAAAATTCCATCATTTCATTATATTTAATAAGCCCCTTTTAGTAACACCATTTCCCACTACTATGCTTTGCTTGCAGAGAAAAACCACTAGAATGCCTTCTGAAAGTGCCATTGCTTCCCTCATTGTGCAGGTTGAATTCCAAAAAATATGTTGAAGAGCTGTAAATGTGACATCATGGGAATACAGACTTTGTAGACATTATTGAGTTAAGTTGAGGTAATACTGGATTAGAGTGGGCCTTAAATTCAATGACTGGGGTACTTAGAGAGAGAGATTTAGGGAAAAAGGGACACAGAGGAAACATGCAGAGAAAACAGCCATGTAAAGACAGAGGCAGGGATTGTAGTTATGATGCCAAAACTCAAGGAATGCCAAGAATTGACAGCAAACAGCAGAAAGAAGAGGAAAGAAGACTATTCCTTAGAGCCTTCAGAGGGAGCACAGTGCTACCATTGACTTGATTTGGGCTTTCTAGCCTCTAGATTTGTGAGAAATAAATTTCTGTTATTTAAGCCACCGAGTTTATGGTAAGTTATTAAGGTAAAACTAAGAAATAGACTCACTTGCTAATATATCTCACAAGGCTGTGCTGAAGAGGTTGTCCTCTGGATTATCTCAGGGGACCTACTTAGGAATAAGAGAACAGGTTATATAAAATAAATCCACTCGAGCTCTCCTACCTTCTTAAACTTCTTACCTACCTTCTTAAACTCCTTAAACACCAAAGATTTTCTAGCTTGTCAAGTGTACCTATTTTTAAAATATTGGCCTTCATTGTATCCTAATTACCAGACAATGAGATTATTCATCCCTTTAAATCTAATCAGATCAGATGATCAATTCTAATTTTGCAACCTAAGACTGTACTCACCGAAGTACTTATGGTACCAAAAATTTTATTAATCCCGGTGTATTCAAGGAAATAGAGCCACTACAATTTTTCGGGGAAGAATTTAGTCAAGGAATTTGCACTTAAACAAATGTAGAAGGACATGTTAGAGGGAAGGTCTGGAGTACCTTAACCAAAGGCATGGGGAGAAAGTTGCTAATGGCTTCAAATCGGAGCAGGTAGAGAAGGCAGAGCTTGTGGAGAAGACTAAGAAATCACTACATTCACCTTCTATTTTCAAAAAGGAGTTAGCTGGAGAGTGGCATGACTGCAATGTCTTGGTTGCCAAGAGTAATGGCTTCTAAATCTCACCTAAGGTCCTCACATTGGCAAACCATAAACCAACACCATATACTTAAGAGGATTCTAGGAAACCTAGTTCCCAGCTTTGACAGTGAGTGTTGTGTAGAAGAGTGTGGTGGCTCCGACACAGGGCCCCTCCACTCCGGACTAAAAATAGTTCTGTAATATTTCTATTTATATATTTCCATCTATATATTTCTATATACAAATTCTTCCTTAGAAATGGAGGTAAGACCATTCCTTGAAAAATTACCTTAAATTCTAGTTCTACTTAAATGCTATTGACCCAATTCAGTTTCTAAGCCTTATTGTCTAGAAGTACATAAGAAAATATTCTAATTTTCTCTAGAGTTTAATTTTAGTATACAGACCAAAGAGATTTTTAGCAACATCTTGATGAGATTTCAGTGAAATTGTCTGCCTATATCATTAAAGCATCTGTCTTAAACTCTGTGACAAAAACAGGTAATATGTTTCGATTAAGATGTGTCACACTTAGAAGTATTACTAGTTCACATTCAATTGCTGACATCATATGAAAAGATGCTTTGAGTTTAAATGTAGATTCCATTGCAATTTGTAGCCACTTACATTTCTAATATCACACTGAACTACACAGTGAGGTAATAGAGTGATGCTGTATTTTTACTTACACCACGAAAGGCAATACATTGCTTAGTCATTCTCATATTCACAAGAAAATATCATAATGGCATAAGAAACAGATTGATGATTTCGAAAGTCTCTCTAAACCCATTCATTAATTTTTAGAAGAATGAGATTATTTCATAAAGCAAGAGTGTTTCATATTTCTGAATTATCAGTGATGAAATTTTGTTGTTGCCATTCTTCTGTATTATAACAAATATAACCCCATATATGTGCTTGTACAAGCAAATTCTACCGAGTGAAATTCAGTTTGCTCAATTATTCATAAATAGTACATCCTCTTCCTATTTCCCTCAAAAAAGATAAACAAACAGAAACCAAACAAATCTGGAATTTTAACTATAAGAAATCATGTGGTCTCAGAAAACAGAAGCCAATATATTGAAAAAAAAAAAAAAAAGGAAAAACCCAAATCAGACTGCATAGACTTTGATTCTATGTTTGAAAGAATACGTACATTTGTAGACACATATCTAACCTCTTTTGGTGATCCTTAGGGGTTACTGACACCTCTTCTGCAATATGTACCTTGTCTGCATTGTTAGTGGCAAAATACAGAATAAAAGAATCAAGAGAAAATATTCTCTTAGGTTTGCATATTCTAAGTACATTTTGAGGGTACAAGCATGAAGCTAGAATTTAGGTTGTGTAAGTAAAAGTTTTCAAATCCATTTATTTAATAACTATTATTTTGTAAGTACTTGTGATTCAGGACATTCTATTTGGCATCAAATTGTTAACAGTTAAACTTAAATGCTATAATCATTTTGTAGAGCTAAATATCTGCCATGACATTATAGCGAAGTATATTCAGGATAATTTGGTGTGTAATGTTTTCAACATATCAGCTATTAGACTATCATTTATAGAAAAAGTAATTATACTTAAATTTTATCAAATTCTGAGTAGGTCATTGGGGTATAGAGTTACAGAGGTTATACCTGTGTGTGCCTAGAATAATGAGATATCAAAGTCGAAGATTTCAAATGAGGTTTTTAAGCTAAAAGGAACATATTTCTAAAATAATATCATAGTGGTAAAGAGCAGGACTTCTGGAGTTAGACTACCCAGTTTGAAGCCAGCTTCTAACAAGCATCTGAAATTCCTCAGTGAGAACTTTGGGAAGTGATTTAATTTTGCTGAGATTGCATTTCATTTTTGTGAAAATTAGGGTAAGAAATAATTCCAAGCTTCCACATAAAACATGTAAACATTTAAAGTGGTTCCAAACAAATGGGAAAACAAGAGTAATTATTATTACTTGTTAAAATGTCAAATGTATTTTGTCTAATTACATTGAAACATGGAATATGTATTTTGGCCTGTAGATATCGAGGTCCCCTCAAATGCAGAGTCAATTGCTATATTATTTATCTTTAGATGTTCCTGCAATTGTAACCAAGATGTGCCACATTTTTTCACCATTTAAAACTAACACTTCCTTTAATGGTTCACCACGGGAACTACAGTTTTCGGTTATTTGAGGGTTTAGTTTCCTTCCTTTTATTCCTGCCTCCTTCTCTCCTGCCTTCTTTTCCTTCCTTTCCCTTTAAACCAGGTTTTCCTATGCAAGTATTTCGGAAAATTCTCAGAGAAGATCACATAACCTCCACAGGCACTGATTTTAGACCTTAGCCTCAGTCTGAAGTTGTTAAAGGTGATAGTTATTAAAGCATTCCTATATTGATTCATTCTAAATGTAGATACAAGCTGCTCACTGAGAGGAGACACATATAGTTAGTAAAAATATCACTGTAACAAAAGAAAAGATAAAATCAAATTCTATTCATGGCTGCAAGCCTGAAGTAGATATGCCTTCCCTGACCCAACTCCCCAGGCCCTGAGGTTTCTGTAAAACATGAAAACGAGCGAAGAAACAAAAGTCTTCTGCAGAAGGTAATATTGGCCTTCATGAATACATCTCTGGCGTCATGGCTTTTTCTTATATTCTGGCCATTCCAAAAAAGTATATACCTAGTTTTGTGGATAAATTATTTTAGGAGATATTAACCTTGAAATTTCACATATCGAATTAATACTAAAGATATAACAAAAGAATAGGTAAAAGACATGCTAATTTATTCATTGCTATTAAAGCACCAAAAATAAATGTGTTTTTTTAAGTTTTGAAACCAAAATTATACATGGCATAAATGTTTGAAAAAATCTTACTGGCAGGTTTGAATGCTTTAAAAATTGAATAATATATCTTAAAAATAAAAATTACAAATAACACTAGAAATAAACACATTAAATAGGGAAAAATGCACACTTTTTGATTTGATTGCACACACCTACTACCAATCTATTTGGGTTAAATAATTCTGATATATTAGCTGTCTATGCAATGGTGTTTGAGGTTTGACCACAATGGGGAGGCTGGCTTGACACCTATATATTGGCATCATTGGTCCTGCCTCTTTCAGTACTGTTTTTATCCATTTCAAGTTGTGTCTTTACTTATTTATTCATTTGAATTGTTGATACATGAAGCTAAGTAAATTTTATTTCCTAGTTTATGACATATCACCTTCATTACAAGATGTGACTCCTATTTGAATTTATTTGATTGTGTTTCTCCTTCATCTTTTACCATCATTGACTTTCCTTTCCTTTCCTTCTATAGGCACGTAGCCTTAAGATTTTGTAAAATGTTGTTCATCTATTACTACTGCCTCTGAAAAAATGTCTAGAACAAGATGCTAAAATTAAAATGACACCCAGTGAAAGAACTGTCACTATATTTTACAAAAGGCCCCGTGTTTTCAGTGTTTGAAACTAAAAACAACTAAATACAGAATTAAAAACAACAACAATAATAATATAGTCACACTGAAAGAAAACTACTCCTTTCAAATATTTTGTATTGACCACTTTAGGATCATAGAAAAAAGTTTTATTTTATTTTTTTTCTAGAAATAGCTATGTTCAAAATAGATTCTTCCCACAAGGTTGACATTAACTAATTAAACATTCTTAACAGCTTCTATAGTCATAAACTTGTATTTGTTTAAATGCCAATATAGATAGGCAGAACTTATCTTTACCACACATAGGCTGTTGAGGATCTGAATCGTAATTGTCTGATTTTAAGATGCACAGAGAAATAATATTGCTACTGATTTACAGCAACTGCCTCCATAAGCCTCAATTTTTAATGCGATAATAATCATACAAGAGGTAGAGAGAAAGGTAGAGTAAGAAGTATCGATCTTCTATATCAACTGTATTTGGTTGTACAAAACAATAGAGACCCTCTAAGTTTTCTGACAGAACATGGTAGGGTCGGTTTTCTTAAAACAGTAGAGGGTGGGTAGGGGAAGGTGACCTGGGAAACACATACTAACATTTACTACAAATTGTTGCCTTTTAATCAAATGACAAATGAGATCTATGACAACTTTATAGAATAAAAGTTCTGTTTATATAATAAGTACAGCATATTAACTATGCTATCCAAAGTACTTTTAAAAAATTCTAATGATTGTATTGATGTTGATGGCTCTGATGTTTAAAAATCAGTAGCACTGCAAATCTGACAGTGGATAGTAGAAATAATTGATGTAGTTTTTCCAACTTTTTGAAAGCAAACATATAGCTTTTAGTTTGTTTTAGATTCATCATGGCCTTTTGCATGATATTAAGCAAATTGAAGAGCAGTACACCTCTGTTATGCAATTTGTGTGTGTGTGTGTGTGTGTGTGTGTGACGGAGTCTCTCTTTGTCCCCCAAGCTGCAGTGCAGTGGCACTATCTCAGTTTACTGCAAGCTCCACCTCCCAGGTTCATGCCATTCTCCCACCTTAGCCTCCAGAGTAGCTGGGGCTACAGGTGCCCACCACCATGCCTGGCTAATTTTTTATATGCAATTGTTGATAACCAAATCAATTTTCATGTTTTAATTTTAGGAAAAACTTTCTCTCATATATGACCATAACTCATTAGTTATAAGATAACGTGATGGGAGTTGAAGGCTGGACTTGGTGAATATTCATTTTCACCAGGGAGCAATAAAGAGAACATGCAACCGTACTGTTCTGAAAAATAGGGCACTAAAATTTGAAATTAAAGAAGACATAGAAAGTGAGGACACAATGTAAATTTACAAGTATTTTCATCCAGAGCTGCCTAAGTCCTATTAAGAAAGGCAGTAAGTGGACATTCATCTACTTTCGTAAGGAGTCTACAAGCCAGAAAAATATGTGTGACAATGAGGCAGAGAAAGCAAAACAGCTACAAGTTGAAGAAGAAAAATTGGTGACTATTTTATAAGACCATTAAAAAGATGATATTTTAAAATAAAACTGATAGTGTATTAAAGTCAAATGGACAGAAACACTTGTTATAGATATAGTGTTATTAGATATCTATGATACTAATCATCACCATCAACATCATCATAGCTAAAAATCACTAAGTACTTACCATTGGTCTAACACCATAATGTGTCTATCAACTTCTTTAGGCAGCTATTTTCTCCAATTTACAGATAAGTAAATTAAGACTCTCATAGTTTCCTACAGCCTTACTATGAAATCAAATAATTTACCTTAAAGTCAGATAAAATTAGAAGTTAGACTAGAATCCTGGGTGTTTTTTGTTTTGTTTTTCTAACCCATTAGAAGAATTTAACTTTTTTTTTCTTTTCTTTTTTTTTTTTTTTTTTTTTTTTTTTTTTTGAGACTGTCTTGCTCTGTTGCCAGGCTGGAGTGCAGCGGTGGGATCTTGGCTCACTGCAGTCTGCACCTCCTCCTGGGTTCAAGCGATTCTCCTGCCTCAGCCTCCCAAGTAGCTGGCATTACAGACACGTGCCACCACACCAGGCTAATTTTTGTTTTCTCAGTAGAGACAGGGTTTCAACCTTTTTGGCCAGGCTGATCTTGAACTCCTGACCACAAATGATCCACCCTCCTCAGCCTCCCAAAGTGTTAGGATTACAGGCATGAGTCACGGAGCCTGGCATTATCTTTTTAATCTCCTGTTTAACTGTTACTTATTTTATTAAATCAATTTTGATTGCCTGAAAAAATGCACTGTATTTACAATAGATCATTTCTAGCATTAATAACGTATAGTAGTTTAAACCCTCAAATAAAATAACATTGGTTTTGCTTATAAAACTTAAAAATATAATGTCTTTATTGAGTTAATTCTTTCTTGACATGTTCTTTATAAACTGGCACTAAGTTTATAGCTTCCATACAAAACTAGTTTTTCATTCCTTCCTATATACTAAATATTCTACCTCAAATTTAAACTAGCACATAAATTTCACTAAGAGATGTCTGTACACCAATCTATTGGCTTAAGTACGGGACAGAGTTGTTAGATTTTCTCTATGATGATTTCTAAAAACATTTTGGTGGCATAGCAAATTTGGTGAGATGGCAAATTATACAACCCTGACGAAAGTATAATTATATATTTTATTTGTCCATGCTAAAGACTGAAGTCCAGCGTATCTTAGAGAAATGATAAGATCACAGAAAATATAATTAGACTTCCATTGTAGCTTTACATTTCGCTCCCAGGATTATGCTTGAATCTATAAAATACTCTCAGACTTTATATATTTTTTAAATAAAGGAGACAGTGATATGGAGAATTTAAAATTGTAAACAATTTTAAAATATTTTCATTGGTCTGTAGTATAAATTATTTTATTTTGGAGTTGATTTATCTTTCCAGGTGTTCTTGTCTTAGGCTAAAATTTTATTCCTATTTTTGAATATATGATTAGTTGAATAATCAATTAGGTCACAGGATGACCTAAAAGTGCATGGGAACAGGAAAAAAAAAATAATAATCCTACTCTAGAACTCCATGGGATAGAATTGGAACAAAACAAAGGTCCTTAAAAGTGGACATATATGTTAGATATTAACAAAGGGGAAACTTAGGATATAGGGCTTAAATTCAGCTATTCATTCTAAAAACCTTTATGTAGGTCAAGTAACTTTCATGAACACTGATGTTTCTTCCTTTCATTCCTGCCTTCCTTTACATATGAAAGGAATTATACATGGAAGCAAACAAGTTCTCCTGGTCTATTTACCATGAACAACTTGATATTCTTCTAGGCAGCATTTACAATGAGGAATGGGGGGAAAGATAAATTAGAGCTCTCATTTTGGTGAAATTTCATTTTAGTAATCATCCTAATTTTATAGCAAATTTCTTTTTTCACCTAGCATGAGTTCCATTCAGCACATATATTTCAAAAACGTATGTTGATCCCCAATTTTGAATTTTGGTCCTTTGTCATTCTGATGAATAGAAAGATGCATTTTTAAAGGCTGTCATCTGGGAATGAGTCAATGTTCTGCAGATCATTGGCAGGTAGGCCAAAGAGTTATTCCACCAAATTATATTCCCAGCAGGAGTGGATGTAGACACTCTAAAAAACTCTGGGCACGGTGACATCTGTATCTTTGGAAAGGGACCAATTTGCATACCATCTGGCACCAGAGAGTTGAGCTCCTTGAAGTGGTAATGGAGAGACATTTTGGTTCTGGCAATCAGGGTTACAGCTATGTGGTGAGTTAAATGCTCCACACAGAGATGCTGACAGGAGTATTACAGCTCTGAAAAAGACAAACTGGGTGATATCAATGGGCTGACTAGAATTATTGCAACAAAAGGAAGCCACCTAAACTGGAGATTTCCGTTATTTTGGAAAATTCAGAAAGCCTTATATTTCATACTAATTCACGGTATTGAAGTTAAGTTCATTCTTTGAACATAAGTTAGTTTTTAAGACATTATTCTTGAGACTCAATAAAAAAGCATAAGGATGTTCTTTCCAAGGTGCAGCATACTGTGTCTGTAAGTAACAGCTTGAGAGAAAATTACAGTCATTAGGGTGCAATGGTAAAGTGTTTTTATTTCTATTTAATTCAAATTAAATCTGATTCAAAATACATGGGGAACAGGGGTGGTTATTGCCAGGAATGCTATGAAAGCTTCTGTTCAGCATCTCTGAGGACCCTTTATTAAAACGAGAGTGACAATATCATCTTCTCCGGCACGGCACTGTTCTGCTTGCTATCCCTTCGCAACAACCCTAAACACAATTGCTTCCGGTTTGAAATCGGGGATCAGAGACAGCAGGTAAGGGAGGAGAGGCATGAATAGAAACATTTATGTATTATAGTTTATTTAAAAAATTAAAGCTTTTACTCACCATTTACAATATTGTGTTTATAAAAAGAAGCTCTGCACTTGGTTTGTGACACCTGCATTTTTAGAATGAATTAATTTTACATCATTACTTTTATTGTTTCTTTATGAAATGAATTGATTTTATCTTATTGCATTGCCATGCTCATACTAAATTTTCATATAAACTTCTACTAACTTCTAAGAAAAAATACTTTATGTACTTGTTTTAAATTTTTGTTTGCAACAATTCGTGTTATTTCCTGCCCATCAGCAGTTGTGATGATTAATTCTGTCTTAACAATTTATGGCTCCGTTATTCACACCAACCAGAGATGTTACTTACAGCAAAGCATCCTATTTCTTTCAATCAATCTTTCTTTCTTTCTTTTCTTTCTCTTTCTTTCTTTTCTCTTTCTTTCTTTTTCTTTCTATTTCTTTCTTTCTTTCTTCTTTCTTTTCTTTTCTTTCTTTTTCTTCCTTTTCTTCTTTTCTTTCTTTCTTTCATTCTTTCTTTTCTTATTATCTTTTTTTTTCATTTTCTTTTATTCCAGAAGCAGATTTCATACATTTCCAATTGCTGCTGTAGAAATTGGCCATAAATTTAGTGGTGTGAAATAACACAAATGTAGCATACTAATGTTCTGGATGTCAAAAATCTTAGAATCAGTGTGTGAGTAGGGGTGAGTTTTTTATGGAGATTCTAAGAGAGAATTTATTCCTTTTTTCTTTTTTACAGTCCATAGAGGCTACCTACATTCCCTGGCACATGTTCCTCCTCATCAATAGCACCTCTCTGACCCCTGCTTCCAATGTCTCCCTCTTGTAAGGACCCTTGTGATCATACTGGGCTTACCTGGATAATCGAGGATGATCTCCCATCTCAAGGTTCTTAATCACATTTGCGAAGTTCTCTTTGTCATGTAAGGTGACATATTCACTGGTTCTAATGATTAGGACACAGAAAACTTTGTAGGCATATTATGTCACCTACCATATACATAGAAAGCACTAACTGATTATATCAGAAGGTATCAATTTCCACCAATGTTAACTGCCACTGTATTCTGACAGATGGTCTAATACTGTTACAATTATCAGCAAGGTTCCCTCCCATGAAAGGAAATAGAAGTCACACTCCTGCCCGTAGGGAGTCACTGATTCTCTTATGCATGAGTCTAGTTGAGCAATATTCTGAGACTGTAGGAAAAATAAATACTGTCTCTTCTCAAGAAGCATAAAACCTACCATAACAAAAAGGTATGTAAATAAGTAATTAAAAGGAAGGGTAATGTGGTAACATCCATGAGTTGACTCCAATGTCTCAGAACACAGAAGACAGAGAGACCACTTCCACTCCAGGTCATTAGTGAAGATTTTATTTTTATTTATTTATTTAGCAAATATTTGTATTGCTCTTACTTTGTTCCAGACATAAATCCATATATTTTTCAGACATTACCATTTAATTCTTCTACCAATTATCTGTGAAATTTTATTATTATTATCATCCCAATTTTACAGATGAAAATATCTGGGGTATAAATAGATAGAAGAGTTAAACAAGGTCACATACCTGTAAAGAGATTTGAACCTAGGCAGTTTAGCTCAATAATTTTTTATAACTACTGCACTAAGCAGCCATGTTCAGATGAATATCTATGTCACTAGAGTATCCATTTTACACCCACATGTTTATAGATGACCAAAACTCCAAATCACTGGGCCATGTCATCCAAGAGCTTCTTAAACTTGCAAATACTCTTAACATGGATCTTTGAATTTAGCACAAATGTGCAGCTCAGAAAATCTTGATTTGTGGAATTTTGGCTTATTAACAATTACCTGTCAGGGTATTCAATTTCATGTCTGGAACTTCCTCTTTCAGTTCTTGGAATATGTTTTGGTTTGGTGATGTTTTGTTGTTTGTTTGTTTTTGTTTGTTTGTTAGTTTTGAGACAGGTTCTGCAGTAGCATAATCATGGCCCACTGCAGCCTCAGCCTCCTGAGCCCAGATGATCCTTTGACCTCAGCCTCCTAGGTAGCTGGGACTACAGGCACAGGCCACCATGCCTGGCTAATTTTTGTAGTTTTTGCAACCATGAGGTTTAGCCATGTTGCTCAGGCTTGCCTTGAACTCCTGGGTTCAAGTGATCCACCTGCCTCAGTCTCCAAAAGGGAATATGTTTTTCTCATTGTGAGAATTATTACACTATATATGACTTCATGATACCAACAGGCAAGAAAATAAAGTGGTAAATGCTTTCAGAGTCAAAAAGCTCTGGATATAAATCATATCTCTGCCATTTGCTAGCCATGAAAAATATATTCCCATCTTGAGGCCCAGTTTTTTCATCTGTAAAATGTGGATAAAAACCACTACCTACTTCTCCAAATGGTAATTAAAAATATTAAGTTTTAAGAGTGTATATTAAATCACATAGTATAGAACCGAATACCTATTATACAGTAAGTGGTAGATATTAGTACTCTAATTTTTATATAGAAATAATATGGTAAGAATTGAATTGTGAGCTATTAATAACACAGCACACTGAAGAGGTTCAATATTTTAAAAAGCGTATTTTTGAACACTGATAAAGGGGGCATCATGGCATACTAGTTAGCAGAATCGTGTTTTGAATAAAACAGAGTGGGTTGGAATTTTAGCTCCATGATTTACCATCACTTACCATCAAATATGTGACTTTCAGTATGTCAGATAAATCACTGAGCCTATTCTCAGCATCTGAATACAAATAATATGAGCAATAATATGGTTTAGCTCTGTGTCCCCACCCAAATCTCATCTTGCAGCTCCCATGATTCCCAATGTTGTGAGAGGGATCTGGTGGGAGATGATTGAATCATGGGGGTGAGAGTTTCCCATGCTGTTCTTGTGATAGTGTATGGGTCTCATGAAATCTGATGATTTTAAAAACATGAGTTTCTCTGCACAAGCTCTCTCTTTGCCTGCTGCCATCCATGTAAGATATGACTTGCTCCTCCTCGCCTTCTGCCATGATTGTGAGGCCTCCTCAGCCATGTGGAACTGTAAGTCCAATAAACCTCTTTCTTTTGTAAATTTCCCTGTCTCAGGTATGTCTTTATCAGCAACATGAAAACGGACTAATGCAGCAAATTGGTATCAGGAGTGGGGTCCATTTTCACATTGCTGATAAAGACATACCCGAGACTGAGCAATTTACAAAAGAAAGAGTTGTATTGGATTTACAGTTCCACATGCCTGTGGAGGCCTCACAATCATTAATCAGAAGGCAAGGAGGAGCAAGTCACATCTTACATGGATGGCAGCAAAGAGACAGCTGGTGCAGAGAAACTCCTGTTTTTAAAATCAGATCTCATGAGGCCCATACACTGTCACGAGAACAGCATGGGAAAGACCTTCCCCATGATTCAATCATCTTCTACCAGGTCCTTCCCACAACATATGGGAATTAAGGGAGCTACAAGATGAGATTTGGGTGGGAACACAGAGCCAAACCACATCATTCTAACCCTGACCCTTCCCAAATCTCATATATTCACATTTCAAAACCAATCATGCCTTCCCAACAGTCTCCCAAAGTCTCAACTTGTTTCAGCATTAACTCAAAAGTCCAAAGTTCAAACTCTTATCCATGTGACAACACCATCTAATCAGCTGCCAGCATGGCCAGGATATAAAGCAGACTGAAAAATGTAAAAAGACTAGACTGGCTTAGCCTCCCAGCCTACATCTTTCTCCCATGCTGAATCATTCCTGCCCTGAATATTAGACTCCAAGTTCTTCTGCTTTGTGACTTGGACTGGCTTCCTTGCTCCTCAGATTGTAGATGGCCTATTGTGGGACCTTTTGATTGTGTGAGCTAACACTACTTAATAAACTCCTCTTTATATATGTATCTATCCTATTAGTTCCATCCCTCTAGAGAATACTAATAAAAACAATATAATATATTCAAAATTATGCACATAGGATTCTACTACATTGCCAGAAACATAGTAGATAATTAATACAAATGTTTAGTTTAACACTTTAATTGAACTCCTATTATTCCCTTCTAAAATGTTATTTGTGATGAAAGCTTCAACAGTGATAACAGAAAGGTAGAAGATAACAAATTATCGGCATATCAGTAGTTGATCAAAATTCTAAATATTTCAAAATAACACCTACTTATTTTACACTGGGCCACAATAATTATTTGACAAAAAAGTTGTAATTCATGAATTGTTTTTTATTACATAGGTTTGTGCCTAAATTTGCCCACTGGTTGTGATGAAAGCAGTCAAATTGATCATTCTTTAGGGACAATTGTATCTTCAACAAAATATAAACTGAAAATAGCATAATACCCAATTCCACTGAAATTAGAATTTTAGAATTTATATACATCATCTAATGAATAGTTGCTGGCTGAATCAAAGAAATTGCTTTAGAAAATTTAAAACGGTTCCTGACATCTGCTCTTGGGCCATTATTTAATTAACTTTACAGCAGGAGGGGTAATTATTATAAAGTTAATTTATCAACTAAGCCTTTCTACCAGCAGGTAAGAGCTGATTTTCCAACAGCAAATAAGTATGAAAAATTTAAAGCACATGTTCAGGCAGTCCCAGAATTATATATATTAGCCTTTCTAATACCAATCATTTCACCTAGTATTTTTTTTTTTTTTGAACTTTTAATGCGAAACACTTTACAAGAAGGACCACATTCAATTGACAGATTAAAACCTATGTTTGGCTTTTTAAAATTATTTCCCCTCTGCCTCATTTTCCAGATCAGTAAACTGAGGTTTAGATAAGGGTTTTTTTGGTTTTTTTTAATTGCTCAAGTCATATAGTTAGACATTGGCAGATCCAGGACTTGAATTCAGGTATGTCCATCTCTAAAACTCATTTGTTAAGCTATTCTGTTTTTAATGATTTTATGAATAAGCACAAGAAACATTATCTCTATAGATAATCACAGAAAATGTCTTCTCTGGTCTGCTCATATGATGTTCCTTACCTCTATTTTTGCTGCATTCTTCAAAGCTAGGTCACCTTCACCACTGTAGGCTGGGCTTCTATGTTTCTCCCAACTCCTCAGCCCCTAACCTCTTCAGACTCATTCCGTTCATCCTTCTCGCCCAGATCCCTTTACTATTTTACCTTGTCCCTGCCATTCTGAATGTCTGGAGCAAGGTTTCCTGGGAGAAAAGATCAGAGTAGGTAACTCCCACTTTGTCCATTGCAGGTGGGATACAAATCTTGGATAATACAAAACAACTTTAATAAAATCACTAGTATCTTCCATTTGGGATTTTCTCTGAAAAATAAAAAAGAAAAAGATGAATTTATTTCCCACCTTCACATGCCAAAAAAACCTCTGCTTTTTAATTTTTTTTTAATACTTTTGGGTTTAATTCCAAGAGATAACTATGGTAGAACAAAGGAAGGAAGATTTTTAAATTCTAACTTTTTCTTTGTAGCTTTCACCAAAACCCATTAAAAAAAAATAGAACAACTAACACATAATCTTGACTGGTGACTATAAGATGAAGACAGTGTGGTTTTGGGAGGAATATTTTTTGTTTATTTTCATCTTTTACTTAAGTTCAGGCAGTACATGTACAGGTTTATTACATGGGTAAAGTGTATGCTGCTGAGGTTTCTAGTACAAATGATCCCATCACCCAGGTAATCACCAGGTAAAAACCTGATATGTAGTTTTTCAACCCTTGCTGCCCTGCCATCCTCCCCGCTTTATTAGTCCCCAGTGCTTGTTGTTCCCATGTTCATGTCTAAAGATAATGTTTTGTGATTCAGTCTCTGTAGAAGTTCCAGGATGACAAGAAGAATGGAAAAAATGAGAAAAAAAAAAAGGCAACTCTTGGAGTGAGAATAAATATAAACACAAAGAGAGAGAACAGAAGATAAAAAATGAAAAATAGTGAAGACTTGAAAGCAGAAGTACCCTAAAGGAATATTACAATGTAACTATTCCAGAGATGTTAGAAGCATCTACTCTCATTGTTGACCAGATTCCAATGGCAAATCTCAACTCTAATCTTCATAAGCTTCTAAATCCGGGAGTAGTGAGCCTTCCTGGGCCTTAGCTTGTGCTTTAGGAAGTCATGGCAAATACTAAATTAGATAATATTTTATGCACTTTGCAAATTGAGCTTTGCAGAAGGATATGGTTACATGCCAAGATGTTGCCAAAGCCACCTGATAAATATGAGCTACACCCATTGAATGATAATCTGTTTAAGGCATTTAAAATATTTATATATCAAAACCAAAATGCACATTTGAAAATAATGTACATCATATAATCTCTGGCCATAATGGGAAGAAAATAGTTTTATATCCATTTCCTGTATGAAAGTTGCTATAAAATAGATTAAATAATTTCAACTTTGTGTGTAATGTAATTTTTCTCACAAAATGCAACAAAATGTTTTTGAAAAATTGAATGCCCCATTCAGATCTTCAATGTTTATATAAATGCTGGTCTGAAGGCATTTGTAAGACTATTAAAATAAATCCCATTATTAAAATACTTTCAGTATATGAAATTTTGTTATTTCTCTGGAAACAACCAAGAATCTTCTGGAATCTGCAAATTTCTTATGATTTTAATGTAGTCAACTACTTATGTAAGGACAAGTAGAGGACAAGAAAAGTATACTAAAATGAACTTTTAGGGCCTTCATGTAAGCTATCTGGCTAAATTTTAAAAGGTGCTATAAATTCTTCAAATTATCATCATGTCAAAGTCATACATTATTACATAAATAGGTCTTCTAGGTTCTTGCAGAATAATCAAAATTGCAAATGCCGAATAGTCTGTTGCCAACATTATACTTTCCTTTATAAAAATCTGTTCTAACTAATAATGCCAAATGAAAGTTTGAGCACATAAATTAATGTGCTAGTTAAAGCAAGCAAAACATACAAACCTTTTTTACTTGAATATACCAGTTTCCATAAAAAGAATCTCAACCCAAAATTCATATAATCAATTGCTTACATAAAGAGATTTATGTTTCATATGCTCATTGTCTTCAATTACATCAAAACAAAGTTTTCAATGTAAGCTATGCTGTTGAATGACAATAAAGTCATCAATATAGAAACTTGTGATTTACAACCTCTTTAGACACCGGTAATTGATTATGTTCTCTGATGGCATTATATCAAATGAAAATAGGCATTCAGACAATACTAATTAAAACATATGGTAATTCAAATGAAGTCACTTAAATTTCTTCTATGAGTAAAAGATGAGTTTAATATATACAGGAGAAAAAATTACTTTTAAGCATAAAGAATATGCTTATATTCCATCACTTGAAATCTCACTTGTAAATTCTTTGTACATCTCTCTACCTGAATCCTAAAGTTACTTTCCAATTTGTCAATATTTATTTGGTCATGTTGGAATTATTAAATTAATTTAAGAAATTTTTATTTTAAAATTTAGGTAACAACTAAGTCAATTTTTTATTATTTTTATGTAAGAAGAACTTAATATACATATTCCTAATGTTAAATACATCTTATTTGTTACTTTTCATTGTTATTGTTCTTAAGAAAGCCTTCAAAACATGGTACTATCTACTTTAAACAATGACTGAAATGTTACCTTCTTTTAAAGAGCATTAAAATCTGTCAGGAAAAATGATAGAATATTATGAAATATTAGTTATTTTCAGACTACAGTAAAAATATCTCTGATATAAAGTAGTTACTATAATAAACAATTGCAATACTTCTAATAACAGTGGCTGATGTTGTCTATATGAAATTATGTACCTTATATTTGAGAATATGTTTCAGAAAATATAGAGTAAAGGAAATTCTTATAACAAATCTTGTCACCTCTAATTAAACCTAAGATTCTTCTCAAAATACTATTACTAAAGTCAACCTCAAAATTAATTTCAAATTAATCTCAAAAGTATATTAGCTCCAAAAATTAAAAAAAATAAGCATTTTGAATCAGATTTTTTAAATTGTGGTAGGAACACTATAAATGAGATATATTCTCCTAACAAATTTTTAAGTGTATAACACAGTTTTGTTAATTAAAGGTACAATATTGTGCAGCAGATCTCTAGAATTTAACCACTTTGAATAACTGAAATTTTGTATCCATTGGATAGCAACCTCCCATAAACTGCATGATTGGATTTATCACGAAGATTACTTATGTTAGACTTAAGCACAGTCTAAAATGATTATCTAAAATAATCAAATAGATGGTGTATTATCATTTTGATGTGCCGTTGAATTATTCTGCCAGTATTTGGTCAAGGATTTTGTGTCTATATTCATTCAGGATATTGGTCTGCAGTTTGTTGTTGTGTCCTCATCTAGTTTTGGTATCGGGGTGATAACTGAACTCACAGAATGAGTTATGGAGAATTCCCTCCTCCTGTATTTTTTTGGAACAATTTTGGGAGGATTGGTAGCAGTTATTTTTATATTTGGAAAGACTCAACTGTGAATCCACCTGGTCCTGGGCGTTTATTATTTTGTTGGAAGAATATTTATGACAGATTTAATCCAGTAACTTATTATTGGTCTGTTCAGGAATTCTATTTCTTCCTCATTCATGCTTGGATGGTTGTGTGTTTCCAGGATTTATTAGTTTCCCCTACGTTTTTTAGTTTGTGAGCCTGTAGTTGCTCATAGTAGTCTGTAATGCCTCCTTTTTCACTTGTGATGTTGTTTATTTGGATCTTCTATTCTTTTCTTGGTCTAGCTAGCAGTTAATCAATTTTATGTTTTTGAAAACCGACTTTTTGTTTCGTTGATCACTTGTATTCTATTTTTGGTCTCAATTTCATTTAGCTCTGCTCATTTTTGTTATTTCTTTTCTTCTGCCAACATTGAGTTTAGTTTGTTCTTGCTTTACTAATGCCTTGAGGTGTGAGGTTAGGTTGATGACTTAGGATTTTTCTGCTTTTCTGATGTACGCATTTAATTGTATAAACTTTTCTCTTAGCACTGCTTTTGCTGTATCCCAGACATTTTGGTATGTTGTGTTTCCATTTTCATTCATTTCAAAAAAAATTCTAAATTTTGTCTTAGTTTCTTCATTGACTCAAAAATTGTTCAGAAGCATGTTATTTAATTTCCAAGTATTTTTATAGATTCTAACGTTCCTCTTCTTATTAATTTCTAGTATATTCTGCTGTGATCTGAAAAGATATTTAACATAATTTTGATTTTTTTAACTTGTTGAGACTGATTTTGTAGCCTTACTTATGATGTATCTTGGAGAATGTTACACATTCTGATGATAAAAATTTATATTCTTGAATTGTTGGATAAAATGAAATGTCTACCAGATACATCTGGTTTACAGTCAAATAAATAATCAATAGAGTGAACAGACAGCCTGCAGAATGAAAGAAAATGTTTGCAAAACTGTACCTCAGACAGGGGATTGATAGTCAAAATTGATGAGAAAAATCACACAACCCAACCGAATAAATAAATAAATAATCCCATTAAAAAGTGGGCAAAGGACATGAACAGATATTTTGCTAAAAAGGACATACAAATGGCCAAGAACAGGAAAAACTGGTCATCAACCCTAATCATTAGAGAAATGCAAATTAAAACCATAATGAGATAACATTTTGTACCAATCATAATTATTAAAAAAAAATTAACAGAACTTTGCAAGAATGCAGATAAAAGGGAATACTTATATACTGTTGGTGGGAATGTAAATTAGTAAAATCTTTATAAAAAACAGTGAGGTGATTTCTCAAAGAACTAAAAATAGGACTACGATATGATCCAGCAATCCCACTACTGGGTAATTACCCAAAGGGAAAGAAATTGTTATCTCAAAAGGATACATGAACTCATGTTTATTGCTGCACTATTCACAATAGCAAAAATATGAAATCACTGTATGTGTACATCAATGGATTACTATATTTTTAAAAATGTGTTGTAGATATGCATAATAGAATACTATTCAGCCATGAAAAAGAATGAAATCATGTCTTTTGCAGCAACATAGATAGAACTAGAGGCTGTAAGAGAACTAACACAGAAGCAGAAAGTCAATTACCACTTTGGTAATTGGAAGTGGAAACTACATAATACTCAATATTCATGGGCATAGAGTGTGGAATGATAACAACGTGGACTTGAAAGGGTTGGGGGCTGGGAAGGGTGAAAAACAAGATACTTAACAGGTACAATGTATGTTATTCTGATGATAGAGACACGAAAAGCTCTGAATTCACCATTATGCAGTATATCCGTGTAACAGAATTAGACTTCACTTCATAAATTCATACAAATAAAATAAAAAGTAAAGATAAAAGAAATCAAACACAGAAAAGCAGAGAGTAGACAGTGGTTGTCAGGAACTGGGGGAGAAGATAAAGTAGGAAGTTGAATCACATGTTTTTAAAGTAAAAGTTGAATCCACAGCTAACACAACAACAAAGTCATTTATTGTCTTCAACAAGAAATTGTTGAGCTGATAATAGGCTGATCATTTCTATCTGTCATCAGAATCAGAGGAGTGTGGAATGTAACATATCAAACATTGTAAGTATATTTGAAAAAACATCAATTTAGTTGGGAAAATAAAAGCCCAATTTTTATTTTACAGCAAAAAAAAAAAAAAAAAAACCGTAAGTTTATAATACAAAATACTTTTATGTAGGTATATTCTAAAAATGCTCTCAACTGCACAGCATGATGTGTCAGAGCCAGTGAGAAAACTGGATCTGAAAAAGGCAAACTACATAAACATAACTACTGGCATCTTATCAAGTTGATTTGAAATTGACACGTATTTTATTAATTACATATATATTTTTCAAAAACCTATTTTTTTCAATCTACCCTCACATTTCACATCAACTTGTGTTATCCCTTTAAGATGACTGACAAGGATAAACCAGTTATTTTTATTGTCCCAAGTTGTCTCATATGAAAAATAAAATGAGATTTTTCAATGATATTTGTATGAGCTTTGTCATGCTACAGTCACAAAAGATAAGACAAAAGTCTTGAAGTCTCAGTGGATTCAAGCCACAAAGTTTTCTTTCCTACTCGTTTTTGTTCATACCTCATGTCCAGTATAATTTAGCAAGCGGCACTTGCACCAAGTTACCCTCACTCTTGGACCCAGAGTGATAAAACAGCTGCTAACTGGAAAATCATTTCCATCTCAGAAGGAAGAGAGAGTCTAGTGCGTGATAACTTGGATAAACATCCATCTAGAAGTGACTCATGTCATCCCTGCATTAACATTTTTCTGATCAAATCAAGAAATATGACCATTCGCAAATTCAAAGTAAAAAGTAAGTGCAAGCCTATCAACTTGCCAAGGAAAAGAAGCAGAAGTGTTTTCAGGCAACATCAAAGACTATAACAATTTGCCCTCTGGGTTGCCAAATATGCAGCTTATGCTCCTTTCTACATTTCAGAACATGAGGAAAAACCAAAAGTTCTACTTAATCTCTGCATCAGGCACAAAGTCTGATGTCTGAGCATGATGCCTGGCTGTGTCTTCGCAGCCATTCCTCTTGGTACAGAAATCTATAAACTTAAAATCCAAGTTGTCTGCTTCCAATGCTCTTAATATATGATGAAGCATCAAAAGGAAACTCACAGTAAATATTCCATTTGATAGAAAAATGATGGGAGAATCAGCAGTCACTTACGCATAGAAAATCTATAACTTACTTGCATATTATGCAAAGTCCCCTACACTAGATTATGAAATGTATCATTATTAGGCCCTAATTCTTCTCTACTGAAGGCCTCCCCAGTCTCTTATGCCCTGGCTCTAATCCTTAGGTAATTCCTCCTTTCTGATTTGCCAAATGCCATCAAAATTCTTCACAGAACTAGGAAAAAAAATCAAAAATTGATATGGAACCAAAAAAAAACCCTGCATAGCCAAAGCAAAACTAAGCAAAAAGAACAAATCTGGAGGCATTACATTGCCCAACTTCAAACTACACTACATGGCTATAGTTACCAAAACAACAGAGTACTGTTATAAATATCAGCATATAGTCCAATGGAAAAGAATAGAGAACCCATAAACAAACCCAAATACTTATGGGCAACTGATCTTTGACCAAATAAACAAAAATTCAAAGTGGTGGAAAGGGCACCCTATTCAACAAATGCTGCTGGGATAATTGGCAAGCCACATGTAGAAGAACGAATCTGGATCCTTACCTCTCACCTTATACAAAAATCAACTCAAGATGCATCAAAGACTTAAATCTAAGACCTGAAACCATAAAAACTCTACAGGATAACATTAGAAAAACTCTTATAGACATTGGCTTTGGCAAAGAATCCATAAGCAAAAAGCAAGTGCAACAAAAACAAAGATAAATAGATGGGACTTAATTCAACTAAAAAGCTTCTGCACAGCAAAAGAAATAATAAGCAGAGTAAACAGACAACCCACAGAATGGGAGAAAATAGTCATAAACTCTGCATCTGACAAAGAACTAATATCCAGAATCTATGAGGAACTCAAACAAAACCAGAAGAACAAAACAAATAATACTATTAAGAAGAGGGCAAAGGACAGGAATAGATAATTCTAAAAAAAAAAAAAAAAAAAAAAGAGAGAGATATACAAATAGCCCACAAATGTATGAAAAAAATGTTCAACATCACTAATTATGAAGGAAATGCAAATTAAAACCACAATGAGATACCACCTTACTCCTGCAAGAATGGCCATAATTTAAAAATCAAAAAATAACAGATGCTGTGATGCATGTGGTTTTTACCACATCCTTTGTATTTCCTTTTTAGGAAACACTTTTTAAACTGCTGGTGGGAATGTAAACTAGTACAACCACTATGGAAGACAGTATGGAGAATCCTTAAAAAACTAAAAGTAAAACTAACATTTGATCCAATAGGAAATGAAAACCAATTTTCATACAAGAAGAGAGTTGCTGCTGTAAAAATACCTAATCTGTAGGCATGGCTTTGGAATTGGGCAATGAGCAGAGACTGGAAGAATTTTGAGGCATATAATAGAACAGGCTCATTAGAAACATAGCCAGCTTTTACTGAAAGGAATAGAAAGATGAAGTAATGGAAAAAGGTGTTGACTTCCAAAATTGTAGAAGCAGGAAACAGGCTGGTAAAACTACTAACCTACTGTGCCGGCCTTCATGAAAAAAGAAGGACAATTATAAGGAAAGAGCCACTAGTCTCAGAGGATTATTCTCAGGCCTTTAAATTCAATGGAGTTTTCCATCTGAGATTTTGAAATTGGAACTGGTGACTCCTTTATTCTTCCCTCATCTTCCTTTTTTAATGTGAATGTCTATAACTGGTGTCTTATTCCTGTCCCATCATTGTATTTTAGGAGCGGGAAACTTGTTTCCTAGTTTCACAAGTCTAAAGATGAAGATACAAACAACTTAATGATGTAAGCACTGAAGGTTAGCTTGTTTCTTCAAATTTTATAACCTATGGCGGTTAGCTAAGGGCTCTTCTCTAAGTCATTCTTATTTTGGGACCTAGGATGAGAAAACGAGACGGTATTTTCTGGGTACTCTGTGTATTACTTCGTTCTCATGCTGCTAATAAAGACATACCCAAGACTGGATAATGTATAGAGCAAAGAGGTTTAATTGACTCACAGTTCAGCATGGCTGGGGAGGCCTCAGGAAACTGACAATCATGGTGGAAGGGGAAGGAAACATGTCCTTCACATGGTGGCATGAAACAGAAGTGCCCATAAAAGGGGGTAATGCCCCTTGTAAAACCATCAGTTCTTGTGAAAACTCACTCATATAACAAGAACAGCATGAAAGTAACAACCCCCATTGAGAGATGACGATGTGCTAGCAGCCCTCACTCTTGGTGCCTCCTCGGCCTCGGCATCTGCTCTGGCCAGCTTGAGGAGCCCTTCAGCCCACTGCTGCACTGTGGGAGCCCCTCTCTGGGCTGGCTGAGCCTGGAGCCAGCTCCCTCTGCTGGCAGGGAGGTGTGGAGGGAGAAGCATGGGCAGGAACCGGGACTGCATGTGGCACTCACCGGCCAGCACGAGTTCCAGGTGGATGCGGGCTCCGCCAGCCCTGCAATGGGAGTGGCCTGCCAGCACCGCCAGCCTTAGGCACTGAGGGGCTTAGCACCCAGGCCAGCAGCTGCAGAGTCCCCCAGCAGTGCTGGCCCAGCCATGCCTCACTCGAATTCTCGCAGGGCCTCAGCTGCCTCCCCGCTGGGCAAGGCTGGGGACCTGCAGCCCATGCCCAAGTCTCCCCGACGGGCACTGCCCCCAGCTCCGCAACGAGGGGTCCCATCCACTGCCCAAGGGCTGAAGAGTGCAGGTGTGTGGTGTGGGACTGGCGGGCAGCTCCACCCACAGCCCTGGCATGGGATCCACTAGGTGAAGCCAGCTGGGCTCCTGAGTCAGGTGGGGTCTTGGAGAATTTTTATGTCTGGCTGGAGGATTGTATATGCACCAATCAGCACCCCCTGTCTAGCTCAGGGATTGCAAATGCACCAATCAGCACTCTGTCAAAGTGGGCCAATCAGCTGTCTGTAAAATGGGCCAATCAGCAAGATGTGGGTGGGGCAAGATAAGGAAACAAAAGCAGGCTGCCCCAGTCGGCAGTGGCAACCCAGTTGGGTACCCTTCCACAGAGTGGCAGCTTTGCTCATTTGCTTTGTACAATAAATCTTGCCACTGCTCACTCTTTGGGTCCACATTGCCTTTATGAGCTGTAACACTCACTGCGAAGGTCTGCAGCTTCACTCCTGAAGTCAGCCAGACCACCAACCCACCAAAAGGAAGAAACTGCAGAGACATCTGAACATCTGAAGGATCAAACTCCAGACCCACCATCTTTAAGAACTGTAACACCGTGAGGGTCCGTGGCTTCATTCTTGAAGTCAGCAAGACCAAGAACCCACCAATTCTGGACACACCATAATTAAATTACCTCCCACCAGGTCCCTGCTACCAGGTCCCTCCCACGATCTGTGGAGATTCTGGGAACTATAGTTCAAGATGAAATTTGGATGGGGACACAGCTAAATCATATCACTGTGGCAGAGAAAAAAAATGTAGTGTATTATTGCTGATTCAAAAGTCTCAGATCGGCTGGGCATGGTGGTTCACGCCTGTAATCTCAGCACTTTGGGAGGCCTAGGTGAGTGGATCACAAGGTCAGGAGATTGAGACCACCCTGGCTAACACGATGAAACCCCGTCTCTACTAAAAATACAAAAAATTAGCTGGAATTGGTGGTGGGCACCTGTATTCCCAGCTGCTGTGGAGGCTGAGACAGGAGAATGGCATGAACCTGGGAGCCAGAGCTTGCAGTGAGCCGAGATCGTGCCACTGCACTCTAGCCTGGGTGACAGAGCAAGATTCCATCTCAAAAAAAAAAATGTCTAACTTCATAAATGATACAAGTCACTTCTGTTCCCATTTCATTGTCCAAAGCAACCTAGACCATACCGCTTCCCAATTGCAAGGTGGCAGGGAAGGAGGCCCAGACATAACTGATATGGACAGCAATCATGACTACCACATACATTATTTGAATGAAAGTTGTGATACTCATACGTTTAGTTTTCTGGTTAAAAATGAGAAGCAGACTTTTTAAGAGAAAGTTTAGACATTATTCATAACTGCATACCACCAATATTCAACTGTGTGATGTTCTGAAATGCAAAACACAACAACAGAGTTTCTTTGTACTGTATGATACAGAATCTTAATGACAAAACCATTACTCTGTCTATGCTTGGATTCCTTTTACATTGCAACTAGTCCCATATTCCAAGAAATTTAGAGGAGGTCATTAACGTATCATTTTTATACATTACAATATTTATATAAAATGACACTGTCACGCAGTAGTGCTAATGCTTTAGAAAATGAGAGTGTAAACTACAGTTTTACCACATTTATTTACATCTGTATGAAAAGATGCTGGACTATCTTATAAGGAGATCATTTTCATGTAAAAATTAGTTGCCTCATAACAACCTTATATGTGAAAGCAAAGTCAGTGAGTTTCCTTTTCAGAAAAGTGAAAAGGGAACATAATGGTGCATCAGGAAATTAGTTTTTTGTTTATTTTAGGGTCAGTACTATTAGTGTCTGTCCCACTGGAATTCCCAAGCACTTGTCTGAGCCACAGGGGCACGGCCTTTGGTGAGGGTTAGAGAGACTTCCATGTTGGACAGTTTCCACACTGGTATACCATGGAAAGTACAGAAACTTTCCAGAATGAGCGTATGAATGCCCTTGTGGTTTACTATAAAGCTACATAATCTACCTATAATTTGGAAATTATAAGATGATAAAGAAAAGGAAGGTAATTGTCAGAGAAAAGACAAAGAATTAGTATTGTTAAAAATTCATATTCTACAGTGTTAGCAATTTTATAGCATCTTTCAAGCCATTTTATGGACTGTCTTGTAGGAAGGAGAATTTACCATTTTGTAAACAACAAGCTGTCAGAATCAAAAAGGAAACAAATTATATGAGCAACACCAAACCTGAGATCACCACAGAGTGCAAGACTTATTAAAAATCCATGATTCTATAAAGCTTGTAAGAGACAGAGAAAGTAATAAATGAACTAATGGCAAGAACCTATAGTGAGCAATTACTCCTGTAATGATGCCTTAGTGACCCTCTAATAAATGCTTAATTTGTTTCTTGGCAGGAAAACACCCTTGGAAGGCCTAAGGTGATATGGTCAAAGTAATATGAACAAAAAATTGCTTTTTAATAGCTACGTAATGAAGCTTGCAGGACTTTAAAACATTGAAATAAACTCTACTATTTCACATTGGTGTTTTCTCTTCCGAATTCCAAAACTACAACAACAATGCAACTTTAATATCTTTGTCATCTATGTTTTTAAACAACATTCTTCTAACTCTTCATACTTTTTGGAATGTGTGAATAACTTTAAATTAAGATATACTACTTAATATGGCTTAATATTCCTAAGCACAATGACAAATTTTACTAAATTAATAATTCATAAATATTAGTTTTAGATACAACGGTTAACATGTTTCTATGCCTAAATTAATTATCTTCTATATTTATCATATTCTACCATTCTTGTACTAATTAAAATATATTGTCAAAAAAACTGTCTGCTAAAGGAAATATAACTCTTGCTCTTTTTTTCTTGATATTTAACTAAGGGAAACTATGAAAACGTGCTATATACACCTGTACAATTTTGATACTGTTTGTCCTGAAATTTTACTTATGTTCACTGCTTTATGTTGCTGCTTCTGAAGAACAAAACATTCTGCAAGTTAGAATTAATGCACAATTAGGTCTTGTTGGGTATATTAGAAGGGTCAGTGTTTAGTACAATGGTTTTCAAAGCCAGACCTTATCTCTTCTTCCACTGTTCATGGGTAAAAGCCCAATTGTCGTATGAGACGATTCCTTTGTCAGGGAATCTATCAATGAATGAGCTTCTTATGCACCCCTGATGCTTTCTGATCAATCCCACTGAACATCATTGCAAGTCCTCTGTAGCAGTGCCCAAGCCAGCTTTTAATTTTTATCCTGTGTCTTCATCTTTGATTTAGTTTTGTCATTTTTTGAAGGTCCCTCTTGGTCCAAGAGTCCATAGTTTCCTGTCTGTCATTAGTTTCTAATTTCATGTCTTACTGATACAGGTTCATCTACCCCACTCAAATTAGCTCTGGATTCTGGGCTTCAGCTCCGGCCTGTGGTGCTCTTATTCCTGAGAAGGATGTTTAGGCAAGGAGATAAGAAAAGTCAGGTGATTCCACCAGTACCTACTATAATTGAAATGACGGTAAATTATAGACATGATGACTTCAGAATCCCGTGAGGGAACAGGATGACAGAGGTGGGAACCCAATAGCCTAGACAAGCAGTTTTGGAACACTAGATGCTATATGGAAATATATGTCCCCCTGGATTTACAGACTCAAGAAACAGACTTGGTAAAACTCATTAATTATAGCTATGTTATATGAAGAGCATGGATGATGTAAAAGAAAGGGAAGAGGATGAGCAATAATTCTAAAGTAAGCTATAAGTAATTCAAAGATGGGAGGGTTATAAAACCCTTGACCAAGGATTATGAGTAAATTTCACTTTTAACTGATTCAATGGCATAACACCTTTCCAAAGAAAACCACAACAAAGATCAAATTGGAATTCATCCTTGGCTTAAAATCCAAAACATTCTTAGACCCATAACATTCAAATATATTTAAATGACATACCAAATTTTAATTTAAACTTAATTATTAATCATCTCGGTATTTGGGTTCTCCAGAGAAACAGAATCATATAAATATATATACACACAAACACACACACACCTATCTATGTACACCTTGTCTGACACACACACACACATACATACATATATATGCACACACACACGGATTTTTTTTTTTAAATAAGGAATTGGCTTATGCAGTTATGGAGACTAAGTCCCACAACTTGCGATCAGCAATCTGAAGGCTCAGGAGAGCCAATGCCATTGTATTAGTCTGGAGCCTAAAGGTCTGAGACAAGGAAAGCTGATGGTGTCAATTGCAGTCTGAGTCTAAGTCTGATTCTGAGTTTGAAAGCAAGAGAAGACTATTGTCTCAGCTTAAAGATAGACAGGCAGAGGGAACTGTGAAAGGAAAATAAATCTTGGGGCCCCAAAATCACTAAGCCAAAGGGAAAAGTCAAGCTGTGAACTGCTTAGGGCAAACCTGCCTCCCATTCTATTCAAAGTCACCCCTCCTCTCACTGAGATAAATGCATTGTTGATTGCCTTCTTTGGAGAGGCTAATCAGAAACTCAGAAGAATGCAACCATTTGTCCCTTATCTACCTGTGACCTGGAAGCCCCCCTCCCTGCTGTGAGTTGTCCCGCCTTTGCTTTGAGCTGTCCCAGCCTTCCAGAATGAACCAATGTTCATCTTACATATTTTAATTGATGTCTCATGTCTCCCTCAAGTGTATAAAACCAAGCTGTGCACTGACCACCTCAGGCACATGTCATCAGTACCTGCTGAGGCTCTGTAACAGGCACGCATTTTCAATCTTGGCAAAATAAACCATCTAAATTAACTGAGACTGGTCTCAGATATTTGGGGTTCACAGAACAAATTCTCCTTTCTCAGACTTTTTCTTCTATTCACGCCTTCAGTGGATTGCATGAAAGCCACACACGTGTGGGAGGGTAATCTGCTTTACTCAGTCTACCAACTGAAATGTTAATCCTATCCAGAAACACCTTCACCCGCACCCACACACCCAGAATAATGTTCAGCCAAATATCTGGAGCCTCCTATGGCCCAGGCCACACATAAAATTAAGGATCACAACCTCCATATGGAGATGAGGTCTTAAATTTGAAATTGTGTCTTATTTTGTTCTGAATGTATAGCTCAATCACTTATACTCACACACTGATCTATCCAAAAACAATTTCGTAGGTATTTCCTTTGTCCTTAGAATTTACCTAAGTGAAGGAGAGAAAATAATTCTACTCTGCCTGAGAGTTTTTGTCTGTGGAATAGGAAACATTGAAAGGTTGAGGGACAGCAATAAAATTAATTTTCTTTCTGTGAATGAAAGACATTGTGTTCTCTCCAGCACAATAACGGTGGCCCTTGAGGATCATACTATAGATTACACAGAGACACTCACTCAGTGATATTTATTTTTGTTCTTCAACTATCATAGTATTGACAGTGATTTGTGAGAAAGAAATGTAGAGTGGCAGTTGGAATGTCTGGGCTATAACTACTTACTAGGCATTATTTTTGTGGCAATCTTTATACAATTCTTGAATAACATTTAAAAACTTAAGCTAGCCACACATGCATGATATGTAAATTTGAAAGCATTCCACATTATAATAATAAAATAAGTACAAAATATGCCGATCAGAACTCTATTCTTATTTGGGGGGATAAAAGGAGAGTATTTTGGTGTGTAATTTTTTAGATCTTTTCTTTTCAAATAATTTCAGATTTACCAAAGAGCTGAAAAGACAGCAGAGCTTTCACTCAGCTACCCCTAACGTTAACACTTTACATAACTATGGTACATATATTTTGAAAGTATCCTCATATAAACAAGTAAATCTGCAATAAAAAATGAACTTATAAACATTGGCATAATAAGTGTGAAATCAGCAGCCTGCCTGGAAGCTTCAAAAAAAAAAAAAAAATGAGTCTCCTAGACTAAGGAACGGATTATATGAGTGAAATGTCATTAACAAGAGGAAGCATTTGAGTACCCTTTAAGGCTTTCAGTAGTGTATAAAAAGTTATTTAGAAACCAGGAGCCACTTCTGCATCTCATTTACCTAACTGATGAGAGATAAATGAGCTCAGCATTTAAAGCACAGCCTGGAGGTATTGTTTTACACATGAACTACAGTCTAACTCCACTAAAAGACGAGAGAATCATTAACTTTCTGCTACCACAGTGCCAGCAGCAGTCACTAACCCTTCCTACCATAAATAGTTTCAGAAATAATAATAGAACAATTATAAATCCTGATTTTCATCACTGATTTAGTGCATTTTGATAAATCCAAGCCAAGACACTATAAATGTAATACTTAATTATGTGTAAACAGGGTATTGTTATTTATTAAAAATGTCATTAAATCTCACTGTGATAGTGCAAAAATAATTTTTACCACCTCTTGGGAGCTCTTTTTTATGAAGCAACTGAGAGATAAATATTTTGTAGATTGCTTTAAAAACAGATGAAAGTTTCATTTGCTGAGAAGAGTGAACATCACCACCATTTGGGTAATGCTGAAATCACACTTGAGGCTATTGCCAAGACTAGAATTCTCCCTTGCTGATACAAAAGCTGGTGATAAAATGTCGACATTTAAAATGAGATAGAATTAACATTAATTTGAAAATACAAGAACGCACTCCAGTCCTGTCAGCCCTGTAAAGCATCGTGTTGCGCTCGCATTGCAGTGAGATGGGTGGCATTAACATTGCACAGCAGCACAGTTTACATGAACTACTGATTTAAGTCTTACCTTCAGGAAGTCTCATGATAGCTAAATGCTGCCAAATGCTGACACAGAGTTCTATCTGTGTATTCACTGTTTTCACCTTTCTTACTAAAGCATCTGTAAGCACTGTGCAAAACAGTATGTAAAGCAATTTATTAAATTTATTATAATTCATAGATTTTTTTATTTTCTAACTATGTAACCATTGACATGCAAATCATAAGAATATTCTTTCTCCTTTTCTATGCACATGATGTCTACTTTTGTTTTTCTTTTTCTTTTCTCTATTTTGTTTTTGTTTTTGTTTTATTTTGTTTCTTTTGTGATATTGTCCTAGCTAAACCCTACAGTGAGAGGTAGAACAAAAGTAATACTGGGGGTGATTTTCCTTTGTGCACTACTGGAGGTAGTGGGAAAAGAAAGAGGGCAGAAGGGAAGAAAGTTTTAATATTTTACCATCAAGTTTGAATGCTCTTGGATTTTTGCAGATAGTCTTTATCTCATAAAAGACGATTCTTTGTACACCTAACATACTAATAATTGTTTTAAAATTATGAAGGGGTACTGAATTCAGCAAAGGCATCTTAAAAACTTACTTTGAGATAATCGTTTTTAATCTTTTTTGTAGTTATTATGGTAAATAACATTGACTTTTTTATGTTAAATCATTCTGTGAGTTTGCTTTGCTATCTTGTTTATGATTTTTGTAACTATACCATGAGAGAAACTGGTTTTTAATTCCAGAGTGGGTGCTATCCTTGTCAGATTTTATAATCAAGACTGTGATGACCTCATAAAAAAAGAACCATTTTCCTATAATTCAGAAGAGTTTGTTTAAGGGTAGGGTAATTTATTCAGAAATAAATGGAAGAATACACCAGTGAAGGCATCCGGTATCAGGATTTCATCTGTGAGCATGTTTTAAATACATTGAACGTATGTTAGGAATTTAATGTAGTTGACACGATTCTATTTTCACGTTTATTCTTCTACATCTTTGGGCTCAATTGCAGCCTTTCTTGGCTATTGAGTAAATAACTAGGAGTGTGATTTCTGGATTGTATGGTAAGTCTATGTTCAGCTTCGTGTAACACATAACCAAACCGTCTTTTAAATGGTTATAACATTTTCCCCCTCCACCTCATCAGTTTGGATGATACAATTACATTTTCTTGCAGAAATTCTATCTGATTCTCTCTCCATAAAAATGAGATTTTTTTTTTTTGAAATAATGATCAGATTCCTAGGTAATGCTCAATGGGATATTGTGTTTTCCAAACCAAAGAGGATCCTAGCCCAGTTAAAGCCTGAGGCCATTTAAAAGCAAACTCCTTATAATTGTCAGCTTATAAAATTGAGTAAGAGTTTTCAAATTATGTAATGCTGAATGGAGAATGACACCATGCAATTAAAGGTTAACTTCTAACTCTAGAGGTTTTTTTTTTTTTTTAGTAAAAAAGAAAAAATAATAAAATTTTGATGTTAGAATACTTTTTCCAAGAAGATTAATCAGATTTTTTTTTTATTTTATTTTTTGGCTTTCTTAAAATAATTTGTTGTCTTTTGCTGAAATTGTTGGATAGATTTCCTATTCTGAGTGTGTTTGTGAGTAAATATGTGAGTGAAAAATACACTCCTCTAATGTAAAGGATCCATTTTTTTTTTCAGTTACCATGATTTTTTTTTCTTTCTTCCTATCTCTAAAAGTGTTTACAGTTCTTTTTGTCACTAGGGTTACTTTTTTTTTCTGCTCTAATTTCCTTTTCTACAAGTATCATTATGACTTCTAATTCTTTCTGCCAATATATATTTCTTATTTGTCAGTGTTCATTCTCTGTTGTTTCTTTTACTAGATTCACATTCTTAAGAATCCATTTTGCAGTTCTAGTTTCTAAAGCCAAGCAATATATTCACCTGAATCATCTTCAGTTTTAATTGCTCCCATACACAATGAGTATTACGGTATTTGAGCATGCTACTGTAGATGATATTATCTATTTGAGAATAACTTGAAACTTCAGATGAACTGTACCTGAAAATATTTTGGTTGAGACTAGCCAGAGCTAACTTATGTCAGAACAGGCTGTCATTACGAGACTAACTGGAACAAAAGTAATCACTCTTTGCCCTCAAATATTTTTCATATTCATAGAATATTTCATCCATGAATTGCTTATCAATCATACGAGACATGTCAATACCTGAATTCCTAGCACAACATAGAGAAAGGGAAAGAGGAAGTTTTCAGAAATAGTGATGTCAGTTGTAAAAATGTGGAGTAACTATTTTTTTTCCACTGTTGCCAGGGGTTAGCCCTCTCTGAGCCACTATTAGGGCTGTCAGATGTTTATGACCATGCCTCTGGAGTGTCACAGATTCAGCCAGCCTCTTACTGCCTGTGCTCAAGTGCTTTGTCCATTAGAGCTTCTTTCCAGTATTTACGTTGTGGTACACTGCCTGAACTCATGATTTTGTGTGCCTTTAGAAAGTTTTTTTAATGACATTTGAATAGTGGTACCCCTCAGCTCTGCGTATTTTTAAAAAATAAGTTAGTATAGTTAAAAATGAGATGTGGCTTGGCAAATTAAGAAAAGGAATTTGTGGTTATATTAATTTTCTCAGGCTGATATAATAAGATACCATAGACTGGGTAACTTAAACAACGAATATTATTTATTTATCACTGGTCTGGAGACTGGAAGTCCAAGATCAGGGTGCCAGAATGGTCAGGTTCTGCTAAGGGCCCACTTCCTGGCTTATACACAGTCACTTTCTCACTACATCCTCACATCTCCCAGAGAGTGTTCTGGTCTCCTCATCCCCTTATAAGGGCACCAATCCCATTACAGGAGCATTATTCCAATAACTTCATCCAAATCCAATCAACCTCTCCAAGGTCCCACCTTCAAACATTATCACATTGGACATTAGGACCACAACATAAAAATTGGGAAAAGGGGGAACACAAACATTTAATTCATATCAGTGGCCATATTGTAAAGGTCTTACGTATCATTCTTTTCTGTCCAAGATTTGAAATAAGTGTTAAAGTAGAAAATATTGTGCTCAAATCTGTGGAAGGGAAGACATAGAGGATGAGATTTCACAAAAGGTCTCTCAGTTCAGGGTTAACTGAGACAATTGGGAAAATAAGTCTGCACTGATAGAGCTACGGAGTAGAGGAAAACCATTTCATATTTAACATAGGCAGAACAATAAGCGTGGCTTGGTAACCAACTGATATGAGGTTGAAGGAAGGCATTTCAAAAATGTTTGAGCTTTTGGGTTTGGATACCTTGATGAATATTAATGTCATTGGCTTCATTTAATGAAATAGGAAACACAGGAAACTTTAGTGACAAATTTGCTTTGGCCTTTTTAGTTTTGCTTATTTAGGAATGCCCATTGCTGTTAAGAAAATCTGCATAAGAGAATAATAGCACACACAAATCATGTCTATATGAGCTAAGGAGCAAAGATGAAACCATGGGATGCACCAACTATTGGGATACAGCTAGAAGAAAGCCAGAAAGAAAATGATCAGTGAGCTGAAGGGTGGGTAATAAAATAGTGTGTTACAGTGAAGGAAGAAAAGCATCATCAATGTTATCATTCTATCGAGTAGTCTAACTAAATAAAAGGCAATCACTGGATTTAATGATTGCAGGTGCATGTCTATCATATTAAAATCAGAAATCATATCCAAGTGAGTTTACTAGAAAATAGGAAATGAAATAAAATAAGTGGTTTTGTAGGTTCTCTAACAAAGTTTGTTTATAGGAGGGAGAAAATGAGGGAAGCTGCTTACAAGGAAACGTTGTTGTGTGTTTAGAGTACATGTTTGTAGATTGAAGGTGAGATTAATATTTCTGAACAGTTGGAAAAAGTGAACTTTTTCAGGGTCAGTTCCTCTGCTGAGAAAAAAAGGTATAGGGAATGATAAAGACTGCTGGAGGAGAAGACAGATGGACTGTAAATGGTTTGATGAGTATGAATGGCATGAAATGGGTTTATGAGACTTGAAGAGAATAAAACATATCCACTGGATGATGTATAATTCAAACAAAAATGAAGCCCCACATGCCAGCCCAAGCATGGAGTTGGATGGAACAAAATAAAAACTAGCAACCGAAAGTAATGAAAAAAAAATTGCTGTTTACCATCATCTCTCAAATAATGTCAAAGGGTAAGAAACGTATTCTCTTTGTTCTGAACATATTTACCAAATTTTATACTTTTGTCATTAGCAGTATCTTTCCCTTGAATCACAAGCGATATTCTCAAAATTTCTCCCCTGCAACCTGACTACAACTCTGAATTCCTACTGTTTTTCTTTTTAGCCACCATTCTTTCTACTCTTTTTTGAGTATGCAGGTCCTTTTCAATGATGCTCAATTTATGTGTTTGTCTCTTCCTTCTTTCCTTCCTTCCTTCCTTCCTTCCTTCCTTCCTTCCTTCCTTCCTTCCTTCCTTCCTCCCTCCCTCTCTCTCTTTTATCTTTCTTTCTTTCTCTTTCTTTCTTTCTTTCTTTCTTTCTTTCTTTCTTTCTTTCTTTCTNTCTTTTTTTTTCTTTCTTTCTTTCTTTCTTTCTTTCTTTCTTTCTTTCTTTCTTTCTTTCTTTCTTTCTTTCTTTCTGTCTGTCTCTCTCTCTCTCCTTCCTTCCTTCCTTCCTTTCTTCCCCCCCGCCTTTCTTTTTTAAATGGAGTCTTGCTCTGCTGCCCAGGCTGCAGTGCAGTGGCATGATCTCAGCTCACTGCAACCCCTGCCTCCTGGGTTCAAATGACTCTCCTGCTTCAGCCTCCCAAGTAACTGGGACTACAGGCACAAGTCACCATGTCCAGCTAATTTTTGTATTTTCAGTAGAGATGGGTTTTTATTCTGTTTTCCAGGCTGGTCTCGAACTTCTGACCTCTTGATCCACCCACCTCAGCCTCCCAAAGTGCTGGAATTACAGGCATGAGCCACCGTGCCCAGCTGGGTGTGTCTCTTTCTATTTGTTGTCCTAGATTCATGATGCTCTCCTTGTTTCTATCTCTATCTGTTATCTGAAAACTACATCACAGGCCAGGTACAGTGGCTCACACCTGTAATCTCAGAACTTTGGGAAGCTTAGGCAGGTGAATCACTTGAGGTCAGGAGTTCGAAACCAGCCTGGTCAGCATGGTGAAACCCGTCTCTACTAAAAATACAAAAATTAACCAGGCATGGTGGCAGACACCTGTAACCCCAGCTACTCAGGAGGCCAAGGAAGGAGAATTACTTGAACCCAAGAGGCGGAGGTTGCAGTAAGCCAAAATTGAGCCATTGCACTCCAGCCTGGGTGACAGAGTAAGACTCCATCTTACCAAAAAAAAAAAAAAAAATCTATATCACAAAAAGCCCCAAAGGCTCAGGTGACACAAAGCAGGTACTCACTAGATGTCGATGAGGATATAGAACCACAATAGAAAAATATAAGAATCTTCTTGACCATAGAGAAAAAAGCAGACTGAAAATATGCAGATGTAGATATCTTCACCTTGTCAAAGATGGGAAAAGGAGTTAATGTTACAAAAAACGTGTTCATCATTTTCTTCTAGAGTTGCGAAAATATTAATGACTCTTCAGGGGTAATTCAAAAATTATATCATTCATAATTTGGGTATATATGTATCTAGAATCAATTACTATAGTATTATATCTTATTAAATTCTCATACATTGCCTCATAAGTCCTACCACATTCCATCAATATATGTGGGTGGTGGAATTTTTAACTCCATGAGGATATTTGTAAAATTATATTATTCAGTACAATAATAATAGCTTCTTAAATATCTGATATGTGCCAGAACCTTCAAAGCATTTACTCTTCAGAACAAACCTAAGTTGTTGTAGAACTCTTATTACCTTTTACAGATGAGGAAATGACATCATAAAATTAAAAGAAATAAGTTCCCTGTTGATCCGATTGATGATACAGAACCATAGTAGGCAGAATAATAACTTCCCCCATCCAACTAAGATGTTCCTGCTTAATTCTCACAAGCTGTAAATATGTCATCTTCCATCTAAAAAGGAATTTTGCACATGTGACAAAGTCAAGAGTCTTGAGATAGGTAGATTATACTAGATTTTCCAGGTGGGTTCCGTGTAATCACAAGATATTTTGTAAGAGGGAGATAGGAGAGCCAGAGTTAGAAAAGGAGAGGTGATTAATGAACCAGAGGTCAGAGGGACTTTGGAATTCCCTGCCTCTCCCACCCTACAGGTTCCAAACCTTATGAATCTAGTGTGTCTGATCTAGATATACTTCAGGTCTCAGGTGAAAACTCACTTCCTTCTGAAGGTAGGCATTCCATGACCCACCAAAAAGGAGAAAGTGTTTGTGTCTCTTGTCTGTCCCAAGAGCACTCAACACTGTCTCCATATCGTGCTCTATTCCACATTTTGGAAGTGCAGAAAAATATGAGTGCCAAAATTCCTCTTTAGGAGAGTACTGCTTTTTGCTTTTTGCTTTTTTTTTTTTTTTTTTTTACTTTTTTACTATTGGCAAAAACTACATTGACAAACTATGCAGTGTGATTCCAAGGAAATTATCACCAGACTGGTATACATGAGTCTATGAGAGAAATTTATTTTATTTTGCTAGAGGCAAAAGAGAGAAGAATATAAGGACAAGAAGATAATAAAACAGGGGTGCAGTTAGATGACGCCAACTGCTATACATTTACCTGTCCGTGCCCTAACATACACCAATAAGTGTACAATGAGTACCTCCAGATAAAGTTATTGATAATTATGAATTCTCTTACTTCTTTATATTATTAAAAAATCCAAAATGAGCATTTTTACTTTTGAAACCTAAAAAAATTACAGCTATATTTATTTAAAAAACACATATTAAATCTTTACTAAGTGTCAGGCATTTTCCCAGGTACTGGGAATAAAACAGTGAACAAGAGAGACAATGTCAGAGATCGAGACTAGAATGATGGTTACCTGAGGCTGAGAAGGGTAGTGGGCGAGTGGGGAGGAAGTGGGGATGGTTAATGGGTACAAAAAATAGAGTAAATAAGATCTAGTATTCAACAGCACAACAGAGTGACTATAGACAATAATGATTTAATTATACATTTTAACATAAACATATAATTGGATTGTTTATAACACAAAGGACAAATGCCTGAGGTGATGAATATTCCATTTACCCTGATGTGATTATTATGCATCGTATGCCTGTATCAAAATATCTCGTGTAACCCAGAAATATATACACCTACTATGTAATGAAAAAGTAAAAAATTAACATAGACTATGTCCCTGATTTCAAGAAGCTTGCATTTTAGCAGCAAGTGAAAAAAAAAAAAAAAAAAAACCCTAAAAATAAGTAAGGTGGTATCAGGTAGTGAGAAGTTAATAAGTAGTATACCAGAAAATACAAAGTGATATACTAGAAAGTAAGTCTAGTATATCACTATACTAAATATAGTGGTTACGAAAGGACCTTTTTGGTGAAAAGAAGGCATCACTCAGGTGAAGTTGTAGGGAGGTGCGTTCCAGGCATGGGGAACAGCTAATGTGAAGTTATGACAGCATAAAAGTCAGGGTATGTTCCAGAATTAAAACAAAGACCAGTGTGGATAAATTGTGATACGGAAGGAGGCAGATGGGTAAGACAGGAAGTAGAGTTAAGCAGGGGACAGATTATGTAGGACGTTAGAGTCCAGAATGATGAAGTAGATTTTATTCTCCATGTGGTAATAGTAAATTTATTATAAGCATTTCCCAATTTTACTAAGCATTCTTCTAAAATACCATTTTAATGGCTTCACATTATTCTGTCATATGGATGTGCTGAGATTCAATTAATCATTCCCTTATTATTGGATATTTAGCTTATAAGACTTGGCCAAAATCCAACTTGAATCAATTAGTGAAACAGAATGATTCCACCTTTTTACCACTTCAATCAAATGCCAGTTAGTAGCAATTAGTACTCACTGAAGATGATATATGATCCTGAAAAATTCTAATCAGGTAAGAAATATGCATTATTTTCCCCGATATAACTTAGTTTGACATGTGTGAAAAATAGTAGATGCTTAAATTAATCTCAAGCATGTTTGCAATCATCTCTGGAGAGCTATTACAAATCTAATAAGTGGATATGCTAGTATAAATAATGTGACAATTTTAGAAGAGTTTTATTTGAAATAAATAGAATATTCATTTCACAAAAGAGAGCCTCAGGAGATATAAATGTAAGCACAGCATATGGATTATTTGAAAGAATAATAGAGAAGATGTTTATATTTATAGTGGTGGACAGCCATCATTTTAAAGGGAGCTACGTTACCATGGGACGTGTCAACCATGGTCATGGATCCTGTCCTACCTATCACTTCTGGATTTCTGAGGTTTGAATTGCATCTGCAATAGCTGCCAATTTTTCTTCCTGTCTTCATATATTTATTGCTATTACCCTGTGATAGTTGGGCAAAGCCTATGGACCCCATCTCAGAATATTGATTTTAGCTGTATTCAATTAAATACACAGGATTATAAAGGAAATCAATCATATTGAAATGTAGTTTTATGTATAGTCTCAGGACACTGATGTAGACCTACATTATCAGCTCTTCATGGATGATTTCTAAATGGTAGTAGAAGTCTCCTCTCTTGGCTCAAGTAGATATATATGTATTGTAAAGAATATTTATGACCATATTGTGCAGTGTGTTTATAAAAATTGGTCCCTCAGGCTACAAAAGCCTGGATGTATAGTCAGTGTACAAGCAAATTTAAAATGCCTTACTTTGTATCTGGGCTCCAGGAATCCCAACCCAATCCAACCCATTCATTTACTTTGATTCAGTGGTTGATGTTGTGGGTCACAGAAAGTCCTTATATTTTTGTAAAAGCTGTCATTCTCTGGGTCTCATATGTATTGGAATGCAGCACCAAATGAGCTGTCTGTTAGTTCTGCAGGGATGCTGCTGGTTATAAGGAGGGATAATTTCTGTTATGATCACTGCAGGTGCTGAATTCCTACAGCTGTATCTGTTTCACTGATCCTAAGGCTATCAAACTCCGTGTTCTGCTGGACTGGAGTTGCTAGAAAGCTTCACACACCACTCCTCACATAGAGGTGCTGTGCCGTTTCCCACATTTCCCTTCTCCTCACCCCACCTCAAAAACTCACTCAAAGAAGTCATATTACACAGACCTAGACTCCAGGTCAGACCATATCTGACCATAGACTTGAGCTTTTTTTGTTATTGTAGACTTGATTCTGTTTTCTGAGGTTTTGTTGTTGTTGTTTAACTTCTGGCACCTTCACAGATCAGGAAGCAATGTTTCTTCTTCTTCCCCACTGTCCTCCATGAAACTACTCCTTACTCTCTCCCAGAAGCCAATTTTTATTCTTACTCCTTGTAGTTATTGGTCAGCTACTTCTCTCAACACTCAAGCAGCAAACTAGATTCAAAACAAATCTTTCATGACATTCGCGTCTAAATAGCTAAGTTTGAGTTGCATAATCTCACATACTATGATCAACTCTTATTTATCTGCCAGTTCTCCTCACACCAAGTCTATTTTCTTTCTTTCTTTTCTTTTTTTTTTTTTTTTTTTTTTTTCAGATAGGGTCTCACTCTTTCACCCAGGCTGGAGTCTGTGGCACGATCACGGTTCACTGCAGCCTTGACCTACTGGGCTCAAATGATCCTCCCACCACAGCCTCCTGAGTAGCTGAGACCACAGGCATTGGCCATCACACCTGTTTTTTTGTTTGGTTGTTTGTTTATAGAGATGTTATTTCACCATGTTGCTTGGGTTGTTCTCAAACTCCTGGGCTGAAAGCGATCCTCCCACCTTTGCCTCTCAGTGTTGGAATTACAGAAATGAGCTACCGCACCTGGCCCACAGACACCTTCTAATATGCTTATGTGCATGTCCACATTAGTGAATGGAAGAATGCCTGCTTCTATCTCTATGTGAGTATCTACTATTGGAATTGTAAATACTGGGATATATATGTGTATTTGTAAGGATTTTTTTTCCTTATAGATATATGAGGATTATAAAGAAGACATGAGCATCTTTTTCTGGGTAATGATGTCTCTGCTAGAGTGTCTCTGGGCATGCACATGAAAACTAGCAAGCTTTAAAATCATGCTCACTGGGAAATGAAACAGAAAACTGAAGGAAGAACAGAACTTCTGACATAGAATAAGAAAGCAAGTCAGTGCTTTGGAGTCAGATATCCTGAGATCTCCTCCATGTACTGACTGCTATGTAACCTCAAAGGGTTGTTCAGGGCTTCAAATTTCTTATCTGCAAATAAAATATACATATAATTATTTGAGGATTGAATGCTTGGCACAGTGTAGGAAATCAATCTATGTGATCAATAAACGGAAGGGTCCTACCTCAGTCGTAAGTGTTGCTTTTTAAGATCTTAAATGCTTAGTGATCAAATTTGTATAAGTCCTTAAAGATAGCAACTTTTATTGAGTAGTTAATATGTATAGGAGGTATTCTCCTCAGTGCTCCAAATCTTTTATATCATTTGATATATGTACAAATCTATGAGATAGACATTTCCGTTATCTGTACTTTGCAAGTGAGTAACCTGAGGCCCAGAGACAGTAACATGATGAAGATGACAGAGTAGACAAACAGAGGAGCTGGGTTTGAGCCACAGCAGTCTGGATCCAGAGCACATGCACTCTTACAGTCTTCCTCTGTATGCCAAACTACCTCTTACAAAGGAGGTAGAATTGACACAACTTGGCAGGATGCAGAAGATAGAGATGCTTTCCCACAGACCCAGTTTTGGTGAATTAAGGAATAAAATAGTCTCTTCTTAGAGAATGAATAGTGAGTCTGTATCATACAAGAATTAGGACTGTTTGAGTAAGATCTTAGGGGCTCACTCTGTGTTCCTTAAACAAAGGGCTAGCTGGATTTCAGGAGACTTATTGTCTCAGCTAGAGAGGAAACCAAACTTGGCTTTTTATAGGATCAGTGGTGCCCTCCTTTTGGCATGTAGCATCCCAAGGACTTTGTTTCTCAGCTGTCCCTTGATCAACAGGTTCAGGTTACCTGGCTTTCCCAGACACTCTGTTAGCAAGCAACACCCTCTGATAGAAATTATCTATGCCAAACAGCCTACTTATTTCCTCCTGTGCAGATCCGTTCTTTGAACATCTTCTATATGAAGAGATCCACAGGTAGAAGTAGTATTAGAATAAATCTCACACTCCATGGTATGATGGGAAACTTGGGGCTGCTTCTATTCTCTGCCTTGTTGATTCCAACCACAGAGATTATCCGTTAGACCACACATTGCCACACTGTGATATTTGTCCCGATCCCATGCACGACAGGTGACAGTCCTGAAAATATCCACGATGCATGAGAGTTTATCAGCAATATAAGAAAAGAGGAGACAGTTCTGTTTAGCCACTGAGTGGCTGAAATGACATGCTTATGTCAGCAGGTTGATGATGATGATAAGACCTCACATTTGTACATCACTTTGCAGTGTAAAAATCATTTTCCCATCTATTATGATATTTTATCTTCAGGGAATGCAATGCAAATTATTCACATATAACAGCTGAGAGAACTAGGACACTAAGAAATGGAGACATTTCCGAGTTTGACTGCTAGGAAATTCAAGAATCAGCACAAGCCTTCTGATTATTTTATATCATGATGCCTGAGAAATATCAAGCAATTAATTCAAAACTATCAACTCAAAATACCAGTTTAGAGATGGGCCCCAGATAAATGGGAATCCTGTGCGCAATGAATTATAACTAGCTAAATATAACCAAGGTACACATAAATTATAACTAGTCAGGGCAAATTGTAGCTTAAACTCTGTTTGTTTCCTCTGCACCGATAAAAAGTATGAAGGTCAGCTGAACTGAGAAACCTTTCCATTAGAGCGTATTTGAATGCTGTTTAGCATAATTCTACTGTCAGCATTATGTTTCTTTCCTGGCAGATTACTATTTTTTAGTTACCAAGATAATTTGATAGTCATCTAATTAAATAAAAGCAACAAAGGCAGTCCTGTTTTCCCAAAAACCAATGTTCTTTAATTACTCATTGTTCTTTCTCTTTGTAGTCAATGTAAAGTGTTGCCTCTAAGTGGACTTTTAATAGGTACATATCTTCTCAGCCAGGTTCTCCATCTTGGCACAAAAAAACTGCATACACAAATTGAACATGAAGTTAATGCCAATGGTGTGGACAGTAGTTTTATAAAAACTGAAGAAGTTTACCATGCTGTTGTTCCTTGTATCATTCTCTTTGCCACACATAGTCTTTGTTGTTGTTGTTGTTGTTGTTGTTGTTTTGCTGTTGTTGTTGTCATTGTTGTTGTTCGAGTCAGAGTCTGGCCCTGTCGCTCAAGCTGGAGTGCAGTGGCGGGATCTGGGCTCACTGCAAGCTCTGCCTCCTGGGTTCATGCCCTTCTCCTGCCTCAGCCTCCAGAGTAGCTGGGACTACAGGCGCCCGCCATCGCGCCAGGCAAGTTTTTTGTATTTTGTTAGTAGAGGCGGGGTTTCAGTGTGTCAGCCAGGATAGTCTCGATCTCCTGACCTCGTGATTCGCCCACCTTGGCCTCCCAAAATGCTGGGATTACAGGCGTGAGCCCCCGCGCCCGCCTCACATAGACTTTTTGTCAATATTGAAACAATTGCCAAAAACTGCTAAAACGCAGGTCTGAGTATCTTTGATCCGTTGTACACTAACATTTTAATTGGACATCAGTGAAGACCACTGACTTTTTAAGGTTCATCACAAGGGATTGAGTATGACATCATCTAGCCTTTAAGCCTTCACCATATGTAAATAACGACTCCCCTTGTGTGCATTTCTCTACTGGATTTGAAGGGGTCAACACATTTTCACAGGAAGAACTAGTCAAGAAAGTAAAAAGTGATGCATGTCTAACATAGATTAATTTACTCTTGAAATCCCATGATGATACATTCTCTACCATCAGCCAAATATTATACGATCATATATACTGACATAGAAAAAACATTATTTAGTAAGTCATTTATTCATTGAGCTACCCTTTATATATAACACTGTGTATATTGTTTATATGTATGCTATTTATATTTTATATCTATATTATATGCCACTCTTGTTGAAAGAGTTTGCATTCTGGATACTCTATAACTGGTTCATTGGATTCTACTGATGATCCAACAACATATATTTTGAAATAAATAGCATGAATCCCAGATTGACATTATTATCTTTTAAAAATGAAATAACAATAAAATATTAGTATGTTATAGCTGGGCATGGTGGCTCATGCCTGTAATCCCAGTACTTTGGGAGACCGAGGCAGGCAGATCACCTGAGGTCAGAAGTTCGAGACCAGCCAGGTCAACATGGTGAAACATCATCTCTACCAAAAATACAAAAATTAGCTGGGCATGGTGTTGGGCGCCTGTAACTCCAGCGATTCGGGAGGCTGAGGCAGGGAGAATTGCTTGAACCCAGGAGGCAGAGGTTGCAGTGAGCCGGGATCACGCCACTGCACTCCAGCCTGGGCAATAGAGCAAGACTCCACCCCCAAAAAAAAGAAAAAGAAAAAAAAATTAGTATGCTACTTTTCAAACTAAATTTTCGTTTTTCCTCTCTATTTGGTATCCAGACAAGTTATTTTGTTTTTGCTGGGTGACATATATCCCAGGAGCTTTATAAATTTCTGGTATTTGGAAACTCATGTATTAACACATTGATAGTTCATCCATTGTCTAGTAAACAGAATTTAAAGAATTGGTTTCTAGTATAAACTTTTCCACCCTGCCTTTCAATGTCAGAGATATCCATATTGATATATCCAAATGAGTTTTTTTAATTATATGAAAATAATCAGTTAATATTTATCAAAGTCTTCTTGGGTAAATAAAATATACAACCAAATTTGATTGAAGTGGTATATTATTATTTGAACTTTTTTATATTCTGATATTTGTAATTCTACTGTATCTGATGTATACTCAGCCCTCTGTTGCCCTAAATCCAGAGACAGCAAATAACCATCTTGTATCAGATAAATATATTACCCTAGGTATTAAAATTCAGTGATGATTTAAGACTCTTCACTGATAAATAAAAATAGCTAATGACTGTGCATTTCCTTTGATTTTGCATGTATTCAGCTTGTTTTTGTTTTTAAGGCAAAAACAGATTCAAGGTAAGTGGTTTGGTGTAGGAGTCCTTTTGAATTGGATGTCAGAATGGGGAAATTTCCCGAATGTCATATTTCTAAAAGCATCATCCTCTTTCTCTTTTTTTACACTACTTTTTCTTAAAGAGTAATCCTCCAACTGATTTAAAAGTGCTAAAATTTCACTATTATTATTGCTTTACTCCTTTAACCTCTGTTAAAGCAAATTCCCTTTGACAGAATAATAATTAAAGTGATTAACATTAATAAGCTCCTCGAAGTGTTCCCACAGTGACGGTTTTCATAAGGGAAAAAGAGAAAATATAAATCAAGAAATAAGTATAAAAGGAAAACATACTTCACTCATTTGACTTTTCCCCAGGGTCATCTCCAGAAACTCAGAAGGTAAATACTCAGGACAATATAGTAGAGCTTGTGAGCAAAAGGGATGACTCCCAATCATGGACATAAACATGTAGTGGATTTTCTGTCTTACAGAATTGCAAATCATCTGTGTATCATATAGAACAATATAGTAACCTGGAAGAGCACATACTTTTAGAAACCCAGAAAATTCTACTTTGAGAACTGAAAGTGAAACAAATGAAAATTGATTGACATGAATATTGAAACTACACACACAAACACTGAAAATCCTCAGCAAACATTCTAAAATATTACTAACATAAAGTGTAATCTCATGTTCAGTTGGCATTTATCTGCCATGAGATTGTTTTAAAGAGAGCCTCTGACAATCAAAAAGTAATGTAGAAAAATAAAAAGAGTCAGCAAATAAGTAGATATTTATCCAACACCCTTGGATGGTGTTGGATAAATAAGGAAAATGGGAATTTTTGGAGAAATTCTCATATTTTTGGAGAACATCATCCAATGGTGTTGGATAAATAAGGAAAATGAGAATTTTCCTTAAATGACATGACAGTGGGACAACTATCGCAATTCTAATTACAGCTTAAATAATCTGGCATCTCCATGGTGCACCTACAATTCTGGAACAATTATCCACGGTGGCTCAAAGCTCATCAATTAGACTATATCAGCATGTGGTGAAATACCCCATGGCTAAATGAATTTCTTCAGACTAGAAGAAAATGATTACTAGACAGAAAAATCATATGGTTAGGAATAATTAATTTCAGAAATCATAAATATGTGAGAGAGTATGAAACAGCATTTTTCTTTATGCAAAGTACACATAATAGCTTAAAAATTATAACTTTGCCTCTGGGTTTATAATGTATGTAATTATTATATGAATATGCCTTAGAGACATCACAGGTTTGGTTCCAGACAATCACAATGAAGCAAGTCACACAAACTTTTTGGTTTCCTAGTGTATATAAAAATTATGTTTATATTATAGTATAGTCTATTAAGCGCGCAATAGCATTGTGTCTAAAAACAATATACATACCTTAATTAAAGAATAATTTAGGGGGTCAGGCGCGGTGGCTCACACCTGTAATCCTAGCACTTTGGGAGGCTGAGGCGGGTGGATCATGAGGTCAGGAGTTTGAGACCAGCCTGGCCAATATGGTAAAACCCCATCTCTAATAAAAATACAAAAATTAGCTGGGCATGGTGGCATGTGCCTGCAGTCCCAGCTATTCGGGAGGCTGAGGCAGGAGAACTGCTTGAACCTGGGAGGTGGAGGTGGCAGGGAGCTGAGATCATGCCACTGCACTCCAACCTGGGTGACAGAGCAAAGCTCTGTCTCAAAATAACAATAATAATAATAATAATAATAATTTATTGCTAAAAATCCTAAGCATCACCTGAGCCTTCAGTGAGTTAAAATATTTTGCTGGTGGAGGGTATTGCCTCAAGTTAATGACAGCTGATGAATCAGGATGATGGTTGCAGAAAGTTGAGGTGGCTGTAGAATTTCTTAAAATAAAATTAGGTGCATTGATTGACTCATCATTTCACAAAAGATTTCTCTAAGCATGTGATGCTCTTTAATAGCAATTTACCTACAGTATTAACTTCTTTCAAAATTAGAGTGAATCCCCTCAAACCTTGCTGCTGCTTTATCAACTAAATTAATCTAAAGGTCTGGATTATTTGTTGTCATTTTAAAATGCTACAGCATCTTCACTAGAAGTCATTTCTATCTCAAGAAACCACTTTTTTTTTTTGCTCATCCATAAGAAATAATTCATCATCCACTAAGTTTTTTCATGAAATTGTAGTAATTCAGTCACATCATCAGCCCCATTTCTAATTTTAGTTCTCCTGCTATTTCCACCATATCAGCAGTTACTTCCTCCACTGAAGTCTTGAATGCCTCAAAGTCAACTAGGAAGGTTAAAATCAACTTCTTCCAAACTTCTGTTAAAGTTGATACTTGGACCTCTTCACACAAATCGTGAATGTTCTTGAAGGCATCTAAAATAGTACATTCTTTCTAATGGATTTTCAATTTATTCCACCCAGATTGATTGCAAGAATAACTATCTATGACAACTGTAGCCTTACAAAATATATTTCTTAAATAATAAGATTTGAAAGTCAAAATTGCTCTTTGATCCATGAGCTACAGAATAGATGTTTTGTTAGCTGACATGAAAAGTGATTGCCTTGTAAATATCCATCAAAGCTCTTGGGTGACTAGCTAGGCACATTGTTAATGAGAAGTAATATTTTGAAAGGAATCTTTTTTACTGAGTAGTAGGTTTCAACTGTAGGATTAAAATATTTAGAAAACCATCTTGTAAATCAATGTGCTGACATCCAGGCTTTGTTGTTCTATTTACTGAGCACAGGTAGCCTCAATTTAGTGTAATTCTTTTCTTTTTTTTTTTCTTTTTGAGACGGAGTCTCGCTCTGTCGCCCAGGCTGGAGTGCAGTGGCAGGATCTCGGCTCACTGCAAGCTCTGCCTCCCTGGTTCACGCCATTCTCCTGCCTCAGCCTCCGGAGTAGCTGGGACTACAGGCGCCCACCATCGCGCCCGGCTAATTTTTTGTATTTTTGGTAGAGACAGGGTTTCACCGTGTTAGCCAGGATGGTCTGGATCTCCTAACCTCGTGATCCGCCCACCTTGGTCTTCCAAAGTGCTGGGATTACAGGCGTGAGCCACCGCACCCGGTCAATTTAGTGTAATTCTTATCAGCCTTAGGGTTTTTCAGAATGGTAAATGAATGTTAGCTTCAACTTAAAGTTACCAGCTTCATTATACTCTAACAAGAGTACCAGTGTCCTTTGAAGGTTTGAAGCCAATCTTTGTCTTCTCCTCTAGCTATGAATGTCCCAGAAGGTATCTTCTTTCAATGGAAGACTGTTTGACTGCATTGAAAATCTGTTATTTAGTGTGGCCAGCATCATTATTGATGTTAGCTGGATCTTCCGGGTAACTTGCTCCAGCTTTTACATCAGCACTTGCTGCTTTAACTTGTGCTTTTATGTTATTGAGACAACTTCTTTCCTTAAAACCTCATGAACCAACTTTTGATAACTTCATACTGTTATTCTGCAACTTCTTCGCCTCTTTCAGCCTTCACAGAATTGAAAAGAGTTAGGGCCTTGCTCTAGAATATGCTTTGTCTTAAGGGAATGATGGTTTGATCTTCTATTCAGTCCACTCAAACTTTCTCCATATCAACAATAAGGCTATTTCACTTTCTTATCATTTGTTTGTTCACTGAAGTAGTATACTTTTAATTTTCTTCAATAACTTTTTTTTTTGTATTCATAACTTGGCTAACCACAGGGTGCAAAAGGCCTAGATTTCAGTCTTTCTCATGTTTCAACCTGCCTTTCTCCCTATGCTTAATCATTTTTCGCTTTTGATTTAAAGTAAGAGACATGCAGCTCTTCCCTTCACTTCCATGCCTGGATGACATTGTACAGTTATTAATTGGTTTAATTTCAATATTTTCCTGTCTCAAGGAATAGGTGATGTAGAAGCAACTATTGTTTGTACATCTACAAGGAGACGTAGAAGCAACTCGTTGATGGAGCAGTCAGAACACACACAATATTTATTGATGAAGTTCGCCATCTCTTATGGCTGTAGTTTGTGGAACCTCAAAACAATACAGTAATAAGATCAAAGATCGCTGATTCTAGATTACTATAACAAGGCATAATGATAATTTAGAAGGTTGAAATATTGTGAGAATTATCAAAATGCGACATAAAGACACAAAGTGAACATAGGATGTTGAAAATATATCACTGATAGACTTGCTCCATGCAGAATTGACTTAAACTTTCAATTTGCAAAAAATGTATTATCTGCAAAGCACGATAAAGGAGAGTCCAATAAAATGAGATACGGCTGTATATATATGACAAACATGACATTAAAAATGAAGAAGCAGAAATGAATGAATCTATATGATTGCAAAGTTTCTATCCTTTCCGAAAAATAATATAATATGAAACTTCAGTAGATGATTAAAATTTAAAGATACATTTTGTAATCCCTAAAGGAACTGGGATATTTTAAGAATATCTACTATAAATTGAAGGAAAGATACATAGTTAAAAAGTCAATACATTAATTGAAATGTAACTGCTAAAAATTCAAAATCAGAATAAAAAGGAAAGATGAGAACCGAAGAGAGAAAAAAAGAGAACACACTGAAGATAAAAATAAAATAATAGATGCAAATTCAGCCATATTTATGAGTATATAATAAATGTAAATAAAATAAATACTTTAATTAGATAAACAAAAAGGAAATAAAGGTAAATAACATTCTATTTATGGGAAATGCAACTGAATATATAGATACATTGCAGAGAAGGAGATGGATAAACATAAACCATGCAAAGAATTAAATACAAAGCTGGAGATAAAATTGACTTCAAGAAAAAGTGTATTGGCAAAGATACAAGGGACATTTTTAATGATGAAATATTCAATTCAGGAAAACACAACAATTGTGAAAGTATAAACATCTAAGAACAGAGCTTCAACGTGCATGTAGCATAATTTGAATTAAAGGCATAGAGAATTCTACCATTAAGAAAGAGATTTTAATACCCTGCTCTGAAATACAGTAGAATAAGTAAATAAAAAATTAATACAGAAATAAGTAATCTGAATAGTACTACCCACCACAATCTAATTAATATTTATATAACACTATACCCCAAATTTGCAGAATATATGTTATTTTCTTCTGCCCGTGGTAGATGCACCAAAATATATATGTTAGACATAAACAAAATTCATTAAGATTGAAAAGGTTGTGTTTATGCAGAATATATTTTAGGGCCATAAAATATTTAAAAGAGAAATTAACCACAATAAGTTATCTGTCAAACCCCTAAATATTAAAAAAATTAAACAAACATTTCTAAATAATTCATGTGTCAGAGTAGCATGTTACTATGAAAATTAGAAAGCACTTTAAATGCTTTTCGATTTTAATGAAAACCAAATATAACTGCGGGATATAGTTAAAGCAATACTTATCAGACAATTTACATTGTTAAATGCTTATACTACAATATAACTTTTATAAAAGTTAACAACCAATAACTAAGATTCTACCACACCATACTAGAGAAAAAAGAAGGAAAAAAGAAACATAGAAATAACAGCAGAAATCAATAAACATCAGAACAGAAAAGAAAAATAGAGAAAGTCAAAGCTAAAAGCTGAAAATGTGAAATGATCAACAAACAGTGAGAGAACAATAATAATCAATTTGAGGAGAGAAAAAAAGAAATATCCCAGGACATCCTATAGATGTTAAAGGGTAAATAAAAGACCATTATGCATAACATTATGTCAACAAAATAAGCAACTTACTTGAAATTTAAAAAAAAAAAGATAAAAATTAGCTGTTTATTCAAGAATATGTATAGACAATATTCTATATACTTATTAAATAAATCAGATAATCATATACAAAAGAATGAACTCTGATGCCTACCTTATACTATATAAAAAAATTCATGCAAAATGAAATAATAACTCAATGAAATAGGGCCAATTAGCCTGTTAATGAAATAGGACCCCAAAATCATAAAATTCTAGAAGAGAATAGAGATGATTCCTTATGACCTCAGATAAGATTCTTAGAGTAGATTGACTCCAAGACCACATACAACAGAGAACAAAAATATAAATTGAACTTTGTCAAAATTAAAGATGGAGAATACTTGCAAATCACATATCATATGAGTTGATATACAGAATTCATAAAGAACATTTACAACTCAACAATAAAAAGAGAGAGAGCTCAATTTTTAAAAAATGGGCATGGGGAGGAGGGAGGGGGGAGGGATTGCATTGGGAGTTATACCTGATTTAAATGACGAGTTGATGGGTGCAGCACACCAACATGGCACAAGTATACATATGTAACAAACCTGCACGTTATGCACATGTACCCTACAACTTAAAGTATAATAATAATAAATAAATTTAAAAAAAAAGAAAATATGGTACATATATACAATAAAGTACTATTTAGCCATAAAAAAAAAAAAAAAGAATATAAATGCAATGTTTAGTATGGCGATCTGGAGAAACCATAATTAAAAGTACATAATATACTAAAATCATATATTATGTACTTAAAATTGTACTAATACTCAGAAAAATGGTGTCTGGTCTTAACCTTGATATTAGCTGGCATGGTTTCTAAGTCTTAATTATTTCAATGGTAATATAGTCTATATTACCTCCAATGTTAACTTGAAAATGAGGAATACATCAGTCATATAAATACGAACACGGGGATTAATTTAGCTATTTAAAATGTCTTAATATAAATAAAATCATTACTATGCATTTTAAAAAAATGGGCAAAGAACTTAGACTTCTTTTTTAATAAAAATAGACAAATAGTGGGCAAGCATATAAAAAGATATTCAACATTTTTTATCATTAAGGAAATATAAGTCAAAACCACAGTGCAATAGTATTTCACACATACTCAAATAGCTGTAATAAAAACAAACAAACAAAAAGTAATATGTTTTGATGAAGATGTGGAGAAATAGGAAAACTTTTACCTTGCTGGTGGAAATGTAAAACTGTGTAGCCAATGTGGAAATCAGTAAAGTTACCAAATTAATTCAGTGAGGAAAGAGTTACGGTTACAAATAATATGATTTTAAAAAAAAACTGGTTATACATACATTTGAGAAAAAAAAATGAGCATTGACTTTTACCTACATAAAATTTTTTAAAAACACACACAAATTGAATAATAGTTGTAAATGAACAACTATAAAATTTCTAAAGGAAAATATAGATGACCCCAGCAAGCTCTCTCTCATAAATGAGAGAGAAATAAAGTATTTCTTAGATAAGCAATATCTGAGGGAATTCATCACTACTAGGCAGGTCTTACAGAAATGCTCAAGGAAGTTTTTGACAAAAATACAATAATCACTATCATGAAAACATGGAAAGTATAAAACTCAATGGGAGAACAGATACCCAAAGGAGAAAGAAAAAAAGAATTAAACCTTAGCATTACAGAAAACCTCTAACTGCAACGATAAATAATAAGGGAGGAAGTAAGGAATAAAGAATATACAGAATAACCAGAAAACAACTAACGAAATGAGAGAAGCAAGTCTTCACCTTTCAATAATAACTTTGAATGTAAATGAATTTAACTTCCCCCATTTAAAAGATACAGACTGGCTGAATGGATTTTAAAAAATATTACCCAACCATATGCTGCATACAAGAAATTCATTTCACCTGTGAAAACATACATAGACTGAAAGTAAAGTAATGGAAAAACATTCCACACAAATGAAAACCGAAAGAGAGCAGGAGTAGCTTTACTTATATCAGATGAAACAGACTTTAAGTCAAGAACTATAAGAAAAGACAAAAAGGTCATTATATAATGATAAAGGGATCCATTCAGCAAGAGGATCTAACAATTGAAAATATCCAACACCAGGGCACCCAGATATATAAAGCAATTATTACTAAATCTATAGAGGGAGATAGACTCTAGTACAATAATATTTGTAGACATCAACACTCCACTCTCAGCATTGGACAGACCACCTAGAAAGAAAATCAACAATTGAAAAAAAATTGAATTTAAACTTCAGTTTAAAGCAAATGAACCTAGCAGACATTTACAGAACATTCCATCTAATAAATGCAGAATATGCATTCTGCTCAATAGTACATAGAACATTATTCAGGACATACCATGTCTTAGGCCACAAAACAGATTGCAACATATTTTTTAAAGAATTAAAATAATATCACATACTTTTTCTGACCATGATGAAATAAAACTAGAAATCTGTAACAAGAAGAAGTTGTACAAATTTATAGAAATTAAACATGTGCCTGAACAACCAAAGGGTCAATGAAATTAAAAAGAAAATTTAAAATATTTTGAAACAACTAAAAATAGAAAAAATATCAAAACCTATAGGATACAGCAAAAGCACTACTGATATAAAAGTTTATATCAGTAAACATTTATTAATATATCAAAAAATGAAAAGACAAAATGAGCAATCTAGCAATGCATTGTAAAATACTAGAAAGAAAGAGAAAATCAAACTGAAAATTACTTGAAGAAAATGAGTAATAAAAATCAGAGCATGAATAAATAAAATTGAGACAAAAATACAAAAGATGAATGAAACAAAAAGTTGTTTTTTTGAAAAGAACAAAATTTTTTAAAAATCTATAGCCACACTAAGAAAAAAAAATAAAGAGAAGATCCAAATAAATAAAATCAGAGATGAAAAAGGAGACTTTACAATGAATACCACAGAAATTCAAAAGGTTATTAGGGGCTATTATGACGACTACATGTCAATAAATTGGAAAACCTAGAAGAAATGAATACATTTCTAAACATACACAACTTACCAATGAACCATGATAATTAGAAAATCTAACAAAAAAAAACAAGTAACAAGACAGAAGCAATAGTAAAGTCTTCTGTCAAAGAAAACTCCAACACCTAATGACTTCACAGCTAAATTCTACCAAACATTTAAAGAATAACTATTACCAACCCTACGCAAATTATTGCAGAAAGTAAAAGAGGATGGAATACTTCCAAACTCATTCTATAAGACCACAATTGCCCACTTTTTGATGGGGCTGTTTGTTTTTTTCCAGTAAATTTGTTTGAGTTCTTTGTAGGTTCTGGATATTAGCCCTTTGTCAGATGAGTAGATTGCAAAAATTTTCTCCCATTCTGTAGGTTGCCTGTTCACTCTGATGGTAGTTTCTTTTGCTGTGCAGAAGCTCTTTAGTTTAATGAGATCCCATTTGTCAATTTTGGCTTTTGCTGCCGTTGCTTTTGGTGTTTTAGACATGAAGTCTTTGCCAATGCCTATGTCCTGAATGGTACTACCTAGGTTTTCCTCTAGGGTTTTTATGGTATTAGGTCTAACATTTAAGTCTCTAATCCATCTTGAATTAATTTTCGTATAAGGAGTAAGGAAAGGATCCAGTTTCAGCTTTCTGCTTACGGCTAGCCAATTTTCCCAGCACCATTTATTAAATAGGGAATCCTTTCCCCATTTCTTGTTTCTCTCAGGTTTGTCAAAGATCAGCTGGCTGTAGATGTGTGGTATTATTTCTGAGGACTCTGTTCTGTTCCATTGGTCTATATCTCTGTTTTGGTACCAGCAAAAAGTGGGCAGAGGATATGAACAGACATTTCTCAAAAGAAGACATTCATACAGCCAACAGACACATGAAAAAATGCTCATCATCACTGGCCATCAGAGAAATGCAAATCAAAACCACAATGAGATACCATCTCACACCAGTTAGAATGGCAATCATTAAAAAGTCAGGAAACAACAGGTGCTGGAGAGGATGTGGAGAAATAGGAACACTTTTACACTGTTGGTGGGATTGTAAACTAGTTCAACCATTATGGAAAACAGTATGGCGATTCCTCAAGGATCTAGAACTAGATGTACCATATGACCCAGCCATCCCATTACTGGGTATATACCCAAAGGATTATAAATCATGCTGCTATAAAGACACATGCACACGTATGTTTATTGCGGCACTATTCACAATAGCAAAGACTTGGAATCAACCCAAATGTCCATCAGTGACAGACTGAATTAAGAAAATGTGGCACATATACACCATGGAATACTATGCAGCCATAAAAAAGGATGAGTTTGTGTCCTTTGTAGGGACATGGATGCAGCTGGAAACCATCATTCTTAGCAAACTATCACAAGAACAGAAAACCAAACACCACATGTTCTCACTCATAGGTGGGAACTGAACAATGAGATCACTTGGACTCAGGAAGGGGAACATCACACACCGGGGCCTATCATGGGGAGGGGGGAAGGGGGAGGGATTGCATTGGGAGTTATACCTGATGTAAATGACGAGTTGATGGGTGCTGACGAGTTGATGGGTGCAGCACAGCAACATGGCACAAGTATACATATGTAACAAACCTGCACGTTATGCACATGTACCCTAGAACTTAAAGTATAATAATAATAATAAATAAATAAATAAATAAAAAAGACCACAATTACCCTCATACCAAAACCTGCCAAAAACACAACATTAAAGAAAATTGTAGCCCAATATCCCTGTAAAAACAAAGATGCAAAAATCCTCAAATAAATTCCATCAAAATGAATCTAACAGCATATTAAAAAGATCATTCATCATGATCAAACGGAGTTTATTCTAGGGATGCAAGGATGACTCAACATACGTAAATAAATAAACATAATACATCACATCCATAGAATGAAGGACAAAAACCATATGGTCATCTCAATCGATCCAGAAAAAGCATTTTATATAATTCAACATTTCTTTATGATAAAAACTCTCAAAAAGTTAGGCATAGAAGGAACACAACTCAACAAAATATGGCCATATATGACAAACTGAGAGCCTGTATTACACAAAATGGGAAGATGTTGAAAGCTTTTCTTCTAAGATCTGGAACAAGATAATGATGCACATTTTTACTACTTTTATTCAACATAGTACTGGAAGTCCTAGCCAGAGCAGTTAGGCAAGAGAAAGAATATAAGGGTATCCAAACTGGAAAGGAAGAGGTCAAACTGTCCATTCGTAGATGACACGAGCTTATGTTAGATTGGTGCAAAAGTAATTGCGGTTTTTGCCATTATAATTAATGGCATTATCTTTAATGCCGTTATCTTTAATGGCAAATATCTTTAATGGCAAACATAATGCCATTATATGTAGTTGCAAAAACCGCAATTACTTTTGTGCCAACCTAATATGTAGAAAGTCCTAAAAGCCTCATTAATAAACTCTTAGAACTGATAAACAAATTCAGTGACATTACAGGATACAAAATCAACATACAAAAATCAGTAGCATTTCATACACAAACAAACCAGTGGAAAAGAAATTTTAAAAAGCAATTTTATTTATCATAGCTACAAAAAAAAAAATAAATTACCCAGGAATAAACTTAATTAAATAATAAAATGTCTATACAAGAAAACCTATAAAATGCTGATGAAATCAATTGAAGAGGACCACCATAAAAGGAGAAACATTCCATGGTCATAACTGAAATAATTATGACTGTGAAAATGACCATACTACCAAAAGCAATTTATAGATTCAATGCAATTTATACCAAAATACCAATGACATTCTCCACAGAAAAAGAATAAAAAGCTATAGTACAATTTATATGGAACTATAAAAGACTCCAAATAGCCAAAGCTACCCTGATCAAAAAGAACAAAGTTGGAGGCATCACAACACCAGTCTTCAAAATATGCTACAAAGTTATAGTAACTAAATAGTATGGTACTCTCACAAAAAAGGACACAGACCAATGGAACAGAATAGGGAATCCAGAAATAAGTCCATGTATTTACAGCCAACTGATTTTCCACAAAGGTGCCAAAAACGTGTATTAGGGAAAGAATAACATCTTCAATAACTGGTGCTGAAAAAACTAGATAACCATATAGAGAAGAATGAAACTACACCCTTATTTTTCACCATTTTAAAATAATCAACAAAAATGAGAGAAAGACTTAAATTTAAAACCTGAAGCTATGAAACTTCTAGAAGAAAACATTTCAGGATGTTAGTCGGGGCAAAGATTATTTGAGGTAAAACCTCAAAAGCGCAGGCAACAAAAGTAAAAATTGGCAATTAGAATTATATAAAAGAAAAGCTTCAGCACAGCAAAATAAAAATAAAGATAAAACAATTAATGGAGTTTAGAGGTAACCTGCCGAATCAGAAAAAATATTTGCAAACTATTCATTCAACAAAGGATTAATATACAGAATATACAAGCAAAAAAAAAAAAATCCAATTAAAAATGGGCAAATGAAGTCAATAAATATTTCTCAAAAGAAGCCATACACTGGCCAAAAAGTATATGAGAAAAATATTCAATATCAATAATAGGGGGAACGCAAGTCAAAACCACAATGAGATATGATTTTACCCCAGTTAGAATGGTGATTATAGAAAAGCCAAAAATGCACAAATGCTAGTGAGGATGAAAACGGGAAGTCCTATACACTGTTGGTCGAAATGTGGGTAAGTACAGACATTATGGAAAACAGTATGAACATTCCTTAAAAAACTAAAAATAGAACACCATATGACCCAGCAATCCTACTATCAAGTATATATCCAAAGAAAGCGACATCTGCACTCTCATGTTTGTTGCAGCACTACTCACAATCACCAAGATATGAATTCAACCTATATGTCATGAACAGATGAACAGATAAAGAAAATATGGCATATATACACAATGGAATATAATTTAGCCAGAAAAAAAGCATGAAATTCTGTCATTTACAGCAACATAGATGAGTTTGGAGGACATTATGTTAAGTGAAATAAGCCAGGCACAGAAAGGTGTATATGACGTGTCCTCATGGAGTAAAATAGTGGTTACTAAAGCAATAAAAAGGAGGGGCATGGGGTGATAACCAAATACTGGTTAATGGATGAAAAAGACAAGCAGATAGGAAGAATAAGTTATAAGGTTCTATAGCACTATAGAATGACTATAATTAACAACAATTTATTGTATATTTTCAAATAGTTAGAAGAATGGATTTTCAATGTTCCCAACACAAGAAAGTGATAAATATTTGAGGTGAGGAATATCAATCTACCCCGATTATTCAATTATTGTACATTGTATACATGTTTTGAAATATCACACTGTACCTCATAAACATGTAAATTTTTTGTGTTAATTAAAAATAATAATAAAAGCAAAAATAAGAAAATGCAGGAGAAAATTGTGTAAAATAGGCAGGTCAATAAAGTGTAAACTTTTAAAATCTATACGTTTTACTGTATCAGATTTTAATACCTTTTTCTGTTTAAATGACACCATTGAGCAAACTAAACAGCAAATTGCAGAATGGGAGAAAATGTATGCAATACATCTACATAACAGAATAAACAGTAAGAAGGTAAACAATTCAATTTTAAAAACTGGCAAATATTTGAACAGATACTTCATAAAATAATATATACATTTGGATAAGAATTTTATACAATAGTCAACATCATGAATCACAAGGGAAATGCCAGTTAAAACCACAGTGAGATAATACTACATTCTCATCAGAATTGCAAATATTAAGAAAACTGGTAATACCTAGTTTGCCAAGGATCAACTGCAACACTCATTTACTGATTGTTAGAAATGTAAAATGATGCAACCACAGGTGGAAAATGTTTAGAAGTTGTTTTTTAAAAATGTTACAAATATAGCTAACATAATACTATATTTGTATTCTACTCCTAGGTATCTGCTAACAGAAATTAACACATATGTCAAAATAAAAACTTGTATATGAATACTTCTAGTGGCTTAGTCAACAAGAGGCAAAAATAGGAACAATCTAAAAGTCCGTTGACATTTGATTGAGTAAACACATTATGAGAAATCCATATAGTAATGGGATACCATTCAGCAATTTAAAAACGAAGAAACTTCTTAGTGTGACTACAAATTGATTAATTTCAAAATCTTTATACTGAGTGAAAAAAAAAACAGACAAAAGGGTACTTTCTGTGTGATTCTATTTGCTTAAAGTGACAGGTTTATAATGATAAAAACTAGATTAGATCATCTCTGGGGCCAGAGCCAAGGGAGGATGAGCAGCAAAGAGGCATAGGTAATCTTTTGGAAGTTCTGAAAATAATCTGTACTCGATATAGTTGTTTCGTGGACATGTTTAACTGTAAAACTCATTAAATTGTAGAGTTTAAATGTATGTGGTTTACTGCGTGTATATTATTACTTGAAAAAGTTGTTAAGAAAAGAGATTAAGTTCATGAAATCACAAAATAAAGGAGTAGAGACATTTAAGTTTACCTAGTCCAATTTTTTAAAATTATACGAGTTAATCAACTTTATTGAGACAAGCGTTTTTATGACTAAGTCCTGTTACCTAAAACAGTACCAAAAAATCATAGAAGATTCTCAATAGCTATTTATAAAATAAAGGTGTGTATATAAAATAGTCATCAACATCTCAGATTTATGATAATCATTTTCTGAACACTTGCTTTTATGAATGGCTTATTCCAAGGCAGCTCCAATTCTGAGGAATAAAAAATATTTTCTCATGTTGAACTAAATCGTACCTTCTTATATCTCCTTCCCTCTGATTCTCACTCTTTTCTGTAATCTAACACCTTCATTAAGATGACAGGCCTTCAAATAGTAGATGGTAGCTTTTACTTTTTGCCCTTAGTTTCTTGTCCAGGCTGATAATTTAACAATCCTTCAAAGGCCACACTTTTCACAACTTTCACAATTACTTGCTTTTTCTGGAGCCATATCTGTTTGTCAGCATACTTCTTTCTTTGTTTTTTTTTTGTTTTTTTTTTTTTTGAGACAGAGTCTCGCTCTGTCTCCCAGGCTGGAGTGCAGTGGCCGGATCTCAGCTCACTACAACCTCCGCTTCCCGGGTTCAAGCGATTCTCCTGCCTCAGCCTCCCAAGTAGCTGGGACTACAGGCGTCCGCCACCACTCCCGGCTAATTTTTGTGTTTTTAGTAGAGATGGGGGTTTCACCATATTGGCCAGACTGGTCTCGAACTCCTGACCTTGTGATCCGCCCACCTCAGCCTCCCAAAGTGCTGGGATTGATTACAGGCTTGAGCCACCGCGCCCGGCAGCATACTCCTTTCAAAAAATGATATTATAAAATATAATCAGTTCTTGACACTTTCCTTCTTATTTGAATATGCGTTGTAGACATGTTTTGTCATTCAATTAAAAAATCAAGTTTCCAAAGTAAAATCATCCACAAAGCAAGGCATAAATCCAGTATCTTCCATAGACAGTACATTTGTCGAGACTTTTGGTTGTTTTTGTAAGTGTTACAGACTGAATTGTGTCCCCCTAAAATTCTTATGTAGAAGTCCTAACCCCCAGTATGTCAGAATGTGACTATAAATTTGAAGATTGAATCTTTAAAAAGGTAATTGAGGTAAAATGAGATCATCTAGGTGGGCTCCAATGCAATATGACTAGAGTCTTTGTAAAAAGAAGAGATTAGGACACAGACACATGCACAAAAAGGAAAGACAAGGTGAAGACGTAGAAAGAAGATGACCATCCACAAGGGAGAGAGGACTCAGAAGAAAACAAACTTCACAACAGCACTTTGATCTTTGACTTCTAGCCGCTAGAACTGTGAGAAGATGCATTTCTGTTGTTCATGCCATTGCATCTGTGGTATTCGGTTATTGCAGCTGTAGCAAACAAATAAGACAATTGACAGAAAGGCAACTTAAACTAGCTTAAGTAAGCAGGAGATTAACCAGAGGAAGCTGACATGGCTCGCATAATTTTGGAATGTTATTTATGAAAGAATATTAGTAAAGATGTTCTAATGTCATTAGGACTTGCTCTCCACTGTTTCTTTGAATTTCAGCGACTTCAACTGCTTTTTTTTAATGCGTTTTTAACATGTGACAATCTGCCAAACAATTCCTGAGCCTCATTCCTGAACCTCTGATCCCAGAAAGGGTCTACCTCTGCCATTAACTACTCATCACAGAATTCTGGACTCTGATTGTCCCACTTTGAGTCACTACTAAAATGTGCAAAATTACACAGAATTTTAAAATGCGGTACTTTTTTTAAGTAAAATACCTCATGAATGACTTTTATGTTGATTGCATATTTAAATTGTAATATTGATTATATATTGAATTGAATATTATGTATTATTATAATTAATGCCATCTGTTTGTTTTACTTTTTTTCCATGTGGCTACCAGAAACATTAACATTAAATATATGGTTCACATTGGTGGCTCACGTTCTACTCCTATCGGATAGCACTACGGAGGATATGAGACACAAAAAGTAAAAATAAAACAAAACAATTGGTTCCTTAAGCAGAATTTAGATTGATTCTCCTCCAGCAGCAGCAACAGGATAACTGGAACCAGTTCCTCTTCTTGGCAGAATCCACATAGATTATATTACAAATACATGTGATTTCAAAAATCTTCATGATGTCAGCTGGACACAGAATATATCATTCTGCAGAACTTATGCTTATCAATATATAATTCAGGGAATTTTAACCAAACTTAGAGGAAGCTAAAAACACTCTAGATTTTCCATCTTCGTTTGTTTTCACTTTAAGAAAACAATCCATAATCTATTTTCTATCCATGACCTTGCCTTGACCTTATACTTATCTTTAATTTCTTTCTCCATGGTTTTACTTGAAACACTCCTGCTCAGTCATAGTTTTCCACTTAGGCGATATTCAGATTCTCTATTCTTTATCCTATAAATATAGCTATGGTCATTGAAGTAGTAAAAGGGTGATGAAGGATGTTGCACTGCGTATCACTAATTACCAGTAATGTTTGAAACACTGAGCAATTTTCTGAAAATATTCAAAACATACCTCATACTATAAATATCCCAGTAGAAAGAGAGAGGGGATTTAAAAAGTCATTTTGAGGGTGATTGACTTATAATAAATGCATAAATATGGGTTGTAGTTGTTCTAAAAAATATCAGTCCTATAAATTTCAGTTTAATAGAAGAAATTGGGACTGCGATTAATTTTTACCTCTCTATCCTTGAAATTCTGTATCTGGTATGTAACAGATGAGCTTCACAATTATAACCAGTATATTTGTGCAATGAGTAAAATAAAAGAGGTCTAAATGCCAGAGGGATTGTGTACTATGCTGATCATAACACTATGAAATAGGCTATAAATCTATAGAAGTTTTAAGCACACAACTGCTATTCATTATGAAAAGCAGAGGTATTTTTGAAATACACTATATTCAGATGTGTCTTTTTTAGTTCAGGCTTTTGTTTAAAACCTGGAGAGGTAGAGGGTTTATAGTGGAATGTCCTATGTACAAATAGTACTGCATGTGAGAATACATTATTTTGAGGAAATTCTCAAAAAAACATTTTAAAATTAAAACATAAGATTTCTTTTTTGAAAGCAACATAAAATTTCATGAATTAGAAAATGTTCAAGGGGGAAGTACTCTTAAAACTTCCTATTTTTTTCGATGAATAGAATTTAAATTCATAGATAATATTTCACAGAAAATATTACTCATTGATGTTAAAATTAATTAGCTTTTGAAAAATACACAAAAAGTAGTATCTAGATATAAGGAATCATTTATTTATAATAACTGCTAAAGAGCATAAAGGGAAAAAATGTTAGAAACTCTTTATCATGACAATAACCCTTCATCATACAATTTCTCTGATATAAAGAGTCAGTAATGGAAATGGAACTCTCATTTGCTTTGCATAAAAATAGTAATTTATTATAAAACAGGAAAGTATAAAATGAAATTAGAGGTATATAGGTGAACTGCTAAGTAGCTGAACTGGTCAAGGTTTAATTATAAAGTACTAATATGGATTTATAGATTCAATCTAATTTATTCCTGGAACAGAAGCATCTTCCACGAGAGAGGCACTTTGCAACATGGGTTATACTAAAACTAATAAGTATGGTTTCTACTTTAATATGAAATAGTATAAAAAGTAATTTGTAGGTGATCCCAAGGAAATAAGAAAAAATCCTTTGAATTAAATTGAATAATAAAACAGAGAAAGGCTGAAATCTTGGTAATAATAATTATAACAATAATAACGAATATGGACCAGAGTCTGGGCCTATTTGCCTTCAGATCCATTAGGCATCAGCCCTTCTCCCTGAACACTCTGTACAACTGGCAAGCTGATTTCATGAGCTGGATTTTTAAGGTTCTCTTGTCACTTGACTTCTAGTTAGGTTCCTTGAATGGGAGGATAGAAGTTGAAAAGATGGGAGAAAGCAGGGTATTTGTTGTCCATCTTGTCATCAAGATCAGGCAGTGACTGCATCTCCTTCAAGGCAGTAGCTTCCAAATATGTGACTTTGCCCCTGAGTTCTCATATTGCCTGATCTCTTTGTCCAGAATGCCTAGAGGTGGTAGCGACATCCTGCTGTTGCTCATTTATGGATTGCCTCACCACAGTTTCCCATTCATTTTTTTCAGCTTTTCCATCACTTGTGGAAACAGGTATATACATTAAAACAGAGTGTTTGCTGTCTTTCTCGGTAGACACTGAGGACATAAACACCATAGTTATGAACCAAATATTTGTGTCCCCCTAAAATTAACATGTTGAAATCTTAATCCCCAATGTGATGGTATGTGGGATTTAAGGAGTTCTTGAGGGTGGAGCCCTTATGAATGGGATTAGCAACCTTATGAGGACAGACAGGAAAGCTCTCTCTCTCCTCTCCACCACATGAGGACACAAAGAGAAGAAGGTGTTATACAAATCAGAAAGACTGTCCTAATCAGAAACCATGTCTGTTGGCACCTTCTCTTGGACTTCTCAGTCTCCAAAACCATAAGAAATAAATTTCTGTTGTTTAAGCCACCTCATCTATGGTAGTGTCTTATAGCAGCTTGCACTGATTAAAATAACTAGCAAGTTTTACTGGGTGCCAGGCACCATAAAAATCATTTATATATGATGTTGCGTCTATTGCGTACAACAACCGTAAATATAGATAATATTAGTAGAATCATTTGGTAGGTGAGAAAACAACTTTAAAGTTATTCAATAATTTTCACCATGTCACACAACTATAAGTGTCAGAGAGAGAATGTGAATTCAGACAGACTCTAAATTTAATGCTCCTAACCACCAGAATATTAGATAAAAATCATCCCTGTCACCTGTAAGTATCTCCAGTAGGAATAAGTCTAAGCTGACCAAATCTCCAAAAGATGAATCTGGTTCAAATACATATTGATATCCATGAAGTTAGGCCAATGCACTAAGGCTGCAATTCATTAATATCTTATGACAAAATTCACTGCCTTCATGAATTAGCTTACAAACAATTAGAGAGTAAAAGATAACAAAGAAATAAATCATACAACTATAGTATCATGGTATTATCTAGAAGTAAGCCCTATCATATAATAAAGTAAACAATGGGAAAAAATATGAGAAGTATCGAAAAGGATTTGGAATTTTAAATGAAAAGGTTCTATGTGGCCGGGCGCGGTGGCTCAAGCCTGTAATCCCAGCACTTTGGGAGGCTGAGGCGGGTGGATCACGAGGTCAGGAGATCGAGACCCTCCTGGCTAACATGGTGAAACCCCGTCTCTACTAAAAATACAAAAAACTAGCCGGGCGAGGTGGCGGCGCCTGTAGTCCCAGCTACTTGGGAGGCTGAGGCAGGAGAATGGCGTGAACCCGGGGGGCGGAGCTTGCAGTGAGCCGAGATCGCGCCACTGCACTCCAGCCTGGGAGACACAGTGAGACTCCGTCTCAAAAAAAAAAAAAAAAAAAAAAAAAAAAAAAAAAAAAAAAAAAAAAGGTTCTATGTTGGGAACATTCTTCCAACTAGTTCCTTTCCTCTTTCTCCTGGTCCACATCCCACCTCTCAGAACTGCAATTCCATTCCATTCTTAGACATGGATGAAATATCATACTACAGGTTGTAGGATATGGCTTAGTGACCAGTCACCCAGAGGCTGGACATCATCACACAGTAGTGAAAGAGGTGATTACCTCCAAGTGTTCTGTATCCTGTGATCTCATGGGAAGCAGGAGGCAGGAAAGCACTAGGCAAATAGCCTCCCTCCGTTTCCTCTCTAGTGAATTACTCTGACATAAAATTTCTCCATTCCATGTTTTCAAAAATTGTTATGTGCCAAGTGAGAAACTACTATCTCTTGTGTTACTATGCCTCCTGGTGAGCAGATACCCAGAGAGAGATGCATTGCATTATTTTACTTGGCATCTTCCTTTCCTTTGTTGCCATGTTTTCATCACCCACATATTCTATGTATGTTTCTCTTAAGTGAAGTATTAGCACTTCCGTGTTTCCATGGACTCAGTTTAAAAGAAACTGAGGTTATACTATCACACAATTATAAATTTGGAGAGGCAGCTAACAATCACCAGATCTGTGTCTCAGAGATGTCATAGATGCATCCCTGGTGTTATCTTGACCTTGTACTAAAATCCAAATGAAGGCTAAAGCTCTTCTCATTGTATTTCGATTTGTAGCAGGAAGAAGAGGGATGGAAAAACCACCAGTTGGGTTTCTCTTTTCATCATGAAAGAAAGAACTTCCCAGAAGTTCCAACAACACAATTCCACTTAACATTTCATCTTTAAAACTGTACTTGGCAAGCCTTGCCTTTAAGAGAGGCTAGAAAACTAAATATTTTGCAGCTCTGGTCTTTTTAATGAAAGAGTATAAGGAAGAAGAGGTCTGGGAGCATACTGGCCAGTGGTAGAATCCACCACATTCATTAGTAGGAGCTCCAACAGCATAGTATAGAAGGAATGTCACAGAACCAATTCTTGTAAAAATAATGACTGAAATCATTCAGCACTTAGTAAAGGTATGAATTATCACACTAAAATAGGCCATTTATTCCCAAGCAAGATGAATAAAAAGAATTCATATATATTTAATAGTTAAAATGACCCTCACAAAAGCAAATAAAAAGTATTGAAGCTAGGCAAGGTGGCTCACACCTGTAATCCCAACACTTTTGGAGGCTGAGACAGGCAGATCACTTTAGTCCAGAAGTTCAAGACCAGCCTGGGCAACATGATGATACAAAAATGAGTCGGGCGTGATGATATGTGCCTGTAGTCCCAGCTACTTGAAGGGTTGAGGCTGCTTGAGCCTGGGAGGGTAAGGCTGCAGTGAGCCGCATTTGCACCACCACACTCCATGCTGGGTGACAAAGTGAGACCTTGTCTTAGAGAGAGAGAGAGAGAGAGAGAGAGAGAGAAAGAGAGAAAGAAAGAAAGAAAGAAAGAAAGAAAGAAAGAAAGAAAGAAAGANAGAGAAAGAAAGAAAGAAAGAAAGAAAGAAAGAAAGAAAGAAAGAAAGAAAGAAAGAAAGAAAGAAAGAAAGAGAAAGAAAGAAAGAAAGAAAGAAAGAAAGAAAGAAAGAAAGAAAGAAAGAAAGAAAGAAAGAAAGAAAGAAAGAAAGAAAGAAAGAAAGGAAGGAAGGAAGGAAGGAAGGAAGGAAGGAAGTTAAAAATAACCATAAAGATGAATTACTTATAAAGAATAACAATTACACTGACAGTTTTTGACAGCAACAAGAGGCTCAAACATAGCAGAACGATATCTTAAAAGTGCTAAGAGAAAATGAATGTCATCTAAGAATTCTGTCCTCAGTTCAGTTATCATTCAGGAGCGTGGATGATATGAACACATTTTCTTTCAAATACTGTAACAGTTTAGCACTAATACATAGTTGGTAAAAGAATTACAAGTAATATATCTGGATAAGAAAGAAATTGAATTAGAGGAAAGAAGTAAAATGTAAGAAGCAGTGGTATAATCTGTAACCATATTTTCAGATCCTGGTTGAGAACAATTGCAAAGAATAGCAAGAATATTCAATTCAATATGAGGTGATCAGATAACTTACTGATCCAAACTGGGAAATTTTACAGTGAATGGGGTTACTAAAATAATTATAAAATATAATTTTATAAAAATTTTATTGACTAGCTATTCATTTCATTATATTGGTAGACCATAACAGAATTATGTTTTAAAATATTTTTGAAATTAATATATTTCTTAAAAATGTTTAAATATATCTACATATTTATTCACATTAAAGAAAATTTTTCAAAGTGCTTAATTTTCTAAGCCTTTAAAAATAATACAAATTCACCTGGGCATATATTTACATACTTTATTTAGTTTCTTGGTCATATCTGTTTCTAATACTATGCCAATGATGCTAATACAAATACATTTTAAATATGTTCTTAATATTTTTAATATTTTTGACAAAACTGCCTATACTTGTTCTCAAAATAGTATTTTATAGTTAACAAATATGGAAATGCTAACAAATTCTATTGAAGAGTCTTCACATATTTTTAAATTATGAAAATCTCTCTACATGATGAAGTCCCTGGGAGGCTGAGGAAAAAAAAAAAAAAAAAAAAAAAAAAACTTCTACTAAGCATAAGACATTTCAGTTATTGTCTTTTCATCTCTAATCAGAGTATATTTCTTCAATAAATAATTTCACAAAATAAAACTCATAAAACAAGTTGTAACTACTTCTGAAACATGAAGTATTATAGAAAGTAAAAAGAAAGGCTGCATGTACCACCATGCTGAGCTTTTGTATATGGGTTCATTCAACATCAATTTTGCCACAATTTTTTTAGTTTATTTACTTTAGAGGTATATAGGCAAAAATTGTAAATGTATACAACTTCATGCTTCTATGTCCATTAGTAGAACATTCATCTTATTTGGGTATAATTACAACTTATGTGTATCCAAAAAACAATTCCAGCTATATTTCTGCTCCATAGGTTTAATTTAGTTCAAATATTCCTTTTACTACAAAACTTTGCCTTGCCAATTGGCTAAAATAGTTGTATCATTCATGGTCAATTTTTACTGAAATTTCAATAGCATGGTGACTGTTTCACTTTTAACAAATTGAACTTCTACATCTATATTTTCAGTCAATGAATATATAGGAAAAGAAGCATTTGAAAACACTACTTAAAAAAAAAAAACTAGAATAATTTATTTTTGAAGTTTCTCTTGCACCAATGCAGTCAAGACATTTCACATCTATCATATCATTCTTCATGAAAATGGACTAATACAAGAAATTGGTACCAGGAGAGGGGCACTGCTATAAAAATAGCCAGAAAATGTGTAAGCAACTTTGGAAATGGGTAACAGACAGAGGTTGGAACAGTTGGGAAGGCTCAGAAGACCTTCCTAGAGACTTGTTGAGTGGTTTTGACCAAAATGCTGATAATGATAGAGACAAGGCTGAGGTGCTTTCAGATGGAGATGAGAAACTTATTGAGAACTAAAGCAAAGGTCACTCTTGCTATGCTTTAGCTGGCAGTATTTTACTCCTGTCCTAGAGATCTGTGGAACTTGGAACTTGAGAGAGATGATTTAGGGTATGTGGAAGAAGAAATATCTAATGAGCAAAGCATTCAAGAGGTGACCTGGCTTTTCCTGAGAGTGCAGTTGTATGTGTTCACAAAGAGATGGTTTGAAATTAGGAATTATGCTTTAAAGTAAAGCAGAGCATAAAAGTTTGGAAACTTTGCAGTCTGACCATTTGGTTTAGGTTGATGCAAAAGTAATTGTGGATTTTGCCATTACATTTAATAGGAAAAAAAAAAAAATCCTGAGGAGAAATTCAAGCTAGCTGAAGAAATTTGCATAAGTAATGAGGAACCAAATGTTAATCACCAAGACATTGGGGAAAATGTCTCCAGGGCATTTCAGAGATCTTAGCAGCAGCTTTTACCATCACAGACCTGGAGGCCTAAGAGGGAAAAAGTGGTTTCTTGGGCCAACCTTGGGACATGGCACCCTGCATTCCAGTCACTCCAGCTCCAACCATGGCTATAAGGACCAAGGTACAGCTCGAGCCATTGCTTCAGAGGGTGGAAGCCCTAAGCCTTGACAGTTTCCATGTGGTGTTAAGCCTGCAAATGCACAGAAGACAAGAGCTGAGGTTTGAGTACATCCGCCTAGATTTCAGAGGATATATGGCAATGCCTGGATGTCTAGGCAGAAGTGTGCTGCAGGGGCAGAGCCCTCATGGAGAACCTTTGCTAAGGCAATGTGGAAGGGAAATGTGTGGTTTGGATACCTCACAGAGAGTACCCACTGGGGAACTGCCTAGTGCAGCTGTGAGAAGAGGTCCAATATCCTCCAGACCCCAGAATGGTAGATCCACCTACAGCTTGCACTATGCACCTGGAAAAGCCACGGACACTCAACACCAGCTATAAAAGCAGCCAGGAGGTGGACTGTACCCTGCAGAGCCACAGGATGGAGCTGTCCAAAACTGTGGGAGCCCACTCTTTGCATCAGCATGCCCTACATGTGAGACATGAAGTCAAAGGAGATTTTGGACCTCTAAAATTTAGTGATTGCTCAGCAGGGTTTCAGATTTGCATGGGGCCTGTGGCCACTTTGTTTTGGCCAATTTCTTCCATCTTCAATGGGAATATTTACCCAATGCTTCTACCCTCACTGTGTCTTGGAATTAACTAATACCTGCTTCTGATTTCACAGCCTCACAGGTGGAAGGGACTTATCTTGTCTCAGGTGAAACTTTGGACTTTAACTTTTGAGTTAATGCTGGATGAGTTAAAACTTTCGGGGCTGTTGGGAAGGCAATGATTGGTTTTGAAATGTGAAGACATAAGATTTGGGAGGGGCCAGAGGTGGAATGATATGATTTGGCTCTGTGCCTCCACCCAAATCTCACTTCAAATTGTAATACCTGTGTGATGAGGGAGGGCCAGGTGAGAGGTGATTGGATCATGGGGGTGGTTTTCCCAATGCTGTTCTCATGAGAGTGGAGAGTTCTCATGCAATCTGATGGTTTAAAAGTGAAAGTTTCCCCTGTGCTTTCTCTCTTTACTACCACCTTGTGAAGAAGGTGCTTGCTTCCCTTTCACATTCTGCCATAATTATAAGTTTCCTAAGGCCTTTCCAGCTATGCTGAACTATGAGTCAATTAAACCTGTTTTGTTTATAAATTACCCAGTGTCAGGTAGCCTCTTTTTAGCAGCATCAAAATGGAATAATACAATATATAAGTGCATAAATGGAGCCTTTGCAGCTTTGTGTGCAATCTTCTTAAATAATCAGAATTTAGAAGTAGACAATAAGACCATGACAAGAGCTAGAAATAAAATGTTTTGAGTTTTCCCAAACCTATCCTGATTTATTCTAAAGCAACTGTTTACTTAAAAAAAATCTTGATTAAAAAATGAAAATCTGGGACAAATGCTAAACTAGATGGATGCTGGGACAATAGACAGAAACCAGACCTGTCCCAAGCAAACCAGAATGTGCAGTCGCCTGTAACAAACAGCACATTACACTTGGTCATGTACGTATAGTAGACTGGCATTTTGGATAATGTGCTTTAAAAATCTGACTTCGATTTTGTATAGCCAGCATTATGGACTTCATCTATGAGGTTTAGAGTAATGTATATAAGGCATTGAAGAGGATTTTACAAGGCTTAAAAACTTACTTAAAAATATTGAATGCTTTTATTCAATAAAAGGAAGCATGCTATAAAATTGTTTGAATCCACATTTGTCATGATATTTTATTTTATTTTTTTCATGATAATATGACAAAGTGCTATTGTTAAATATTGGTCTTCACTTAAGGCCAACTGCTTCATTTTCCCCCCTGCTAAAAAATGAGGAACTATCCTTTTTATTGATTTATTTTTATATAACAAGCTGTTAGAACTAGTAGGTGAATCCAGTAAAGTTGTAGGGTATGAAATCAACATACCAAATCAGTAGCATTTTTATACACAAATAATGACCTAACTGAAAAAGAATTCCAGAGAATTATTCCATTTATGATAGTGTCAAAAAATAAGATATCAAGGAATATATTTAACTAAGGAGATTAAAGATCTGTACACTGAAAACTATATAATATTGATGAAAGAAATTGAAGAAGACACAAATAAATAGAAAGCTATCCCATGATCGTGAATCACAGGAGTTGATTTTCTTCATGTATTCATGCTACCCAAGGCAATATACAGATTCAGCGTAATTCCCATCAAATGTTATTCTTCACAGAAAGTTTCAAAAACCTTAAAATTTGGCCAGGAGCAGTGGCTCACGCCTGTAATGCCAGGACTTTGGGAGGCCGACGCGGGCATATCACGAGGTCAGGAGATCGAGACCATACTGGCTAACACAGTGAAACACGTCTCTACTAAAAACACAAAAAATTAGCCAGGCGTGGTGGCGGACACCTTTAGTCCCACCTACGTGGGAGGCTGAGGCAGGAGAATGGCGTGAACCCGGGAGGCGGAGGTTGCAGTGAGTCCAGATGGGGCCACTGCACTCCAGCCTGGGTGACAGAGCGAAACTCTGTCTCAGAAAAACCAAAGCAAACAAGCAAAAAACACTTAAAATTTGTGTGGAACCACGAATAACCTGAATATCCAAAACAATTTTGAGAAAGGAAAACACAGTTGGGGGCATCAGACTCCCTGGTTTAAAATTACTGTGTATTCCAAAACTAAAGGAATCAAAAGAGTATGGTACTGGCATAAAAACAGACACATAGACGAGTGGAACAGAATAGATTCAAACTCCAGAAATAGATTCAAACTCCAGAAATAGAAACATATAAGGTCAACTCATTTTTGACAAGGGCACCTAGAGGACACAATGGGGAAAGGAGAGTTCTTCAAACAAAGGTGCTGGGAAAACTGGAGGTCCACATGTGAAAGAATGAAATTAAATCTTTATCTTAAATCATAAACAAATATCAACTCAAAATGGATGAAAGACACAAATACTTAAGATAAGAAACTATGAAACTCCTAGAAAATAACATAGAAGAAAAGCTCCTGGGTATTGGCTTTGGCAACAGTTTTTTGACTATTACACCAAAAGCTCAGACCACAAAAGCAAAAATAAATATAGGAGACTACATCAAACCAAAAAACTTCTGTATGGCAAAGGAAACAATCAACAAGATGAATGAATGACCTACAGATTGGGAAAAATATTTGCAAACCATATATCTCATATGTGGTTCATATTCAAAATTTATAAAAATTTGTATAACTAAATAGTGAAGAAACAAATAGCCTGATTAAAAATAGGCAAAAGACATGAATAGACATAAAGAAGACATACAATAGACAACCGTTATATGAAAAGGTACTCATCATTATTAATCATCAAGAATATGCAAGTCAAAAACACAGTCAGATACTATCTCACATCCATTAGAAAAATCCTAAAGACAACAAATGTTGGCAAGAGTGTAAAGAAAAGGGATCTGTTACACACTATTGGTAGGAATATAGATTGACATAGTCATTATGGAAAACAGCATGGAGACTTCTAAAGGAATTGAAAAGAGAACTACCATATGGTCCAGCAATCTCCCTTTGGGCATATGCCCAAAGGAAATGAAATAACCACCTCATAAATATACCTTCGCTTCCATGTTCATTGCAACATTATTCACAAGAGCGAAGATATGTAAACAACCTAAGTTTTCATCAGTGGATGAATGGATAAAGCAGCCATGGTACATATATACAATGTAACACTATTCACACCTAATAAAGAGAGAGATCTTGCCATTTAACACAACTGGGTAAGTTTGGAGAATATTATGCTAAATGAAATAAGCAAGATGCAGTAAGAAAAATAGTGCATGGTCTCACTTAAATGTATAATCCAAATAAATAAATAAATAAATATACAGAGAAAACAAAATAAGTCTAGAGAGCTAATGTATAGCATGAGGACCATAGGTAATAAAATTGTACCATGTAAGAGACTGATGTTAAATGAGTAGACTTAAGTCGTTCTTGCCACAGAAGCAAAACTGTGGGTAACTATTTGAGATGATAGATGTGCTAATTTGCTTCATTATATAATTTCTTTACTATCTTTATGTATACCACAACATGTTTATACATTAAATATGCACAATAAAATTTATTTTTAAAAGTCAATATATAACCATTTTTCAGCACAGAAACTATAATTTAAGTTTGAACAAAGTGTATTGCCATACAAATTATATCCTTTCTTCATCTTTACCTGTAGTGCAGCAGAAGTCTGGATGAATTTCAGAATGTATCACATGAGCTAAGGAATACACTTCATTGAGAAAATTTGTGTATGCCCAAGGTCAGCAAGCGAAGTTTTAGGAGCCCCTTATCCTCCTATCATTCTACAGAGAAAGGTGCTCAGTCTCTGAGCCTGTGAAATCATTGAGTCCCCTCTACTATGAGTCTCCCTTTTTTATGTAACAAGTATAGGGAAACAGTATCATCACTGAAGGAATACTGAATTGATGGATTTATGGTCCATCTATTTCCAAAGGTGTTCTGGAAATACTAGCGTTTCAAAACCTAGAGATCTTGGATCTCAAGAAATCCCTCTGTTGGGGGAGGAAGCCCCAGGTCTATGGGAAGATGATATGGTAAGGGAATCGCTACCTTCAAGTGGCTAATGTACAGGCAACACAAGGTGAGCATGTGAGGTCACTTTCAGTAATTCTGCTTGTGGCAGCACAAGTCTTATAAAAACTCATGTGAAAAGTAACTTTATTATTTATTTATAACCATTGCTATAATATTATCTTACACCAGTGGTAATTTAAGACAAACAAGTACTACATCATACCATTGCAAATTTACCTGAACTTTCTATATACGGTACATTTTTAAGCTTCATATTTGCAAGAATAATGAGGTCACCTGGTGCCAAAGAATCTTAACTGTCATAATCATTACTATATTTTAGTACTTTAATATGATGTACCTGAATGAAAACAGATTCACGCCTACAGTCTACACTTACCTCAGGTAAGCAGGGGATGGCTGTCACTGCTTTGAACCACAAAAAATCTGCAAAGTACTTATACAAAAAGTTGCTGGTTTTCACACCAGGAACATACAGTGTTTAGAGTCTAACTAGCTATCCTTTCTTGATAAATTAAGTATTAAATTGAATGCAGTCAAAAATGCTAACTAAATAACTGATTAGATTCCAAAAAGCTGAATTAGAAATCACTGAAATTGTATGAAGACTGAAAATTCAGCTTTACAATACACATACAGAAAATTTTACTATCTGATTGTCGATTATGTTAGAGTATATGAATTATAACTGCCTGCTTTGATGTTAATTTTCTATTCAAAACCACCACAAATTAATCACATTCCCCAATTTATGGTATGAAAAGGACTACTTTTGACAATTGCAGAGGACACATAAACCACTTGAAACACAATATGCTTCTTTTCACTTTTCCCTGGAATTTTGTTTGCCTTAAAATAAAACTAAAGCCTTTTATTCACGTAAGTAAAAAAAAAAAAAAAAATTACAGGATGACAGACAATAGAGACTTCAAAATGACAAAAAAACACAAGGTATCGGAGCACACAAGGGCACAGACTGGTTTTATTCCCATTGATTCCATCTTCACCATTCAAATATAAGATAATCATGAAGAAGTATGTAACCTACCTGTGTTTCAGTTTTTACAACTCTAAAATGGAAGTAAGAAGACAATCTCAAGGTAGAACTGATAGAAACTTTTATGCCTATCACAGTAATTTTAAGGATGCCTGCCTGAATTCCAAGTTGATGACTACATTATATTATTTACCATGAGTTTTAGAGAATAGTTTGATCATCATTTACCTCAATACTTTTTTAGAGTTAATAAATAAAATTGTCTCATATTTAAATATCTTAAAGAAAGGCTTAGTTACATTTGAACAACATTCTTTACTTCCGGTCTTTTCAGGGACTTCTTATGCCATTGTGAAAGTTGAAGAGAGCAAAGCCAGCATGCATTGATTGCCAAATACATAAAGTCCTTTTTTTTTTAACTGAATTTCCTGGTGCTAATTTCTCTTAGCAAACTTTGGGGAGCACTTAGCACTTATCTTATTTTTTTAAAAGAATTTTGTCTTTATTGCCAAGTGGTGTGAAGCTCATACAATCATTTAAAAAAATAACATTTTATTTTCACTCATTAATTACAATCTAATCTTTAAACCGCAGAGGCCGGGCGCGGTGGCTCACGCCTGTAATCCCAGCTCTCAGGGAGGCAGAGGCAGGAGGATAGCTTGAGCCCAGGAGTTCGAGACCTGCCTGGGTAATATAGCGAGACCCCGTTCTCCACAAAAAGGAAAAAAAAAAAAAAAAAAAGACTAAACCGCAGAAACTATTTATTTACACTTGTACCTTTGGTGGTTTTAAAGTTACTTTTGAGTTCATTTTTTTTTAAGGGCCAAAAGATTACTTCTTTGTTTTCCAAAGAACATGAATCCATTGGAAGGAGGTGTTATTTGTTGTTGTAGTGTCAATTTGGAGAATGTTGTTGGTATATAACTAAGTTCAGTTGTTGACCACAAAGAATGTCTTTCATTTATTGATGTAAAACAAACAAACAAACAAAAAAAAAACCACAAGAAGCAAGAACAAAGGAATCTCCTGGTAGCATTGCACAGCATGTTCAGAAAAAGTGTTGAGCATTTTCTGAGCAGAATATTATGGCGCATACAAACATTGCTTAAGCTTAGACTTGAGATGTCAAACTTGATATTCCAAACATTTAAGTGCACATATGTGTGATTCTCCATATATTCCAGTGTACTGCAGGACAATGATGACAATTATAAGAGACTTCTTTATGCAAAACACAACAATAGCCTTAAGGCAAAGGACTACATTTGTTTCCTTTTTCTTTTGTAACAAATTATCACAAATCTAGTGGTAAAATGGCTTAAAACAATGCAAAAAAATATTTTGCAGTTTGGAAGTTCAAAATGGGTCTTATGAGGCCAAAATCAAGGTGTCAGCAGGGTTGCATTCATGCTGGAAGCTCTAGGGGAGAAATAGTTTCCCTGCCTTTTCCAGTTTCTAGAGGCCACCTTTATTACTGGACTCATGGGACCCTTCCATCTTCAATAAAAGCCAGCAATGAAATCACTCAAACCTCTGCTTCTGTTGCTATACCTCTTTCTTTGACTCTGCCTCTCCTGGATCTCTTTTTCACTCATCAGGACCTTTATGATTACATTAGGTTCACCCAGATAATCTGAGATCATCTCCCCATTTCAAGACCCTTAATTTAATCACATCTGCTAAATGCTTTCAGCTATGTAAGGTAACGTATTAATGGTTTTTAGGAATTAGGACATGGACATCTTGGGAAGGCCATTTTTCTACCTACCATGACAATTCTTTCATTTACATTTAAAAAAAGACACAATTCAAACCCCTCTATGAGTTAGCAATTATAAATCTCAATTTCCTGAATATCAACAGTAATTATTTAGATCTTTTGAGTATTGAGAGAAGATTTACTTGCCAAGTGACTGAATAATATAAATAGCACCAGCTACTGAGTTTAAAAAATAGAGGACATTATTTTAGAGTTTTTATTGCATATGGCTAACATAGACACAGAATGATTTTGTCTCACAGCTACTACATCCATCAACTCAATTTTATCACTTTGTTTTCCTAAACAAGAAAATGTTTTATAAATCGTATACATCTGTCATCTGTAAGAGGAATCATGTGTTAAGAATAAGTGTTTGGAGTTCAAAGTGATGTATTTTCTCTTTTTAATAACTTGTCTCTGCCTGGTATTTTCTCACTTTGCAGCAAAATTTTAGAGGTTGCAATGTTCTCCAATGAGCTATTCTATTACAAATCCAAAGAGGTTTATCACATTTAAAAAAAAAAAGCATCTGTTGACTTGATAATTCACTGAGTCCATTCTTGACATCGGATAAATGCTATTTGACCATGTGAGATCTAATAAAAGCCAATGCCAATTTTGTTAAATTCTCTCACTGCTGTATCTGGGCATGGGTCATTAAACACCTTTAGCACATCATGTATGCTAGACATTAGAGCCAGAACTGGTTCATCTAAATCAATTTGTAATTTGTGTAGTTCAGTTATGGATTTTCACTGCTAATGCTTCAAAATGTGACCCAAGTATTTTTTAAGTTAACAAAACTAATAAAGTACAATTCAAACTGAGAACAATTGCTTTTATTATTATTTTTCGTCAACCTCATTACAGCTTTGAGTTTCACTTTGCTTATATTCTGGATTCAAATCAACTCACATAAATCACAGATTCAGATAATTTGGGGCTCTCTCAGTAAGCACAGTCAGGATTATCAGTAAACTTGTGCCACAACAAAATAATGGACATTCTATAATGTAATGCTCTGAGTAATCTGTTCTGAACTACATCAATATAGGAAAAACACAATGCGATTATTTTAAAATTTTTATATTTAAAATCATGTTTGTGAAGCTTTAGATGGATCTGACTTATTCTGAATTCCATTCTAGGATGAGTTTTAAAACAAGATTTCATTGTATTTGGATATCAAAATGGGACCCTCTGTAAGAACTTAGAGGAAAGGAATTCATTTGGCAACTGTTCTTTCAGAGATTGTTGTACAAGATTAGTCTAAAGAATATGGAAGTCATGTATTTCTAGAGAACATGCTATTTTAACTTGTTCAGCTGTGGTTATCAAGTACCCTGTATCACAGGTGATATTGTATTTGCCAGTGAGCTGGGACTGGGTCAAGACCCACTACATGAAACATGGCACTAGCAAGAGCTAGAAAGAAGCTCATGATGCCCTGAGAGCTGGCAAGGCTCATACACTACAGAAATTCAGGGAAAGGCTGACTTCTTCCTTGATGCTGTGACACTAAAGACATTATTTCATTCTTTTTATGCCTGCATATTATTCCATGGGGTATATACACAACATTTTCTTTATTCAATCTTCTATTGATGGACACTTTGATTTCATGTCTTTGCTATTGTGAATAGTGTTGTGAGAATAATGAGTGCAGGTGTCCTTTTGACATAATGATGTCCTTTCCCTGGGAGATGGGAATGGCTGGGTCAAATGGTAGTCCTGTTTTTAGTTCTTTAAATCACCATACTATTTTTCTTTTTTTTTTTTTCTTTTTTTTTTTTTTGAGACGGAGTCTCGCTCTGTCACCCAGGCTGGAGTGCAGTGGCCAGATCTCAGCTCACTGCAAGCTCCGCCTCCCGGGTTTACGCCATTCTCCTGCCTCAGCCTCCCGAGTAGCTGGGACTACAGGCACCTGCCACCTCGCCCGGCTAAGTTTTTGTACTTTTAGTAGAGACGGGGTTTCACTGTGTTAGCCAGGATGGTCTCGATCTCCTGACCTCGTGATCCGCCCGTCTCGGCCTCCCAAAGTGCTGGGATTACAGGCTTGAGCCACCGCGCCCGGCCTACCATACTATTTTTCAAAGAGGTTGTAGTAATTAACATTCCCACCAACAGTGTATAAGCATTCCATTTTATCTGCATCCTTTCAAATCTCTGTTAATTTTTAGTCCTTTTAGTAATGACCTTTCTGATTGGCTTAAGATAGTACCTCATTGTGATTTTAATTATATTTATCTGAAGACTGGTGATGTTGAGCATTTTTTCATATATATGTTGGCTGCTTGTATGCCTTCCTTTGAGAAATGTCTGTTCATGTCCTTTGCCCATTTTTTAAATGGAATTATTTTTGTTGTTTTTTTTTTTCTAGTTAAGTTCCTTGTAAATTCTGGACATTAGCCCTTTGTCCAATGCGTTGTTTACAAAACTTTTCTCCCATTGTGCAGTGTTTATTTATTATGTTGATTCTTTTACTGGGCAGAAGCTTTTTAGTTTAATGAAGTCTCATTTATATATTTTTGTTTTTATTGCATTTGCACTTGAGGTCTTAGTATAAATTATTTGTCTAGGTTAATATTGAGAAAAGAATGTCCTAGATTTTCTTCTATAATTTTTAGTTTCAAATATTTTTATGGTTGAATAGTACTTCATTGTGTATAAGTACTACATTTTCCTTATCAAGTCATCTATTGATGGACACTTAAGTTGCTTCCACATCTAAGCTATTGTAAACAGTGCTGCAACAACCATAAGAGTGCAGATGTCCCTTTGATATACTAATATTCTTTCTTTTTAGTATATATTCAATAGTGGGCTTGCTGGATCATATGGTAGCTGAATTTTTAGTTTTTTGAAGAACCTCTAAACTGTTTTCCATAGTGTTACTAATTTATTAATTAGTGCTACTAATTTACATTCATACCAGCCGTGTATGAGGGTTTCCTTTTCTCCACATCCTTGCCAGAATTTGCTTTTATAGAGGTCATTTTAACTAGGTTGAGATGATATCTCATTGTAGTTTTGATTTGCATTTCTCTGATGATTAATTATGTTTATCAGTTTTTCATATTTTTTTCTGTTTGTGTTTCTTCTTTTGAGAAATGTCTATTCAAATCTTTTACCCATTTTTTGATCAGACTGTTATCTTTTTCTTAAGAGTTGTTTAAACTCCTTCTATATTCTAATATTAATCGCTTGTCAGAGGGATAGTTTGCAAATATTTTTCTCCCATTCTGTATGTTGTCTTTTCACCATGTTGATTATTTCCTTTGCTTTGCAGAGGCTTTTTAACTTGATGGGCTTCCATTTGTCCATTTTTGCTTTTGTTGCCTATGCTTGTGGGGTATTGCTCAATTTTTTTTTCCCAGACCAATGTCCTAGAGATTTTCCCCAAAGTTTTATTGTAGTAGTTTCATAGTTTGAGGTTTTAGATTTAAATGTTTAATTGACATTGATTTGATTTTTGTATCTGATAGAAGACAGGGAACTAGTTTCATTCTTCTTCACATGAATATTTAGTTTTCCCAGCACCAATCATCAAAGAGATTGTCTTTTTCCCAGTGTACGTGCTTAGCACCTTTGTTAAAAATGAGTTCACTGTAGGTTTGTGGATTTGTTCCTAGCTTCTCCTATTCTGTTTCATTTGTCTATGTGTCTATTTTTATGGCAGTACCATGCTGTTCTGATTATTATAGCTCTGTGGTATAATTAGAAATCAGGTAATGTGGTTTGTCCAGTTTTGTTCTTCTTACTTAGAATTGCTTTGGCTATTCTCGGTCTTTTGTGCTTCCATATAAATTTTAGGATTGATTTTCTATTTCTGTGAGGAATGTCATTGGCATTTTGGTAAAGATTATATTGACACTGTAGATTGATTTGGGTAGTATGAACATTTTAACAATATTGATTCTTCCAATCTATGAATATGGAATATCTTTTTTGGGGGGGGTTCTCTTCAATTTCTTTCATCAGTATTTTATGGGTTTTATTGTAGAGATCTTTCATGTTTTTGATTAATTTCTAGGTATTTAGTGTCATCTATAATGCCTTTCATCTGTGTTTTGTAGCTGTCCTTGTAGATATCTTTTACCTCCTAGGTTAAATGTATTCCTAGATTCTTTGTGTGTATTTGTGGTTATTATATATAAAATTGAAATCTTGATTTGGTTCTCAGTTTGAATATTATGAGTGTATAGAGATACTACTGAAATTTGTATGTTGGTCTTGTATCCTGAAACTTTACTGAAGTCATTTATCAAGCCTAGGAGTCTTTGAGAGGAGACTTTAGGGATTTTTAGTTGTCAGATTATGTCATCCATGAACAGAGATAATTCGACTTCCTCTTTTCTAAATTGGAAGCCTTTTATTTATTTCTCTTTCCTGATTTCTCTAGCTAGGACTTCCAGTACTTTGTTGAATAGAAGTGGTGGGATTGGGCATCTTTGTCTACTTCCTTTCTTAAGGGAAAGGCTCTCAACTTTTCCTCATTTAGTATAATGTTGGCTGTGGGTTTTCCATAGATGGTTTTTATTTTTTTGTCATATGTTCCTTTGACGCCTAATTTGTTGAGGGTTGTCATCAAAAAAGGATGTTGGAGTTTATGGAATACTTTTCCATATCTATTGAGATAATTATATGGGCTTTGTTTTTAATTCCCTTTATGTGGTGAATCACATTTATTGATTTGCATATGTTGAATCATCCTTGTATCCCTGAAATAAAACCCACTTGATCATAATGTATTATGTTTTGATGTGCTGTTGGATTCAGTTTGCTAGTATTTTGTTGAGAACTTTTGCATCTGTGTACATTAGGGATATTGGACAGTAGTTGTCCCTTTTTTTGTGACATTCCCTGATTTTGGTGTCTGGGTGATGCTGGTTTCATAGGATAAGTTAGAGAGGAATCATTCCTTCTCAATTTTTTGAAATTATTTCAGAAAGATTGGTATCAGCTCTTCATTGTACGTTTGATAAAATTCAACTGTGAATCCATTTTTTCCTGTGCTTATTTTTTGGTGGAAGGAGGGAGAATTTAATTACTGCTTCTATTTTGTTCTCATTTTTGAGACCTTCAGGATTTCTATTTCTTCCTCACTCACTTTTGGGAGCTTGTATGTTTCCTGGAATATATCCATTTCCTCTAGGTTTTCTAGTTTGTACACAAAGAGATGTTCATAGTAGTCTCTGATGACGTTTTGTATTTCTGTGACATTCATTATAAAATCACCTTTACCATTTCTGATTGTGCTTATTTGTCCTCTCTCTTTTCTTCTTGGTTAATCTAGTGATTGGTCTATCAACTATGTTTATCTTTTCAAAGAAACAACTTTTTATTTTGTTGATCCTTTGGATAATATTTTTGTTCTCAATTTCATTTTGCTCTGCTGGAATCTTTGTTATTTCTTTTATTCAGCTAGCTATGGGTTTGCTTTGATTTTGTTTCTCTGTTTTTTTGTTTTGTTTTGTTTTGTTTTTTTTTTTTAGGTGCAATATTAGGTTGTTAATTTGAGATTTTCCTATGTTTTTGATGTAGGCATTTAATGCTATAAACTTTCCTCTTAGTGCTGGTTTTGCTAAATCCTGAAAGTTTAGATAAGCTGTTTTTGTATTTTTATTCATTAAAAAAATTAATTCTTTTTTAATGTTATTATTTACTCAAAGATCATTCAGAAGCAAATTATTTGGTTTTCATGTATTTAGGTGGTTTTGATGAAACCTTTTGGTATTGATTACTAATCTTATTCCACTGTGATCCAAGGAGATACTTGATATTACTTTTGTTTTTTTAATTCATTGAGACTTGCTTTATGGCCAAGCATCTGGTTAATTTTGGAGATTGTTCAATGTACAGATGAGGAAAATTTATATTATGTGGTTTGTGGGTGAAATGTTCTGTTAATGTCTATTAGGTCTATTTGCTCTAGAGTCCAGTTTAAGTCCAAAGTTGTTTTGTTACTTTTCTACCTCAATGACCTGTCTATTGCTCTCAATGGGTTGGTGAAGTCTCCTACTATTATTATGTTGCTGTCTGTTTTTAGGTCTAACAGTATTTGTATTTTGAATCTAGATGCTCCTGTGTTAGGTGTATATCTTTCATTTCAGAATTTCCATTTTGGTAAGTCTATTGCTAGAGGGCCATGTAATACTGTGATAGTGTCATAATGTTCAGTTTTTCAAGGTGCCAGAGTTTTTATACTGTTTCCTTCTCATCTGGAGAAGCTGACATTCTTGTTTTTGGATTTACTTTCATTTCAATGGAATTATCCCCCCCTTAGAGATGATTGCAGTGTTGAGTATAGTCTTTTGGCTTTGCTTCTATAGCCCTATGAACTTCTGTCTGCAGGTGTTATATTGAGTTGTGCAGTTCAACCTCCATGCCAGTAGGTGGCTCTTGTGGGTAAAAGGTGGCTGTGACAAATGCAGATGGGTGCCTACTTGATCATTATTTACTGTGTGCTCTCTGTTGTTTCAGCTGATGGACTGGACACTGGAATGCCCAGTGCTTGACTTTCCTGTTCAGTTTTAGCCATGGGGAAGCTAGGCAGAGTTGGACCACCTGGTTTCCCCACAAATACCCCAATGTTGAGCATGGGCACCATTCCTGATGGGAGTGGCTGGGGAGTTCCTGCTGAAATGTGCCAAGGTCTCTGCAGGTGAGATGGCTGCAGTGGCTTCACGTCCTAGACAGGCAGGAACGTGATCTGTTTCTCTAATACATCCCTGTCCCAAGGCTCATGACTGTCAATTCAGAAATGCACTGTCATCTATCTCGTGGCCACAATATATCTGAGACCTGCAGAAAACACCAGCCCCATGGTTCTCCATGGGAGTGACTTCACGGGGGAAGTTCTTCACTCAGCCCAATACACCATTCATCCCTTCCCTGTGTCAGGGAGCCTCAGGCTGACACAGCTTCAGGCTGGTCCCATGTCATTAGGCTGCCTGGCTTTGCTCTCCTCTGCTTTCCATGATTCCCATCACTTCTCTGTTGAATTCCAGTGTGCTGTCTTAGGTGATCTACTTGAAGTGTTAATATTTACATGCTATCTTGATTTCTTTCTGTGAGAGAGGGGCTCACCAGCTGCTTCTAGTCAGTCATCTTGCACAAGGATCTTTGAATATTTTAGATAGTTGATTCATGTAGAGTTAAAGTGAGAAGTATTCTGAGCAGGCATTTTGTAAAATGAATAAAGAATCAGGATTAGATTTTGTATTTATAGATATATAATATTATTAAATATTTAATGATAGTCCTGACACTAATCAAGCAACACTGCTGAAAACAGCAGATGTCATGCTACGTTACACATGATTAAGGTACAAATTAATTACGTGTAAATTCAAAAATAGATTTCCAGGGTCACTTTCTGTGCCAAACAACTCACCACCGATCTAAGTTTGCTTAATACTTCTAAAAGGCAAGAATTTTCAGTGACACCCTTTTAGAATGCATTATAGGCATTTTGAGGGAATTAATACAACTGTAATCTAATAGCAAATGTATTTCAGACTATGTAGAAATTTCTCACTATCAGTGATCCTTATCAAAACTATTAACCAATACATGGCAAAACTATGTCTATTGAGTGCATTTTTTTCTTTATAAACTTCTGTTTTGAGTTTGCTGTGTTTGTTTATGAATCCTCTTATCTTCTTTGTGCCTTTAAAAAAAATCAAAGTTAAAAATATCAGATAAATAGTTAACATCAACATTTATGTGAGAGATAAGGATCCTGGTTGACTTATGAGGCACTGTGGATTAATTCTAGTCTATCTAAATATGTTACTAAAGTTATGGTTTGTGGGTGGAAGTATAAAAGTGGTTTGAGAAATTGTCACATTTGAACATAGTCACGAACAAAGTCACTGAAAAAATTTAACAGTTTAATTTTACGTTTACATAGAGGACAGGACTAAGACCCATGCCAGCTATTTTTGCTTAAAATAATAATTTGTTTTAAGTTAGCATCTTCTCAACATATGCAAATCATTCTAATGTGCTATAGTGTTTTCCCATGAACATTTGTTAACAGTAGGAGCTAAAGATTATTAAAATGTTTGTTCTCATGGGATTGAATGACTTGAAGTGAAAACTACCCACAAGTGACCACACTGCTGACTTGGTATTACAAAATCCACAAGGAAGTAGGAAATGACAACCTAAATCTTCACACATTTGATGCAAATGGCAAAGGAAATCTGCAGCCACAGGGGTGACTCTCAAGACTAAATTAAAATAAATTTACAACAGAATTGTCTGTATTCCAAGACAGATAAGGAAAAATAAAAAAACGCTTATATATCATGTGGATGGAGAACTTATAAGTGGCAATAGAGTAAAGCAGTGCAAATTTCACAAAATTCCCTTTATCTTCATAGTACAGATATTCTACTTCACATAATATCTAAGTGTTTATCATGAACTTTCTTTGCTCATGATTTGAGCTATAGACTTATTCATTTAGTCATCACAATAAGCCTGTGTGGCGAGCTCTTTTGTGATTCAAACTCCATAAACGAGACAAATGAGAAGAGAAAAATACGCAAAACAGGGAATCCACCTGACATAATTATAGCATGTCCTCCCTACTTAAAAACCATGTTTATTTGCCTGGTAAGCTTTGGAGTGCTTGGAATTGTACATGGGAGATATTTTATGTGTAGGTAGGATAAAATAATTTTCAAGCTCTTCCAAGTATGACAACTGCCTTAATGCATGCCCTCTAAAGTTAATATTATCATTCAACAATAGTTTTGCACATTGTCTATTGTCCATTTGAAAGTATATGTTTGGAGTTTTTATTTCTTACTGATGCCATTTCTTAATTCTTTAAAACTTTATGTCACATAATAAAACTGCAAATATAGTAAAGGTCTCAATTATGATTAATTTATCTGAAATAATGGAACATGATTTTTAATATTTATATATTTTTATTGATTTTCAAAATTTTCTCCTTGAGTTTAAAAAATCTAACCAAAAGAGATTTTTTAACTTGTTTTCAAAATATTTGACTCACTTCTACAGTAAACCAAATTATGTATCTCCTGTTACTCTTTCTTTGAGTTTACGAATGTAGTTTATTTTATATTTGTAAGGAAAAAGTTAATTATATAGTAGATACTTAGCACATACTTGATTGAAAAATTGAATTTGTTTGTTTGTTTTTCAGGATACTATTATACCATATCAAATACTTCTTAATGGTAACTTAAAAGTGATCTTTGCTTGAATTGAAAAAAAATCTTTTAAAAATTGAGTTAGAAAAGATTTGTCACTTTTCTCCTAAATATATCAAGTAATTCATTGTTTTGCAAATTTTTAAACTGACATATTCCTTTTGCTGATCACCTAAGCCATTGGATATTATGACTTCAGAGAGACCAATGAATTCTGCACTTCCCTCACATTAAGTGTGTGTGTGTGTGTGTGTGTGTGTGTTTTAATTTCTTTTAAGTCCTCTAATTCCTTGTGCGAATTAGTTACTGATGAAATATGAGTGATGAATTTCAGCTTTGACAACTGACTTTCTATGCTAACCCATGCTTTGCTCAAAGCAGTCATTCCATCTTAAAGAGTGTTTTTTTGTTTCACCAGGCTTTTCAAACTCAATCTTAGCTCTCATTTTTGCTGGTTGCATTCCAGATATTAACTTTACCAGCTTCCAGTTGTGTCTTTTTTAACTTTTACTCTAATTAGATTTTCAGTCATTGATGTCAATTGCATTTTTACTTGTATTAAGCTCTGTTCTTGCCTACCTTAGGATATTTTGTTTGTTTGTTTGTGTGGTTGTTTATCAAGTAGAAGCTTAAAAGCTTAGAAACTAAGCTCCTTCTATTGATGCAGCAGAGTCTGCTAATACTGGTCCCACTATAACAGTTTGTGGGTAAATGAGCTGGTATCATATACAAATGATTGAAGTGATCTCAGTGGCACTCTTTCATGTTCCATCATGATATCTTTCTGTCGTTCACTTATTAACATACTGAAAAAGTCATTTACTTTCTCTGCTTCTTTTACTGTCTTACTTTCCTTTTTCTGATTTTGTTTTCATTCTTTTTTCTCTTCCTCCTCCAACTATACTTTTGGTTTTCTTCTAGCAGTCCGGGCTGAAAAGTTACTGATCTTGCTTCAACAATAGATCCCACCATTAAACGCTCTGCCTCTTATTTTGAATAATCAAATAGAAATTTTAAGGTTTTCATGGAATTGTTGAGAAGGAAAAAAACGTAACTTTGAATATTTGATATATCCTTTGACTTCCAGTGAATATAGCCAGTGTTTAGGCATTTTGCTTGCAAGTAAAGCTGATGTATTCTTTTGAGCCATAGAACCATCCAAGTCACTTAAGGAAAGAGTATATGACATTTTTGAAAAATAAAAGTAAGAAAGAAAAAGAAAAAGGAAAAAAATAACCCAACAACAGCATTCTGCTGATGTCTGCATGGGATCAAACAACCTTATTTATTCAGTCTTAAAAAAAATAAAAATAAAACATTTGTGTTGCTTTCACAAAAACATTTTTCATTGAGGGTCATGTATTTTTAAAATGAATTTAGGATTATGTTAATGTGATGATTATCCTCAAAAGTGTCACTAGACTATAATTTAGAATAATGGAAGATGTGACTATTGATATATATTCTATTCAAATAGAAAGATATGCCAATTTAAGCACTTTTCTGCCCTTGAAAATATGTTTTGTAATTTCACAAAGTTGACTGACAAACCAACTTTGGAAGTTTGCAATAACGGCATGGGTCTCAATAAAAAATTTCTGGTTTTTTTTTTTTTCTTCCTATAATACCTTTCTATTTTCCAGATGTTTGTGACTTTGTTTGTTCATGCTTCTCCACCAAGGAAAGTACGCCGTGCACACCGTGTCATTTTCAAGGTCTTTAATTTGCCTTCTCCATTGGTCACAGTCACCTTGCACCAATCTGGTGCTGGAGCGTTCTAGTGTAATGTGCAGGCTATTAAGATGAAGCAGTCAGAGGGAACTGGTTTCAAGTCCAAGAGAAGAAGTGATGAAAATTATATGCAACTAATCCTTTTGCTATTTGAAGTGACTGTAAAAGATAATGGATATGGCAGCAAACAGTTAGATTAGCAGTGCAAAGAAAAAAAATGCAATACAGAATAAAATTTCAATATAAAGCAATTGTTAAAGAGAAAAAAAATATCCTCAGTTGATTCTTTGGAAACATTTCCCCCTACACAGCCAAGTATGACTTAAATGTATTCTTTTTCAAATTTTGTCAAACTGATTATTAAATTTATAAGTACATAAATTATTTGGAATATTTTTAAAACTAGTCTAAATTAATAATGGGAAGAGTCAAGCTTCTAAATGATAGAAAATATTTTACATAATTAAAATATTCTACCTTTTATTTGAGTGTTCTATAATTTACATAAGCTTTCATTTTGTCTGTTTGCTATGTGCTGTGTGCTTCAGAAATCCCTGTTAAAAAACTGAATAGGCCCGGCACTGTGGCTCACTCCTGTGATCCCAGCACTTTGGGAGGCCCAGGGGGCTGGATCACGAATCAGGAATATGGAGACCTCCTGGCCAACATGGTGAAACCTCGTCTCTGTTAAAATACAGAAAAAAATTAGCTGGGTGTGGTGGCGCACGCCTGTAGTCCCAGCTACTGGAGAGGCTGAGGCAGGGGAATCGCTTGAACCCAGGAAGTGGAGGTTGCAGTGAGCCGAGATCGCACCACTGCACTCCAGCCTGGCGGCAGAGCAAGACTCTGTAACAACAACAACAAAACAAAACCGAATAAAGAAGCAGTTACAAATGATAAAGAGGAAATGAGAGATTCATTTTTTTTTTTTGTAATATATTAACTTCATTGCTTAAATGCTTAGAAAATCTGGTTTAAACCACAGTTTCTCCTCTACATTAGGAGAAAAGAAAAAGTTTACAACTAAAAATCATCATTTCAGAGTACAGTGTTTAGAGAAGAATCAAGAAAATAATTTCTATGTTCACCCTCTGCCTGTTGAGTGCTTTGGTGATTCTCCTTAACACGTGTTTACAGTTCCCCTGTGAAAAATAAAGCTGATTTTAACAATGTGAAGAATTCAGTTTCACATTTTGTAAACTATGAAAAGTGTTCCACAAACGAACTGCATTGCTAGTTTATGTTTCCCGAATGAAAGAGTAGGTGATTGATGATGAAATGATCTAACAATTTCAAAGTAAGTGTGTATAATGGCGAGACTTGGAACACGGCTGTGTTCTCACCAATGTGTAACTAACTGCCTGGGGATAATACAGAAATTGCCTTTTGCTTGCTAGTATAAATTTTAAATCAATCTCTTCAGTCAATCAGAAGAAGACAGGCTGGTCTGGCTCCTGCCACAGCCCCTGTATATGTTATTAACTTTGCTCACAGAATTTATGATTTATTTATTTTTTAATAACCAACTTACACAGCAGACACTGATGGATCAGCTACAATTTAGGTTTTGGAAGCGTTTCAGCCTGTATTTTACACAAGATTACACATCTTTAGAAATATCGGATCATTTTCAAAATCATCCACAAATGTTATAAAATAAAATAATTTATAAAATGTTATAAATTAAATTATAAGTGTTATAAATTAGCCACATTTAGAAAATATAATTTCTTAATGAAATATAATATCCACCTTTGTAAAAAAATATATTAAATATAAACTGAAAGATGTGTAATTTATATAGTATGTGTGCAATATGAGGGGTTTCTGAATTGTACATTACCTAAATTCTCTTTCTCATGCCAGGTACATTATTTCATTTCCTTCATAAATTTCCTGGACACACTCAAAGTTAGACGTACCTTCTTTAGACCTCCACCAGAGAGGATCAGTCCTGAACTTCCTCTTGATATGACCCAACCTCTAATGCCATTTCCTCTTTCCCTGAACTTCATCGCTATCTATTTGGAATCATTGGGCCTAAACTAATTATAACCTTTATCTCTGTTTTCTATCTGTATAAATTTAAGGTTAGTAAGTCCAATTTTGTTAAGGGGTTGTATTAGTCCATTTTCATGCTGCTGATAAAGACATACCTGAGATTGGGAAATTTACAAAAGAAAGAGGTTTAATGGACTTACAGTTCCATGTGACTGGGGAAGCCTCACAGTCTTGGGAGGTGAAAAGCACATCTCACATGGTGGCAGACAAGAGAGGAGAGCTTGTGTGGGGAAAGTACCCTTTTGTAAAACCATCGGATCTTGTGAGACCTATTTACTCTCATGAGAACAGCATGGGAAGGACCTGCTTTCATGATTCAATTACCTCCCACCAGGTCCCTCCAATACCACGTGGGAATTCAAGATGAGATTTGGGTGGGGACACAGCCAAAACAGATCATGGGTGAAGTCTGGGCTCTTAGTATATTCAAACTGGGATAATGTATATCATACCCATTAAGTAATTTCTCATAATCCACTCCCTCACAGACCCCCAACCTTCTGAATATTCAATATCATTTCATACTCTGTGTCCATGTGTTACTTGGCATCTGCTTATAAGTGAGAACATGCAGTATTTGTCTTTCTGTGTCTGACTTTTTCTTTAGATAATGGTCTCCAGGTACATCCATGTTGCTGCAAAAGACATTATTTCATTCTTTTTTATGGCTGAAAAGTATTCCACTGTGTATATATACCACATTTTCTTTATCCCATCATCCATTGATGAACACTTAGGCTGAGTCCATATCTTTGCTATTGTAAATAGGTCTGTGATAAAAATATAAGTGCAGATAACTTTTTTTTTTAAATTTATTTATTATTATTATACTGTAAGTTGTAGGGTACATGTGCATAACGTGCAGGTTTGTTACATATGTATACTTGTGCCATGTTGCTGTGCTGCACCCATCAACTCGTCATTTACATCAGGTATAACTCCCAATGCAATCCCTCCCCCCTCCCCCCTCCCCATGATAGGCCCTGGTGTGTGATGTTCCCCTTCCTGAGTCCAAGTGATCTCATTGTTCAGTTCCCACCTATGAGTGAGAACATGCGGTGTTTGGTTTTCTGTTCTTGTGATAGTTTGCTAAGAATGATGGATTCCAGCTGCATCCATGTCCCTACAAAGGACACAAACTCATCCTTTTTTATGGCGTGCAGATAACTTTTTGATATAATGACTTATTTTCCTTTGGGTAAATACCCAGTAGTGGGATTACTGGATCAAATAGTAGTTTAAGTTTTAGTTCTCTGAGAACTCTTCATACTTCTTTCCATAGAGGTTATAATAATTTACATACCCACCTACCTGATTTCAACTGCAAGCCTATAGTAACCAAAACAGCATGGTACTGGTATAAAAATGGATACATAGATCAATAGAATAAAATGGAGAACCCAGTAATAAGTTGCATACTTACAGCCAACTGATTTTTGACAAAATCAAAAAGCCATACACTAGGAAAAGGACACCTTTTCAGCAAATGATGCTGAGAAAATTGGATTGCCATATGAGAATAGTTAAACTTTGTCTCTTTTTATATTAATCACCAGGAATCTCAGGTCTCCAGGTTATTCCTTATGCCCCAGATTCTAATTCCTCTTTTCTGTCTATTTTTTCTCCCTTTCCCAGCTCCTGAAACTTTTCTACTTTTTGATCTCTAGACCTCACTATATTCTCAAACTTTTCTGAGTATTCCTGCCATTTTCCTGCTCTACTGCCTTCTGGCTTCTCACACAGCTCATTTAACTGTTTTTTGTCTCCTTTCTTACCACCTCTAACTACTGGGCCTGGAGATGTAGCAGATATTCATCTTATTCTAATTGCCAGTTCTAATGTATTATCTTCTCTTTCTCTCTAAAGACCAGAAGTTCAAATGACTCAAGTCATTTTCTCCTCATCCCTTGAAGATTTGACACCTGACTCACAATTACTGTCTTTAAAACTACTCCTCTATTTTTTCTGTTGATATAAAATCACAAAGATAATTTTCTTCATATATTGGCCTCTTAATTTCTAAGATAATTATTTCTAACTCCACCACAGTCACTCACTACCATATTTATACTGTAAACTTTGTCTTTCCTAATCAAAGTAACCCAACCCCATAGTCTCTGTTGAAACCTACCACTTTCCAATCATCACTTTCTATCTTTACAGCTCAAGCTCTCTAGTCCTCCTCCCCATTTCTTCCACCCTATCCAGAATTATGATCCATTTATCTTACTGAATTTTTGCAAGCACTCACACTATTCATGTCATTATCCTGTTTCTATAGCTTGAAATTTATAATCAAAATTTAAAATCCCTCACTTGCCTATCCTCTCAACTGTCTTGCCACTTTCCCATTCATCCCCTTTTAATAACCCCCTGATCCTTAATAAAACTCAATTCTCTAACTATTTCTTCTCTTTATTCATGGATGGAGAAAAGCAGTGCCCATGCAAACTGGTCACATTTGTTGATATTTAAGAGCTTACCTTAAAATGGTCTGTAATGCTATCTGGACACACAGGACAATTCCCTAGGCCTTTAATCTCTCACCCTTCCAGATAAGTATTTCATTTATTCCCTGTTCTTTTTAAATCTCAAAAGACTTGTCTTGGTCCATTTGGACTGCTGTGATAAAATACTACTGGGTGGTTTATAAACAACAGAAATTTATTGTTCACAATTCTGAAGACTGAGAAGTTCATGATCAAGACACTGACCGATTTGGTTTCTAATAAGGGCCAACTTTTCTGTTCCTAAGAAGGTGCCTCTTTGATGCTTTTTCATGTGGTAGAAAGGGCCACCAAGTTCCCTTGGGCCTTTTTCATAAAAGCTCTAATCCCATACATGAGTGCCATTTTGCCATCTTCCTGCCTGATCACCAGCCAAAAGCCCCACCTTCTGAGACCATCACCTTGGGAATTAGGATTCAAACACATGAATTTGAGGGGGACACAAACGTTCAGAACATAGTGACACCACACATTCACTCAATGGGAATTACTGATTCTCATTTCACTGGGAAAATAGAAGCAATCAAAAGACAATTTTCACAAATTCCCATTACTGTATTTACCTACTTACCTGCACCTGTCTTCTCTTCCATTGCTTTGAACTAAACTTTGTCCTTGGAAAAAGCCTGCTTCCCAGTGGTGAACCATAACCCACTACCTTTTGCCTGATCAATATTTGCTTCCTCAAATATCCTCATTCTCTCCTGAATTATAATTTGTCCTTGTCTTTCTACCATGTCCTCTCCTTTACTATATTAATATGCAATATTTCTCTCATTTTAAAACTTCTTTAATTCCTTTCCTGAACCCATTTTTCTATTTTGTATTACATTTAATTTATTGACTCTCTCAACTTTCTATCTTTTAATTTTCCCCTAAAGCCATTACAAACTGGATCCTTGCCCTCATAAATATAGTGAAAGTTATCTACTCTTACTGAAGCCATGAATGACGCCATGTTGCTAAATCCAAGGGTAATTTTTATTCAATTATCATTATGTTTAACCTTTTAAGGAGCATGAGATGCAATAAATCACTTCTTTATTAAAAATATTTCTCTAATTTCTTCATCATGCAGAGCCTCAGAGCTCTGTTCTTGTACTTCTCTTCATTTTAAAATATCTGCTCACATCATCTAATCTAAACACACATCTATTAATATATATTGATAACCCTCAAATTTGCATCTCAGACCCTGCCTTTCCCTGCCACTTCAGACTTATATAGCCTGATGATTTCTTGAATTTCAAATTAGCTTCCAACACTGAATATCTACAAAATTCCTATAAGTCCTATTTTTGCCAACTCATTCCCCAGATCTATTAATAGCAATACCTTTGCAGTTATTGAAAACAAAAACTTTGGTCTCATCTTTGATTTTCTTTTTACTCATATCCTACTTCCAATTTATTTCTAAGTTATGCTGACTTTATTTTTGTAGAATATCAAAAATCTAACTATTTTTACCACTTCCACCATTGTATATGTCATCTTTCTTTTCTCACATGGGCAATTGAAATAACTTTCTAACAAGTGTCTTTGATTCAATCCTCAATTCCCTTGAATCTATTTTTCCAGCAGCCAGAGTTTTTCTTTTAAAATATATGGCACATTATATCTCTGCACTGCCCGAAATTCTCTAATAGCTTTCAATTTTCCTCAGAGCAACCTAGTCTACAAGGCCCTACTGTATCTAATATCATCACCAGAGTTCAACATTCCCCTCTCAGTAATCAATAGAACAAGATGACAGAAAATCAGTAAGGATATAGAAGACCTGAACAACACTATTGGACAACTTAACCTAATTGACATTTGTAGGACACTTCACCCAAGAAAAAGCAAATATTCATTCTTTTCAAGTTTATGCTGAACAGTCACCAAGATAAACCATATTCTGGCTCATAAAACAAATCTTAAGAAATTTGGAAGAATTGAAATAATGTAGAGTATGTTCTCAGATAGCAGTGGGATTCAACTAGAAATAGATAACAGAAAGATATCTGTAAAACCCTTCAGTATTTGAAAATCAAATAACATATTTTCAAGTAACCCATGGATCTAAGGGGAAGTCACATGGCAGATAAAAAATGTTTTTAATTGCATGAAGAAAACAACACACTGAAGTTTAGGAGATGCAGCTAAAAGAGAGCATAGAGAGAAACCTAAATGTTTATATTGTAAAAAGAAAAATGTCTCAAATCAATGACTATTCTCCCACCTTAATAAACTAGAAAAAGAAGAACAATTCAAGTCCAAAGAAATAAGAGGAAAGTGCATGATCAAGAATAGAAACCAACAAAAATAAGAGCAAAAAAATAAAAAATAAAAATAGAAAATCAGTGAAAACAGAAGGTTGTTATTCAAAAATACCAATAACATTGATTAGCTTCAAGAAAAGCAGACAAGAAAAATTAAACAGGGGGGTGGTGCTCAAGACGGCCAAATAGGAACAGCTCCAGCCTCCAGCTCCCAGGGTGAGTGACACAGAAGACGGGTGATTTCTGCATTTTCAACTGAGGTGCAGACCAACACATCACACCTCACACGGCTGGGTATACCCTGAGACGAAGCTTCCAGAGCAAGAACCAGACAGCAATACTCGCTGCTCAACAATATGCTATCTTCTGCAGCCTCCGCTGCTGATACTCAGGCAAACAGGGTCTGGAGTGGACCTTAAGCAAACTCCAACAGACTTGTGGTTGAGGGTCCTCACTGTTAGAAGGAAAACTAATAAACAGAAAGGACACCCACACCAAAACCCCATCAGCACGTCACCATCATCAAAGACTAAAGGCAGATAAAACCACAAAGATGAGAAAAAGCTGGGCAGAAAAGCTGGAAATTCAAAAAATCAGAGCACATCTCCCCCTCCAAAGGAACGCAGCTCATCACCGGCAACGGAACAAAGCTGAACGGAGAATGACTTTCACAAGTTGAGAGAAGAAGGCTTCAGTCAATCAAACTTCTCAGAGCTAACGGAGGAACTACGTAACCAGTGCAGAGAAACTAAAAACCTAAAAAAAAAGAATGGATGAATGGATAACTAGAATAATCAATGCAGAGAAGACCTTAAAAGAACTGACAGAGATGAAAACCACGACACGAGAACTACGAGACAAATGCACAAGCTTCAGTAACTGACTCAATCAACTGGAAGAAAGATTATCAGTGATTGAAGATCAAATGAATGAAATGAAGCAAGAAGAGAAATGTAGAGAGAAAAGAGTAAAAAGAAATGAACAAAGCCTCCAAGAAATATGGGATTATGTGAAAAGACCAAATCTACGTCTGATTGGTGTGCCTGAAAGTGACAGGGGAAATGGAACCAAGTTGGAAAACACTCTGCAGGATATCATCCAGGAGAACTTTCCCAACCTAGTAAGGCAGACCAACATTCAAATTCAGGAAATACAGAGAACACCACAAAGATACTCCTCGAGAAGAACAACTCCAAGACACACAATTGTCAGATTCACCAAAGTTGAAATGAAGGAAAAAATGTTAAGGGCAGCCAGAGAGAAAGGTCGGGTTACCCACAAAGGGAAGCCCATCAGACTAACAGCAGATCTCTCAGCAGAAACTCTCTAAGCCAGAAGACAGTGGGGGCCAATATTCAATATTCTTAAAGAAAAGAATTTTCAACCCAGAATTTCATATCTAGCCAAACTAAGTTTCATAAGTGAAGGAGAAGTAAAATCCTTTACAGACAAGCAAACGCTTAGAGATTTTGTCAACACCAGGCCTGCCCTACAAGAGATCCTGAAGGAAGCACTAAACATGGAAAGGAACAACTGGTACCAGCCATTGCAAAAACATGCCAAAATATAAAGTTCATCGATGCTAGGAAGAAACTGCATCAACTAACGAGCAAAATAACCAGCTAATATCATAATGACAGGATCAAGTTCACACAAAACAATATTAACCTTAAATGTAAATGGACTAAATGGTCCAATTAAAAGACACAGACTGGCAAATTGGATAAAGAGTCAAGACTCATCAGTTTGCTATACTCTGGAGACCCATCTCACATTCAGAGACACACATAGGCTCAAAATAAAGGGATGGAGGAAGATCTACCAAGCAAATAGAAAACAACAAAAAAAGCAGGGTTTGCAATCCTAGTCTCTGATAAAACAGACTTTAAACCATCAAAGATCAAATGAGACAAAGAAGGCCATTACATAACGGTAAAGGGATCAATTCATCAGGAAGAGCTAACTATCCCAAATATATATGTACCCAATACAGGAGCACCCAGATTCATAAAGCAAGTCCTTAAAGACTTACAAAGAGACTTAGACTCCCAAACAATAATAACGGGAGACTTTAACACACCACTGTCAACATTAGACAGATCAACGAGACAGAAAGTTAACAAGGATATCCAGGAATCGAACTCCACTCTGCACCAAGCGGACCTAATAGACATCTACAGAACTCTCCACCCAAAATCAACAGAATATACATTCTTCACAGCACCACATCGCACTTATTCCAAAATTGACCACAGAGTTGGAAGTAAAACACTCCTTGGCAAATGTAAAAGAATAGAAATTATAAAAAATTGTCTCTCAGACCACAGTGCAATCAAACTAGAACTCAGGACTAAGAAACTCAGTCAAAACCGCTCAACTACATGGAACCTGAACAATCTGCTCCTGAATGACTACTGGGTACATAACGAAATGAAGGCAGACATAAAGATGTTCTTTGAAATCAATGAGAACAAAGATACAACATACCAGAATCCCTGGGACACATTTAAAGCAGTCTGTAGAGGGAAATTTATAGCACTAAATGCCCACAAGAGAAATCAGGAAAGATCTAAAATTGACACCCTAACATCACAATTAAAAGAGCTAGAGAAGCGAGAGCAAACACATTCAAAAGCTAGCAGAAGGCAAGAAATAACTAAGATCAAAGCAGAACTGAAGGAGATAGAGACACAAAAAGCCTCCAAAAAATCAATGAATCCAGGAGCTGATTTTTTTAAAAGATCAACAAAATTGATAGACCACTAGCAAGACTAATAAAGAAAAGAGAGAAGAATCAAATAGACACAATAAAAAATGATAAAGGGGATATCACCACCGACCCCACAGAAATACAAACTACCATCAGAGAATACTATAAACACCTCTACACAAATAAACTAGAAAACCTAGAAGAAATGGATAATTTCCTGGACACTTACACTCTCCCAAGACTAAACCAGGAAGAAGTTGAATCCCTGAGTAGACTAATAGCAGGCTCTGAAATTGAGGCATAAATAATAGCCTACCAACCAAAAAAAGTCCAGGACCAGATGGATTCACAGCAGAATTCTACCACAGGTACTAGGAGGAGCTGGTACCACTCCTTCTGAAACTATTTCAATCAATAGAAAAAGAAGGAATCCTCCCTAACTCATTTTATGAGGCCAACATCATCCTGATACCAAAGCCTGGCAGAGACACACAAAAAAAAGAATTTTAGACCAATATCCCTGATGAACTTCGATGCAAAAATCCTCAATAAAATACTGGCAAACCGAATCCAGAAGCACATCAAAAAGCTTATCCACCATGATCAAGTGGGCTTCATCCCTAAGATGCAAGGCTGGTTCAACATACGCAAATCAATAAATGTAATCCAGCATATAAACAGAACCAGAGACAAAAACCACATGATTATCTCAATAGATGCAGAAAAGGCCTTTGACAAAATTCAACAGCCCTTCATGCTAAAAACTCTCAATAAATTTGGTATTGATGGAACATATCTCAAAATAATAAGAGCTATTTATGACAAACCCACAGCCAATATCATACTGAATGGGCAAAAACTGGAAGTATTCCCTTTGAAAACTGGCACAAGACAGGGATGTCCTCTCTCACCGCTCCTACTCAACATAGTGTTGGAAGTTCTGGCTAGGGCAATCAGGCAAGAGAAAAAAATAAAGCATATTCAGTTAGGAAAAGAAGAAGTCAAATTGTTTCTGTTTGCAGATGACATGATTGTATATTTAGAAAACTCCATTGTCTCAGCCCAAAATCTCCTTAAGCTGATAAGCAACTTCAGCAAAGTCTCAGGATACAAAATCAATGTGCAAAACTCACAAGCATTCTTATACACCAGTAACAGACAAACAGAGAGTCAAATCATGAATGAATTCCCATTCACAATCGCTTCAAAGAGAATAAAATACCTAGGAATCCAACTTACAAGGGATGTAAAGGATCTCTTCAAGGAGAACTACAAACCACTGCTCAGTGAAATAAAAGAGGACACAAACAAATGGAAGAACATACCATGCTCATGGATAGGAATAATCAATATTGTGAAAATGGCCACACTGCCCAAAGTAATTTATAGATTCAATGCCATCCCTATTAAGATACCAATGACTTTCTTCACAGAATTGGAAAAAACTGCTTTAAAGTTCATATGGAACCGAAAAAGAGCCCGCATCTCCAAGACAATCCTAAGTCAAAAGAACAAAGCTGGAGGCATCATGCTACCTGACTTCAAACTATACTACAAGGCTACAGTAACCAAAACAGCATGGTACTGGTACCAAAACAGAGATATAGACCAATGGAACAGAACAGAGTCCTCAGAAATAATACCACACATCTACAGCCATCTGATCTTTGACAAACCTGAGAAAAACAAGAAATGGGGAAAGGATTCCCTATTTAATAAATGGTGCTGGGAAAATTGGCTAGCCATAAGTAGAAAGCTGAAACTGGATCCTTTCCTTACTCCTTATACAAAAATTAATTCAAGATGGATTAGAGACTTAAATGTTAGACCTAAAACCATAAAAACCTTAGAAGAAAACCTAGGTGATATCATTCAGGACATAGGCATGGGCAAGGACTTCATGTCTAAAACACCAAAAGCAACAGCAACAAAAGCCAAAATTGACAAATGGGATCTAATTAAACTAAGGAGCTTCTGCACAGCAAAAGAAACTACCATCAGAGTGAACAGGCAACCTACAGAATGGGAGAAAATTTTTGCAATCTACTCATCTGAGAAAGGGCTAATATCCAGAACCTACAAAGAACTCAAACAAATTTACAAGAAAAAAGCAAACCACCCCATCAAAAAGTGGGCAAAGGATATGAACAGACACTTCTCAAAAGAAGACATTCATACAGCCAACAGACACATGAAAAAATGCTTATCATCACTCGCCATCAGAGAAATGCAGATCAAAACCACAATGAGATACCATCTCACACCAGTTAGAATGGCAATCATTACAAAATCAGGAAACGACAGGTGCTGGAGAGGATGTAGAGAAATAGGAACACTTTTACACTGTTGGTGGGACTGTAAACTAATTCAACCATTGTGGAAAACAGTGTGGCGATTCCTCAAGGATCTAGAACTAGAAGTACCATTTGACCCAGCCATCCCATTACTGGGCATATACCCAAAGGATTATAAATCATGCTGCTATAAAGACACATATACATGTATGTTTATTGCAGCACTATTCACAATAGCAAACACTTGGAATCAACCCAAATGTCCATCAGTGACAGATAGGATTAAGAAAATGTGGCACATATACACCATGGAATACTATGCAGCCATAAAAAAGGATGAGTTTGTGTCCTTCATAGGGACATGGATGCAGCTGAAAACCATCATTCTCAGCAAACTATGGCAAGAACAGAAAACCAAACACCGCATATTCTCACTCATAGGTGGGAATTGAACAATGAGATCACTTGGACACAGGAAGGGGAACATCGTACACTGGGCCCTATTGTTTGGAGGGGACGGGGGGAGGGATAGCATTAGGAGATATACCTAATATAAATGACGAGTTAATGGGTACAGCATACCAACATGGCACATGTATACATATGTAACAAACCTGCACGTTGTGCACATGTACCCTAGAACTGAAAGTATTATAATAAAAAAAGAAAAAAGAAAAAAGAAAGAAAACTGAAAAGAGAAGACAAAGGTTACAAATGTCAGGAATGAAAGAGGGGATACTGCCACAGGCTTTAGAGGCATTAATACAATAACAATGGAATATTCTGAAAAAAACCCTCTGATCACAAATTCAAATAACTAGATGAAGTAGCTCAACCCCTTGAATGACACAAATTACCCATAGGCATTCAAAAAGAAATAGGTAATCTGAACTGTCCTACATCAACGAAAGAAGTTATATTTATATTTAAAACCCTCTCAGTAAGGAAAATTCCAGTCCCACATGACTACTGTGGCATAGCACAGACACAGACCAATAGAATAGATAGGGATTCCAGAAATAGAATCACACATATATGGCAAATTGCCTTTTGGAAAAAGTTAATTCAATGCAGAAAATATTTTTTTTTAACAAATGGCACCACAAAAACTGGATATCAACAAACAAAATAAAACAAAGACTGAAAAAAAGAAGGAGAGAAGGACAGAAGAAAAAGAGAGGTAAAGAGAAATGGAGGAGGGCCTAGAAAAAGGAAATAAAAGCCTCAAACTACACCTTTCACCATATACAAACGTTAACTCAAAATGGACCATAGACACAGTAAAACTAAAAGATACCACAAGAACACATAGAAGAAAAATCTTTGCGATCTTTGATTAAGCAAAGATTTCTTGGATAAGAGAACAAAATCACAATTCACTCAAACATTGGTAAGTTGGACTTCATCAAAACTAGCAAATTTTGCTCTGAAAAAAAGTTTTAAGAGTTCCAAAGAACTCTCAAAATTTACTAATAAGAAAACCAACAACCTAATTTTTTAATGTGTGCAAAGAATTCAATGGATATCTCTGACAGACAAAAAGTTATCTATATGAAAAAATGTTTGACATTTTCAGTCACTAGGAAAATGCAAGCTAAAAGCACAATGATCTGCCATTATTGACCTATTAAAAAAAAGTCTAAATTTGAACAAACAAACTGGCAACAGCAAACAATAGTGAGTATGTAGAGCAATTGGAACTGAACTGCTGTACTTTACTGGTGGTAATACAAAATGATACAATGACTATAGAGAACGGTTTGGAGTTTCTTATAAAATAAAACATACTTAATATGTACCCAGTAATTTATTCCACCTGTAGGATTCCACTCAAGTTGAAATAAAAACTTACATTTATATTAAAAACTATACATAAATATTTCTAGCACCTTTATTCATAATTCCAAAGGTAAAAACAATAAACTTCTCCCTCAACTAGGGAATCAATAAGCAAACTATAGTACATCTATATAACAGAATTCTACAAAGCTATCAAAGGAGCAGATTACTGATTTGTGAAACAACATGGATGGATCCAAATGCGTTACGTCAAGTGAGAGAAGGCAGTCCCAAAAAACTATATATTGTATGATTAATTTATATTATATTCTGGAATAGGAAAAACTATAGGGGCACAATACAAATAAGTGACAACTAGGGTATGAAGATTGAGGAGCAAATGGACTGGTGCACAGGGAAATTTTGAGGGGGTGACACTACTGTTCTGCATATTGATTTTAATGGTGGTTACATGATTTTGTGCATTTCTCAGAGATCCCACAACTGTATGCTAAAAAACAGTGAATTCTACTGTACATGAAGGATATCAAATTGTTAAAAGGAAGATATGCAAATAACAAATAAGCATATGACAATTGATTGAACATCATTAGTCTTCAAATCATGTAAATTAAAACCACACTGAAGCAACTTTATACACACTGGATTAGGTAAAAGTTAAAATGGACAACACTAAATTGGTTGAAAATGTGGAGCAAATGGAACTCTCAGACATTGCTGGTAGAGATAAAAAATTATTTGGCTGCTTCTTATAAAGATAATATACTTATTCTCTATCTAAACAATTACTCTCTTAACTATTTACCCCAAATAAATGAAAATATGTCCAGATAAATTGTACAAGAATATTAATATCTGTGCATTAAAGAAGTGTTATAATGTAAATTATAGGACATTAATATAATAGATAATACTTTAATAATAAAAGGAAATATTTTATTATTAAAGTATTATCTATTATATTAATGTCCTATAATTTACCTGTAACAACATCAAGAATTTCAAACCCATCGAGGTGAGAGAAAGACGTTAGACTTAGATGTATATCCTGTATTTTTCTATTTATATGAAGTTAAAAAAAATCCAATCTATATGGTAATTCAAAGTTTGGATGCCTGTGGAGTAGAAATTGACTGGGAGGAGACACCAGAGGACTTTGTAGAGTGATGGAATTATTCCAGGTCGTGATTGAATTGTATACAGTGGGTGTATACATGTGTCAAAACTCATCAAATTATGCATTTCACAGTAATTAAATTTTACCTCAATTAAAAAAAGGAAAATCTTGCTTGGAAGCTTTGCAATTCTTAAAACACTTTAAGAAGCCTCCCCAGGCCACTCAGCCTGCTGCAATACAGTGGTTGGTACTGAAGAGCTTGCTGGGAAGGCAGTGTAAAGCTTTTTCCTGCCTGCTCATCTGATTGCAGAGGCTACCCCCAAACAATAATAGCCTCCTCTTTACTTCTGACTGCTATACCTCATGCAACTTCTCTTACTGGCACATTCTAACCTGGAACTACAAAGACAAAGGAATCTCACTAACAGAAAAGAGTGATCCCATATTCATAACAGACAAGTACTCAGGGTAATGTCGTACAAATGAAAGAAAATTCATTGAAGCTATTTGTGAAAAAATATGTAGCCAAAATAAGCAATCAGCTGTTCTAGTATTTTTCTTTCTTTCTTTCTTTTATCAAGTAGCTTTTTCTGGTATTGTTATATTCCAAGCAATTAATATTTTTAGTTTTTCATAATTAATTATATAACAGAAACACTTTAACTCTATTCCCTTTCGAAAGTCCACTAAAATGACAGTAAGATATCTATTTTTTAAAGTATTCAACTAGATAGATTAGAACAAGAGATGTCAACAGACTTTTGGAAGTTATAAATTGATTAGGTTAGTAGTAACTATGCGAGCAGATATAATAGAAATCTAAGTAGTTCAGGACTCAGAACATGATGCCCCCAAAATATGGCACATTGACATACTGAGTATTTAAAACTGAAAACAAATTGAGAAAAACACAGGAGCAGAAAGGTCCGTCCCTGACCTTCTCCCACCTTTTTCCCCTGATACATGGTCATACAAGTCTCTCTTACCTTCTTACCTTGAAAATAGGTCCTAAGATCCTCATTCCAGAGGGGTCCTGCTTTGTACCCAGAAGCCAAGAAGAATCTGAAAAAACAGGCCCTCCAAAGTTCTCTCAATTTATTATTTCTGTTTGTATTTGTTTTTATTATTTATTATTATTGTTTTATTAAATTTATATTAAGTACATTATTGTCATTTTTATCATTATTTGTCTCCAATCATACTCTGCATGGTTGTCCATAACAAAACACGATCTTCCCTGAGTCTTTGAGTCTTCATTTTTGGAGCCTCTGTGTCTCATACAACTTATATTAAAGAAAGTGATGTGCTTTTCTCTTGTTAATCTTTCTTTTGTTATGGGGTATCACCTTAAGCCTTGTGATGGGTGAGGAAAATGTATTACTTTCTTTCCCTTACATGTCTAAAAGAAACAAGTTGATGTGTAGTGTACTGCAGAATTCTACAAAACTCAGGAAGTGGAAGCCCTCTCTGAAGGCAGGAGAGCAGGGGACCTGATGTTGGGAAGTCTATTTGAAAAACTGCATAGGTGGCTCACACCTGTAATCCTAGCACTTTAGGAGGCTGAGGAGGGTGGATCACAAGGTCAGGAGATCGAGACCATCCTGGGTGAGACCCCATCCCTTCTAAAAATACAAAAATTAGCTGGGCATGGTGGCATATGCCTGTAATTCCAGCTACTCAAGAGGCTGAGGCAGGAGAATCACTTGAACCAGGGAATTGGAGGTTACAGTGAGCCAAGATGGCACCACTGCACTGCAGCCTGGCAACAAAGAGACACTCTGTATCAAAGAAAAAAAAAGAAAAGCTGCATAGGAAGCCAATAGATTACTAGGGGTCCTCCCCTACTACCCTCAACTGGAAGAGTACCTTCATACATTCTGGCATTAAAGATGATGTGTATTCTCTGGAGGAATGTAATAGAAAGCTCTGTACTAAGAACGGAAAGGAATAGATGGAGGCAGAGTGTTGCAACCTAGGTCTTTGCTACTCAAAGTATGTTCCATGGACCAGCAGAATCAATGACTCCTGGGACCTTGTTAGAAATTCAGAAACTCAAATTCTACATTAGATATCTGGAATCAGAATCTGTATTTTACAATGTATTTGTATGTCGATTAAGAAGCACTGACTATTACTAAGTGTGCAATGTCGGCCAGCACTGAGCAAGGCTTGCCCTGAGCAAGTACCTACAGATGCTGACACTTTGAGAAAATTTCTGTGCCAGAGATAGTTAGCTGCCAACAAAATTAATACTCTTCCACCACTAGAGTTGTCATTGGAAACCAATTGCCTAGGCTGAGTCTGCATTTTCTATTTCAGTTTGTATATATAACCTTCAACTATTCTGGCCATTGTAGTTTGAACAGATGTGTGTCAGTTCCAGGCCTGGGATGGAAACAGTAGTAAGTCCTCTTCTAAGTGCTCTTTCCCTTTTTACCATACGGGTACTGCAACACCCTGTGGCCAGTAGGATTGCAAGATGAAGAAAGTCTGTTTTTGAATCTCTAAAGAGAGAACATTAATCCATTAACCAGATAAGTGAATAGTAAAACATTTCTAATGCATTTAAGCCTTTAAACATTTAGGATCTATTTGTTTATAAAAGCTGGCCTTGCTTTATCCAATACCAACTCTCAAACAAATAAATGAGTATGCACCTGATCACCTCATGGTGAAGCTGAGCAATGGTGAAGCTGAGCAATTTATAAGCTGAGTTCTATACAAAGTTTTCAATTTTCATTTAAATGCCCCACTCTCAAGTATGCATGAATAGCTGGCATGACTGAACATTTGAGGGAAGTCTCCAAAGCCTCTAAAAGATAAGTAATAGGTATATAGTAAACCAAGCAAAGGGAAAAACAAGGGGTCATTAACCCCACCAAGAAAAGCCAAAAAAATTATACAGGAAAGAAAATGCAATCAGAGCATATTACAAGACTGATGTGAACAATATCTACAAATTCACAATAATACAAACACCGGTTTGACAAATAATTGTAATATAACTATACTGGGAGAGAGAGGGAGGAGAGTGTGAGGAGCAAGGGATACAAGAGAGAAATCTTTGTCTTCAAACTAAAATTGTATTTTGTCCACATTTTTAAAAATCAAGAAGTAGCAAGTATTTTATGTATGATACAGAAGTAAATACGAGAAGATGCAAAGAGTTGGAAATGTCAGGCTCTGCAGATTCTGGGGTGAAGAGAGATGGAAAAGGGTGAACGCAGTTTTCAGTTTCTAAGAATTTGGGGGCATTTTAACTCTTTAAATTATGTACATGAATAACAGAAAAATAAAAAATAAAATAAACAATGTGAGTAATTTTTTATGTAACCCAATCTATCTCGTAATACTTTATTTATAATAATACTTTATTTGAGTTAGTTAATTCTACAATTCTACAATGCTTCTCATTCTACCTACCACCAAATTTTGTCAATGCGTTCAATTTGAAGATGAGGGTCTATGTTTCTTTGAAAAGCATGTTCGTTAAATTCACAAATAAATAATTACACTAAAGACAGACATGGAATTGAGGAGCCACGATTTATTCCATTAAAAATAATATTTTACCCTAAGTATTTTGTAAGTTGCCTCTAACACAATGCATTTGATTTTCCAGTTAAATTATTAAAAGTCTCAAATAATGAAATTGCTTTTGTTAATATACTATGACTATTACAGAAGGTAAGAGTATGTCAGAAATTAAATACGAATAAAACTTTACCATGTCAAACCCTAAAGACTGCGCCTTTAAATCATATGTGTCCTTTTGAACCATTACAAATAATCTTCAGTGATGTAGCTTCAAATCGAAATTAGAAAATATTAATTACCCAAAATAGGAAATACCAGATGTAAAACACCAGTGGAGTCTCCCTCAGATTCCTCGGGAAGTTACTGCTCCATTCCTTACAAAATACAAATTTCATCCATGCATAAATACCAAAGTCAAAGCTACATGACAGGAAAGATGACAGGAATAAATCCATGATTGGACAGGCTGAATCAGAAGACCTCAGTCTTAAAATAGCTTAATTCCAAACTAGAAGTGAAATGTCAAGTCTAAATATTCAACTTTATTGATAGATTTGTTATCAAATAGCCAATAAGTATTTAAGAAAAAAATTCCTTGGGATCACTTTACATTCATGACTTAATATGTTTTCACCAAAATTATCAGCAATATGCAAAGTGATCCTACTAGTGTGGAATACAGATCTCCAAAAGATTGATGGCAACATGTGTAGTTTCATTACTGTGATTTCTGACATAGGCTCTAAAAAGGAACATTATATCTCAACTTCAGTCTGATCACAGAGGCTAAACACAGACACAGGTTCAGAGATAGAAAGCAAGCTGAGAGTGATTCACTTCACCCTTCTATTTCTAAAGACTGCAGCTTCAGAAAACAAAGCCTTCTCATGCAGTAATTATATTTTGTCAGTTTACATAATAATATATCTTCCAGTCTACTTCTGTTTTCGAAATCACCTGGGGATTGCAAATTGTTCTTGCAATTATCTGATTTTCTGTCTGACTGGGACAGTGTTTCTCAAACTGTGAGGCTGATCACACTGGGGAGACTTCAATCTTTTCATGGGGATATGAAAATCAACCCAAAGAAGAGGGTGTTATATTTCTCTGCTCACTAGTTATTTTCACTAATGACTGAGAAAGCAAAAGCATTTAATTAGGAATTTTTGATATTAATACTTTTTAAAAGAAGTATATAATTTCTCTTCCATATTGTGTCATCAAAATATATTTACATGTTTCATTTGCATTCATACATTAAAGAGTAAAACATGTGGCTGGATGCAGTGGCTCACACCTGTAATCCCAGCACTTTGGGAGGCCAAGGCAGGTAGATAGCTTGAGGTCAGGAGTTCTAGACCAGTGTGGCCAACATGGTGAAACCCTGTCTCTATCAAAAATGAAAAAATAAATAAAACTAATACAAAAATTATGAGGGCTTAGTGGCAAATGTCTGTAGTCCCAGCTACTCAGGAGGCTGAGACATGAGAATCGCTTGAACCCAGAAGGTGGAGGTTGCAGTGAGCAGAGATCACACCACTGCACTCCTGCCTAGGTGAGAGAGCGAGACTCTGTCTCGAAAGGAAAAAAAAAAAAAAAAAAGTAAAAGATGTAATACTTTCAGTCATCAGCTTAATGATTTTATTTGTATTTTAGAATAGGAAAAAATACAAAAATGTCAAGGACTGAAAAAATAAGGGTCCTACTTGTTTTTTAACGTACCCTAGCATACTCAGTGGAAATGTTGACAATTGTATCATTTCTGAAACATCATAATACTCCAATTTCTCTTTGACTCTATAATTAATTGTTGATCCTTCTAATTTGTGATATGCCTCTTACAAAGAGTATTAAAATATTGCAGAATATTTTCTATGTCAATAATTTTAGAATGACATCATGGAAAAGCTATTTGTTTACAGCCCAGCCCCTGATGAGACAGTGAGCACAACTGTAAATAACAGTGCCACTGAAGACAGAATTTTCCCCAAGGTTGTGTACTATGTCTGTGAGAAGCCCCCACAGCTCAATAGTTGATCTACTCTCCAGAAGAGGCATAGTCAATTCTTTAGTATTTGCTAGTAGAATACACACAGATAAAAACATAAAAATTATGGTTTATCTCTACCTTATTTAACTAGCCAGAAGCCTAGCTTTGTAGCCTTTTGAGCTACCTTTCCAATTTAAAAAATTCTGTTAACACCACCTTCATTCTACATTTTTATGGAATAAATATCTTTCAATTTGTTTATGCAAGATGATCTTTCTTTTTTACTCGACCTGGTCTCCAAAGATAATCAAGAAAGTAGAGAAATATAGAGATAATCATAATATAACCATTGTTGACATTTTAAATACTTCCTACTAATAATTTTGACATTATATATTTTGAAAAGGAAATAATTTTATCTATAATCTTATAATCTGTTTTATGTTCTGCTTAACATTATTGTCTATAAACTTTTAAAATAAATTTTTGAATATGCATGCAGTTCAAAAGCATATCATGTATATCAAAGTTTTCATAGCTAGGCTGGGAGAATAGTAAACAGTTAATTCAATTGGCTTACCTTGTTCAAAGATATGCTAACTGAAAAGACTACTAATTAAGAGACAAAGAGCTCTGCTTATATTACGTGTCAGTCTAATTACATGCATTTGTTTCTATAGAGGAAAAAAAGAAATAAAAAATAAGATATTTAACTAAACATAACTAAGCTGTATTCACAGACCAGGCAGATGATATTAATAAATGAATAAAACATGTTTCATTTAATACAGTAGCAATTGGTGAGAACTATAGCAGGTGGGAAAATATGTATCCTGACTATAGCCAATCAAATAGAAATTGTCAAACATGTGTTTCTAATAACCTGTCAACAGGCCTCTAGTTGATAACCTCTGGACATCTAGGGTGATGTTTTAAATTGTTCTTGAAGAGTATTTCAGAACATCAGATCTAATTGTGTATAATTATAAAAACACTATCCATAGACAAATATAAGAGTTAAATCATTTAATTTTTTGCAATGCCTATGGCTTTCATTTTCATGATCTCTCCTGTGACATCTTCTACTTAACAAGATATGTTTATTTACACATCTGCTACATAATCGTTCATAAACACTCAATAATCACCATACACTAGAAAGTTTTGTACAATCTCAAATGTTCTATATTTTTGTCTCTGAGCTATGGAGCCCTGTAAGACTTAGTTTCTCCTACACATTTTCCTCAGACTGCATGTCATTTGAGTGCTATGTGCTAACATTATTCACTGCCTAGATATGCTGTTCATTTGGTTCTCACTATTAAAAGGCAATGCTATAAACTATTTCTCACCCAGAAAACACTGCCAAGGCTGTCAAACTAGCCAAGAACTGTTCCAGAGGAAAATTTATAGACTATTTAAAAATTAAACCAACAAAAATGACTCAATGAACAGAAGTAGGACTATGCATGTGCTTGTTAAAAATAAAAATAGCAACCTGAGTTTCAACTTTGTCATTTATGCATTTTTAACCAAAGTGTTAGAATATTCTGATCCACTGAAAAACATGTTTTTCTAATAGAATTTACTTACATGAGTGTGTTTGATGATAACTGTGAAAAAAATTCTATATATGGCATTGAAAAAGAATCATAAATTTTGATATAAAGCAGATCTTGATTAAGTTCTCATTGAACCAGTTAAATAACTTCAGAAACTCTCAGGACATATCTGAAAGATGAAGAAAGAAGTTTCTACTAGAAATAGTTGTTTTGAGTATTTGAAATAATTATTCAGTTTTAGGCTCATTTTTGTACCTCTTGTGCTGCAAACTGGTTGTCTTTTCAGATACTATACTTGTGTTGGTATATTAGTTTGTTCTCATGCTGCCATGAAGAAATAACAGAGACTGGGTAATTTATAAAGAGGTTCAATTGACTCACAGTTCCACATGGTTAGGGAGGTCTTGGAAATGTACAGTCATGGTGGAAACGGAAACAAATACTTCCTTCTTCACATGGTGGAAAGAGAGAGAAGTGCTAGGAAAAGGGGGAAAAGCCCCTTATAAAGCCATCAAATCTTGTGAGAACTCACTCAAAATAGCATGAGGATAACTCCCCACCCCCATGATTCAATTACCTACCACCAGGTCCCTCCCATAACATGTAGAGATTATGGGAACTAGAATTCAAGACAAAATTTGGGTGGGGACATAGCCAAACCATATCATTCTGCCCCGGCCCCTCCCAAATTTCATGTCCTCACATTGCAAAACACAATTATGCCTTTCCAACAGTTCCCCAAAGTCTTAACTCATTCCAGCATTAACCCAAAAGTCCAAGTCCAAAGTCTCATCTGTGACAAGACAAGTCCGTTTCACGTATGAGCCTGTAAAATTGAAAGCAAATTAGTTACTTGCTAGATAGAATGGGGATACAGGTGTTGGTAAATACATTAACTCCAAATGGGAGAAATTGACCAAAACAGAGGAGTTAAAAGCCCCATACAAGTCCAAAATCCAATAAAGCAGTCATTAAAACTTAAAGCTCCAAAAATCTCCTTTGCCTCCATGTCTCACATCCAGGTCACACTGATGCAAGAAGTGGGCTCCCACAGCCTTGGGAAGCTCCACCTCTGTGGCTTTGCAAGGTGCAGTCCCCATCCTGGCTGCTTTTATGGCTGGTGTTGAGTGTCTGTGTCTTTTCCAAATTCACAGTGCAAGTGTCAGTGGGTCTATAATTCTGGGGTCTGGAGAATGGTAGCCCTTTTCTCCAGTAAGCGATGTCCCAGTGGGGACTCTGAGGGCTCCAACCCCACATTTCCCTTCCACACTGCCCTAGCAGAGGTTTACGTGAGGGGTCTACCCCTGAAACAGACTTTTGCCTGGACATCCAGGCATTTCCATACATCCTCTGAAATCTAGATAGAGGTTCCGTAATCTCAATTCTTGTCTTCTGTGTACCCACAGGCCTAACACCACATGGAAGATGCCAAGGCTTGGGGCTTGCACCCTCTATGACAATGGCCTGAGCTGTACGTTGGCCCATTTTGGCCATGGCTGGAGCAGCTGGGACACAGGGCACCATGTTCTGAGGCTGCACAGATCAGGGGACTCTGGATCCAGCACAAGAAATAATTTTTCCCTCCTTGGCCTCCAAGTCGGTGATGGGAGGAGCTGTCGTGAAGGTCTCTGACATGCCTAGAGGCATTTTCCCCATTGTCTTGGCAATTAATATTAGGATCCTCATTACTTATGCAAATTTATGCAGCTGACTTGAATTTCTCCCCAGAAAATGGTTTTTTTCTTTTCTATCACATCATCAAGCTGCAAATCTTCCAAACCTTTATGCTCTGCTTCCTCTTAAATGCTTTGCTGTTTATAAATTTCTTCTGCCAGATACAGTAAATTATCTCTCTCAAGTTCAAAGTTCCACAGACTTCTAGGTCAGGGCAAATGCCAACAGACTCTTTGCTAACATACAGCAAGAGTCACCTTTACTCCAGTTTCTGACAAGTTCTTCCTGTCCCTCTGAGACCACCTTAGCCTGGACTTCATTGTCCATGTCACTGTTAGCATTTTGATTGCAGCCATTCACCAAGTCTCTAGGAAGTTCCAAAGTTTCCCACATTTTCCTATCTCCTCTGAGCCCTCCAAACTGTTCCAGCCTCTGCTGATTACTTAGTTCCAAAGTCGCTTCCACATTTACAGGTATCCTTATAGCAGTGCCTCACTCCCTCAGTACCAATTTATTGTATTTGTTCATTCTCATGCTGCTAATAAAGACATACCTGAGACTGGGTAATTTATAAAAGAAAGAGGTTTAATTGACTCACGGTTCTGGATGGTTGGGGAGAGCTCAGGAAACGTACAATCATGACAGAAGAGAAAGCAAACATGTCCTTCTTCACGTGACAGCAGGATAGAGAAGTGCCAAGCAAAGTGGGAAAAGCCCCTTATAAAACCATTAGACGTCATGAGAACTCACTCACTATCATGAGATCAGCATGGTGTAACTGGCCCCATGATTCAATTACTTCACACCAGGTTCCTCCCATGACACATGGGGATTATGGGAACTATAATTCAAGATGAGATTTGGGTGGGGACACAGACAAACCATATCAGTTGGAATTCATGTCTATGAATTATGTATGTCATAAGCCTCCAGATAATGTTGGTGGCTGAGACTCTATGGCAGAAAAGCAAAACTTATTTTGTTTTAGTAGTTCCATAGTTTCATGTCTTATACTTCAGTCTTTAATCCATTTTTATTTGATTTTTGTATATGGCGAGAGATAGAGGTGTAGTTTCACTTTTCTGTATGGATTTATTTCTGGAATCTTCAATTCTGTTTCATTAATCTATGCCAGTACCATGCAATTTTGGTTACTATAGTTCTATAGTATAATTCAAAGTCAGAAATGTGATTCCTTCAGTTTTGTTCATTTTGCTCAGGATGGCTTTGTTATTTCTGGGTCTTTTGTGGTTCCATGTAAATTCTAGGATCATTGTTTTTATTTCTGTGAAGAATGTCCTTAGTATTTTGATAGCGATTGTACTGAATCTGCAATTTGCTTTGGGTAATCTGAAAATTTTAATGATACTGATTTTTTTTCAGTCCATGAACATGGAGTATCTTTCCACTTTTTTGTGTTATTTTCAATTTATTACATCTGTATTTTATAGTTTTCATCCTAGAGACCTTTCACTTTTTTGGTTGATTCCTAAGTATTTTATTTTATTTGTAGCTATTGTAAATGGGATTACTTTCTTGATCTCTTTTTCAGATTGTTCACTGCTGGTATACAGAAATGCTACTGATTTTTCTGTATTGATACTGTTTCCTGAAACTTTACTATATTTTTTGTTCAATTCTATCAATTTTTGTGGATTCTCTATGTTTCTTTCAAATATAAGATTATACCATCTGCAAACCGGGATAATTTGACTTCTTCTTTTCCAATTTAAATGTCCTTTTTTTTTTTTTTTTTTTTTTTGCCTGATTGCTCCAGCTAGCAACAGTACTTTCAGTATTGTGTTAAATAACAGGGTGAAAGTGGGCATCTTTGTCTTGTTCTAGATTGTAGAGGAAAGTCATTTTTTTCTGCTTGGTGCCCTATTCTATTGTGCCTAATCTGGTTTCCTAATTGCAAGACAAAGTCCTTTTTACTCTCTCCTCTCCTCTCCCCAAGCAGAAGGAAGAAGACTCTCCCAGAGTTGGAAGCTATACTGCCTATCATTGGGGGAAAGGTGTTGCAAGCACTCCCTTGGCCATCCCAGCTGGTGTCTCACTAGGTGTCATGCACCCCAAGTCCACAGGCACCAAGCTCAGCATAGGACTAGGACTTGTTTAGGAATTACAGTCCTCATGGTCTAGACTGTCTTTCAGGTTTATTTAGAACCCCAGAAAACCTTAACCTATGGTGGCTAGTCTATCTAGAAATTGGGTTCTGACTGCCGGAATGGACACTTTCCCTCTGGCTAGGGCTGGTCTAAATGCTCCCTTTGTGGGTGCCAGTTGAATTCTGCCCCATGTTGTTTTCCACTGTGACAGTCAGCACTGAGTTCCAATACAATGTCCCACAATCACTGTGCTCTCTCTACCCCAAGCACACAGATTGTCTCTCTGTGCCACACGGCCTCTGCCAGTAGATGGGGGCGTGGTGGTGTCAGCAATTCAAGACTGTCTTTCCTCCCTTCTTCAGTGCCTCTTTTCTTGCTATAATATTAAAACCTGGTACTGTGATTACTTACCTTATTTTTGCTTCATATGATGGTGCTTTCTTTTGTGGATAGTTGTTCAATTTGATCTTCCTGTAGGACAAGTTAGGGATAATCACTGGAAGGTTCTTTCTGGTCATCTTCCTCCACTTCCTCCCTATAATTCATTTAGAGTTAATATTTTTATGTTGTGTGAGGTAGGAGTCCAGGTACATTTTTTGCATGTGAATATCTATTGTCTCACAATTTGTTGAAAAGACTATTCATTCCTTGCTGAATGGTCTTAGATTTCCAAAAATCTCATTTCTCTTTCATTCATATATGTCTGTCCTTAGGGAAGTACCATACTGTCTTGATTACTATCGTTCTGTGTTAAGTTTTGAAATTGAAGTTAAGTCTTCAATTGTTTTGATTATTCTGGGTCTGTGAGGTTGTTTCGAGAACTCCTTTTTACATCCTATTACCCAGTGACCGGTACAAATGTACAATAAATTTTTGTTCAATAAGTGGAATAACTAAAAAATGAACAAGGTCTGTTAACCTAAGGATATCACTTGTAAAACCATTAAAGAGCCTAATCCTTTTGTTAAATGCCTTAATTAACATGTTAAAATGTAACTTAATAAAATAATGTTTCTTGGACTTAAAATGTGAGGTAAATATCTTGCCATCTTTAATATCTAATAACTAAATATTCTTAATTCAATTGTATCAGAATTAGCAAGAGCCCTATATTCTAAGAATAATAGATATACTGTATCTTTGATTAGCCCTCTTGACTTCTGTTGTTTGTGGTAATGGTATGCTTATAACTTTTATTTTATTCCATCTGTTTATAAATAAAATTATTAGCAATCTTATATAATTTATCATTAATATAATATAAATAAAATGCATATTTTATAAATATACTTCTATTTATAAATATAATATAAATAAAATTAGCAAGCTTACATAATATAATTTACTTTTGATATAATTAGCTTTTATGAAGTGATCCAGAATAATTCTTCTTAGTACTCAAACTTTCTACATTCAGATACAAATGACTACTTTGTCTTTAATAAAGTGAAATCAGCAAAGTTTAGAAATTCCCCAAAAGTTAGGGAAGATAATAGCCACTGAGTTTCAGACATGTGAATTTACAGTGCTTTAATCACACCACAGACATTAGCAGACCAAATATGATATACTTTATAATAATCTCTAAATGCTCTGAAACATAATTAGTAGGGTAGCACTGAGAAACATCATTAATAATTTTGGGGTGAAATAAAATGTGCATTGTTAAGATCCAAACTTTGCCAGAATTTTTATTTCACAAGAGGACAGTATGGGTCTACAAAGAAGAAAAAAATATAATTTTGAAAGATTAATTTCATCATGCTAACACAGGATTTGAGGGTTTATGAGTGATTGCAGGTTAATCATGAATATTTGTTAATGATTCTTAAACCAAAATGTACTGAACTTTTTACTAGAATGAAGACGGTCTTTTTTGACAGTGTGTCAAATTGGCAAAATCACATGCTTTATGGCTAGACTGACCTGCTATTTAACTTTGACGAGTCTCCCAATTTCTCTGACAATCACAATTTTTGTGAGAATTCAAATTAAATGAGATAATTTGTGAAAAGTACCAGTAGAATTTGTCACCCTGATGCCCTGACTTTGTTATCAGCTCATATTACAATTGAAATTCTCCTCTGTTGTACTACTCACACCAGAATAGGTACAAAGTAACTATAAATTAAAACTAATCTGAATGGGTTTGATTTTTCGAGCTGAAAGTTCATCTTATCTGCACAGTAGTTCCAAAGACGAAGGCCTCCGGTATAACATTGTAAAAAAAAACTAAATTACTTATGAAAAATTTAAAATGAAAACAGTCTCCCCTGTGATTTAAAAAAAAAAAAAGATATGTCTAATCAAGGTGTCTATGCATTTTTTTTCTAACAACAAGAGACGTATTTCTAGCATAGGCAACATGAAGGATGATCACTAGCATTGTGTATCATGCACTCTGCACAACTGTACATAATGGGCCTGCTTACTTCCAGATTATCCTGAGGCCCTAACATAATTCACGTTGGCTCTTTACCTTGACTTATCCACAAAAATAATTTAGTGGTATCTCCAACTTCCAACTTTAAAGTATTGTAGATGTGTGGATTTATCCTAGTAATTTTCCCAGGTTATATAATTACATACATACATATATATGTGTAAATTAATGGAAAATCTACTCAAAATATTTAGAAAGCCATTCTTGTAAAATACAGTGATAGTCAAAATGTTTCTCAAGCACAGACATAACCCACTTAGTTTAACCTAAATGCAATCTTTTCACCACCTTTAATTTTGGGCCCTACTCAAGCTCTTCATTTTAGTTTTGGAATTTACAGAGAACTTGGAATTCATGCGTCAGACTGTGGGAAGATGAGACATCCAGTTCCAAAATTAGGATAAAATAGTGCTATTTATAAGAGAATTTAATGCCTTTCAAACTTCAGTAATATACAGACCCCAGTAAGATAAAATAAAATATAAAGGATTCACCAATAGTTGATGAAAATTATTTTTATTATTGTATTTTAAATATATGAATGCATATAAGCCCAACATAAAATTGTTTTCAGTTCTCAAACAAAAATGAACTTAAACTGGCTTATAAATTAAGCACAAAAAATAGTGTAATACCATCAAAATGAACATACATGTGATGACTGGTCACAGCTAACTATTCATCTCATGTTCTTTCTCTTGAGCTTCTTTGTCTACGTTGTTGTGATCAACCACCCTCCATCATGTCCTGATAGCTTTTCTCTACTTGAACTATTACTAAACTTTCACTGATAGGTCAGTGTGATACCATCTAGCTTTCACTAGTCGCCAATTCATCATTTACTTCATTTTTACATTAAACCTAGCTCAGTGCTTTTCTCCTCAGCCAGAGACAATTAATGTGCCTGACATGAATGGGATTTACATGAAATCTTCAAACAAGGGTACTGAAATTAGGGATAGTGATCTTATAAAATGTCATCTAAAATCTTCAAGCATGGCTATTAAAATTGGGGACAGTGATCTTACAAGATGTCATCTACATGATTCTAAAAATGTTTATAGAATTTTTTCAGTTACATTGTAAAATAAACCATAAATATGGAAATTATCACAGAGAACCTGAGAATCCTCAGTAATGAAAACATGAAACCTCGGAGATCTGTTGTCCCTATATGAGAATTATTCTGTTAATACATCAAGAAGATCAAGTTAGAGAAAGAACACAATTTAAAACCTGAGTGTGTAAACTAATCAGTGGAAAACCATAGCAATATCCAAGGCTCTATAAAGAATAGCACTATTGTTTCGTGGGGTTTGAAATTGCAACTGAGGATACAGAATATAGTTAGAGTTACCAAATTAACAGTTTTCTAAAACAGAAAAAGTAGTCCGACTAAACAGAAAACGGTGACAAATGGACGTGAGTTTGCTTTGATACTGTGTATCTTCGAACTTGCTTGTCTTCACTGATAATGATAAATCTGCATCTCTTAGCAGGCTTATTCATGACTGTAACAAAACCTTGTCAATAATTTTCTCCAAAGCCTATTCATCCACCTTTTTTTTTCACCTAACAAAGTAACATGAGTCTTTCCTAGCATCACTTCGCATACAAAACTTTTTTTTCAGCTACTGTTCATCTAAAGCCCATTTTCTTAGATCATATTTAAATTTACCTTCCAAAAGCAAATTCTCTTTTCTTATATAAACTTAAATTGTAGTGGGAAAAAAAGATAAAAAATAATAGAGAGAAAGGTAAATACATTTCTACCTGATTTTTTTATTGGACCTGATTGCTACTACATTAAAGTTTCTTTTAGAATCTTGCAACACTGATTTGAAGTGTGTATTCATAATATATATCATACTTAGGAATATATAATCAGATGGAAGATTAATGCAACGCTTTGTAATTTGATAATAGAAATAAATGTTGTGCGTACTGAATTATCATTTGTTTATTAAACAGAGAACAGATATTCTTGGAAATTTAACACCCTCTTTTTATATATTCTCTACTCCATATCTCTAATCCCATGAAATATATGCCCATATAACAGCTTTATAAAATGCATGTGTTTATTTCTCACTTTCCAGCTTTTTAAATTTTTTGAGAACTGAATTAGATATTAGAGTTGCAGTGTCTCAAGTTGTATACATTTGAAAAAGCTAATGCCTCAAAAAGTAAGAGTATTTCCTTTCATTTTTCTTTTTACTTTATGAAAACAGAGAACAATAAGTGCTCTAATCACAGCATATTTACACTTTCAAATATTGTGTTTAATTATATGCTTATGCTTAAACAAAGACAGACAATTGAAAGTAGTTAGAAGCATTTTCCGTAACGGGTTTCTATTATAAGAAGAGCTAAACCTCTAAGTGGTGAGCATTAGTGTTTCTGAATTACAAAATTATAAGTCTATTAATTCTGCCTCAGGGGAGAAGAGTTCACACAACTGTTTTAATAGTAAAGTCTGAATTTTCTCATCAAATGCCCAATCACAAAAGTTATCTATTGATATGGTATCTATTAACATGTGGAAATAGGCACACGGACTGAAGGGTATAGACTTAAGTTTATCCCTTTCCTAGTGGGATTATAAGAAATTGACTTCTTAGTAGATCAATGCATTGAAGTTAAGATTTTCTTAATGATTACTTCAATGATTATTTTGTCTAGCAAATTTATTTAAACTATTTCTCATTTCAGTCTAACAGCTATTCTCATTGATATTTTCTTTATGATTGGACAACCAGCTTGAAAAACCAATTCTGAATTAGATTTAGCATAATTTAACTAGGTGACAAACCTAACTTGATAAGTTTATCCAATCGTCATTTACAAACAACTTTTCAAATATGTGAAAGTCGTTTATACAATCATAAGGATTCCTTAGAAAAGTGGAAATACAAAAGTTTGCAGAATGTGAGTTTAAATTTAAAATGGTAAAATGCAGGAAAAGTTAAGACTCTAGAATGTAGATAAGCTAGAGAATAACTCCCCTACTTAAAAATCCCTATGTCATCATTATAAACATGACTCCGAAACTTCTTTAAAAACCTCAAAAAACTCCTATTACTGAAGGATAGACAAAAATTCAAATGTATTTTATTCCTACAACATTAGTAGTCAAACCACTTTGCACATTGACAGCGCCAAGCCCCAGTAATACGACCACTCCTGATTTAGGTTTAGATATCAAACTGTGAACATCATCTGTCCTTAAAGCTCATTGAAATGCGCCACATAATATAGCACAGAGCAATGGACAGAGGAAGATCCCTTTCATCTCCTCCAAACCTGTCAACCATGTGTTCTTTTCCTCAGCTATGTCTGAAAGTTTAATAATAAAATGGATTCCTGACATTCATTTTTTTCTTGCATGTATGCAATTCTGTATTTTATTATTAACTCAGCTAGGATTTTAGGAACACTCATGAAATTAAAATTTAAAAAAAATCAAACCATAGGTTCCTTAGTCACTTTTCATTTGTTCTTGCAGAATTCAAAGAAAAGTTGCTTCTATTTATCATTTGCAATCACAAATTTCAGAATAAAGAGTTATTTTTGTATCACACTTTTATACATTTTTATGTTTTCTGTGATTGAGACTTATGGTTGGAAATAAGTAGAATAAATGTTTTAAAAAGAAATTGCTCATTTAATCATAAAAAGCCCAACAGCATTGTGTTTTTTAAAACCTTCTTTCTCAGGATTTGATTCTTAGAGATAATAGACTAACATAGCTTTAGAGATTGTTCATCACCTAAATTTGCTCTTTGAAAAAATATAACCTCTTACTTTAACTTTAATACTAGCTATATAAATCGGTTATCTTGAAATGTATCATTATAAGCGAGAAATTCTCTCCGATTCAAAGCTAATAAAAATGATTAAAAGAATATTATCATACTAATAGAATTTTCTGAAATGAAGCCAGTCCTCTGAATAATTCTTTCTTTGAGCCAGAGACCAAATACTTTCTGATATAGAGTGTAGTTTTTTCAGATAGACTTAAAGAAGATCCAGATCTCTTCTTCCCATAGTTCAAGAGCAACCATGGACATCAATAAAGATTTATAGTCTATTAAAATCAGAGCAGAACCCGAAGTATATATTTTGCTTTTTTAGAGACCATGTAGACCAAAACTTCATGAGCTTTGGGTTTCACCATCTGCATAATTTGCATAATCCTGTGCACGATAAACCCGGGGCAAAGTTTATTCAAATCAGTTAAAAAAAAAAAAAAAAAAGAGAGAGAGAAAAAAATATGGAGCTACTTATTTAAAAATTAAGAATTCCAAGAAAGTAACGATAGTTCAGTAAAGCAATTGAGAGGTCCTTCTAAGCATGAACCCTGTTTGACCACGTAGGTTGCATTACATGAAACTGGTCCTGATTATTTGTATATGAAGTTTCTTGTGTATTTAATAATCTACAGCTTTTATCAGATCCTCAAAGGAGTCTGTCCAAACACAACGGAAGGTGGGGGGAATAGACGTTGAAAACATCTGAGTCATATACTCATGACACCTTGTGGCTCATAGGAAGTCAATATCAGAATTATTACTAGTAACAGGTCTCTGGCTTGCAGAAGTTAGTCTTAGGTTTGGTATTCTTGTTATTTGTTTATTATCTGTAATATATCATGGTATATGTTTTTACAGATGATTGATGTAGAAATGCAAATTTATAGTTCTTTTAAAGAAAAAATGATCTGAAATGTCATCAAAAAGTTCAGCCTTAATAATATTAATAACATTAAAACTACATGAGAATATAATAGAAAGTGCATAAGAACTGGAAGGCTTTTTTGTTTGTTTCATCTTAGAGTTCAGAGAAGACCATTCATAAGTCTAGCCTTTCTGCCAGTTTGTAAAGGAGAAAAAAGTATTAGTACCAGACGAAAGTTCAGTATTTAGAATAGCACAAAGTAATAAATGAAGAAAAGAGAACACGAAAAAGAACAGCAAGATTTAACTTTAATTAATATTTAGTTTTTCTGACTCAATAGAAAAAGTGAAAATCTTTCCCAGCAACCAGAGCATCATAACAATAGATGTTTGTTCTTATGGATTTCTAGGGATTAAACTAAATAGTAAAATTAATATCTATTTTAGATAACACAATTTTTGAAAAATTAGTTGGAAAAACTCAGTGTATAATGCCAAAAAATCTTAAAATAATTCAGACCATATAAATTTTGTAGAACCTATGTAGCGACTTAATATGTTAAATGACATGGTTCTTTTTAATGGAGAAATTTGTTATTTAAAAGGCAAATATATACATTGTCTTATACATTGTCTTAATATGCATTGTCTTAATATAAAAATAAAATAAAAAATATACATTGTTTTATTAAGAAAATATTATTGTTAATTTCCTCACAAAATGTAAGAAAAATTTTTAAATGTAATGAGTCCTCTTACATTTTGATCATGGGACTGAAAAGACCTTCAATAGACTGATGATCCTGTCTATCTTCACGTCTTCAAGGTCATTTTAGAGTCTTAGCAAATCAGTTATAGTTGTTCTTTCTGAGTTGTCCAACTCTTTGCCCCTACCTTCCTTGCAGAGTCCTAATTTACACTAATAAAGAAATGTCTGCATATCCTGGACTTCTTACTTCTGAGTTCTCGTAAACTCAGGGATATATATATATTATATAAAATATTATGTAACATTATATAAATATATTATGTAACATTATATATTATAATGTTATTATAATATATATTATATATTATATAAAATATTATATAATATAATCAATAATATTATATATAATAATATTATATATATACTTTAAGTTCTAGGGTACATGTGCACAACGTGCAAATTTGTTACATAGGTATACTTGTACCATGTCGGTTTGCTGCACCCATCAACTCATCATTTACATTAGGTATTTCTCCTAATGTTATCCCTCCCCCAACCCCTCACCCCTCAACAAGTCCTAGTGTGTGATGTTCCCCACCCTGTGTCCAAGTGTTCTCATTGTTCAATTCCCACCTGTGAGTGAGAATGTGTGGTGTTTGGTTTTCTGTCCTTGTGATAGTTTGCTGAGAATGATGGTTTCCAACTTCATCCATGTCCCTGCAAAGGACATGAACTCATCCGTGTTTAGGGCTGCACAGTATTCCATGGTATATATCTGCCATATGTTGTTAATCTAGTCTATCGTTGATGGACATTTGGATTGGTTCCAAGTCTTTGCTATTGTGAATAGTGCTGCAGTAAACATACGTATGCATGTGTCTTTATAGTAGCATGATTTATAATCCTTTGGTTATATACCCAGTAACGGGATTGCTGGGTCAAATGGTATTTCTAGTTCTAGATCCTTGAGGAATCGCCAATTGTCTTACACAATGGTTGAACTAACTTACACTCCCACCATTGCAGGCACTGGAAGACTTCCACCTCCTAAAATTTGATAGCTTTTCTAAGGGCTTAAGTTATGTAAATGCTATAGTAAAAACCTTGCTTTCCTCCCTAGTCATATGTATTTTAATAAGGAATTTCCGAATATAATTCATCGATCAAAATAATGTTTTAATGGAATTTCAGTTACCAATGGGGGCTGGCTAAACATCTATTTGAACAGGGGACTTACCAGCCCTCTTTGAAACCACCACACTTTGGCCAACTACACATTAGGTGCCTACTCAGATTTTTTTTTAAGTTTGTATATTTATGTAACAGGAAAGCAAATCCTCGTATAAATTAACCTATCTCCCCAGGGAAAAAAGAAAAGTTCACATGGTCACCTTGCAGACCTAGACTCAAGTATCTGTGAAGCTTGAAGTTAGTATAGTATTTTCTGGAAAAAAATAGGCGATTTAGATAAACAATATGAGAAATTACCACCCACCAATGAACATTTAATGTATGTATTTGTGTACATTATACATGGAACTATGATGTGATAATAAAATGATAGTTAATTGACAATAATTTATGAACACTACCTCCAGGGCTCCTTAAACAATGGGTCACAGAACTGTTTGAAACTCAAATAAAGGCTACTGATCCTATGACCCTATGTCTGTTTAATTGCACATATACTTTTACAGACACACAAACTGTTTAAATAAGCTATCATGGGATTAGCAATTTTTTTGAAGTCCATCAAGGGACTTGTAGGAAAACTGGAATAAACGTCTCTGTTTATAGCATCATTTCAACTTGCTGCATAATATTCTTTGTATGAATGAAGTATAACATTATGAGAATCCTGTATAGTTATACATTAGGTTGATACTAAATTCAAAGAGTATTAAATATAACTGTCATATTCATGTTTGTACATATATGTTTGCTTACTGATCCAATTATTTTTTAATATAATATTGAAAGTGAATTTACTTGATCAAAGGATAAGCATATTTTTAGGTTTTGAGATTCATTATTAAATGCTGACCCAGAGTTTACATTAATTAAACTCACACAGGCCATGAAGTAGAGTATCCACTCCTTTTTTATTAGATATCATTATTCCTTTTAAACTAATGGGTATGATAAACAAAAATATCATGCTTCAGTTTTGCTCTACTTTGCATTTTTTTTAATTTAATGAAGTTAAATACATCTTTTATATCTTTATTGCCCATTTCTATTTCTTCTTTCTTTGAAATTCCTGTACATATTATCTATCTATTTCATTGGTATTGCTGATTTTAAATCATGTGTTAGTACTCTCTGGGAGTTAATATTAACACTTTGTTTGTTACTAAGGGTTTAACATATTTTCCAACTTGTGATTTACATTTTAATTTGGTTTTTGATAAAATTTGTAAATATTTTATTTTATATTTTATTTTATTTGTATCTATTATATTTTTACTATTTGAATATTATATCTATAATTTTCTTGATGTAAAATGATACATACATTTAATGTCTTTAATTATCTATTAATTTTTTATCAATTGAATAAAAATACATTAATGTTTTATTATAAACATAATGCTTGTTTATTGTAAAACTTTATAAGTTACAGAAAAGTATAAAGAAACAAGGGAAAAAAACACCTGTAACTTCATTACTGAGAAATTAACAAACATACGTGCTTAATTATTATTTTGTTCAAACACTATGTTATGGGATATTCTTATGTTCAGATCAGTATTACATTAATTTGACTATTATAATTTTAATGTACATTGTAATATCTGATAGGCAAGAACCTCTTATATTTTTTCTTTTTTAAAAATGTTTCTGTTTATTTTCACTCATTTATTTTTTCCATAGAAATTTTAAATTTTAATTGAAAAAAATAAAGATTTTATTTGCAATTGACTTACACACATATATTTGTGGGGCAATTAATCTGTAGTTTTAAAATGTCTTATTCTCATCAAGAGACATGTAATATCTGTCTCTTTAGTTCAGTCTTTTTTTATGAAGTGTAGTAAAATTGTATACTTATTTACTTAGTGCATCCTCTGCCACCTGCTGTAGTTGTCTCCCAATGAGTACCTCCAGATGATCCAGAAGGCTGAGATTTGCCCCACCCACAGTCTGATACACAGCCTTACCCTTCATTTCCCTCCCTGGTGTGCTTATGTCACTTCAGAATTTCAGTTACCTGTGGGAAGCAGAGGTATAGCTCCTGGAAAAGACAGCCTCCAGGCAGGGAGCTTCAAGACTATGCCAAATAGTTGCTTCTTGTCATTTGGTATCGCAGGATGATTTTAGGTGGGACCTGTCTTCCATGCTAACGGGCTCATCCTCCTTTAGTGTGAGCTCCCAGCAGTGGTGTCTGTCCTTTAAAATCAGATATAATCTTTCAACAGCTGTTAATTCTGAATGCTGAATCTGATGGTTTTGTCGTGCATGAATATACATTAATAAACTACTGATAGAAAGTTCCAGCTAGTAGGAAATCACAGAGGATTATGTCAGACTTGAAGTTTGGAAACTTTTTTTCACTAAACACAGATCTATCACTTACTACAGAGATTTTCAGTGTGTCATTGAACTCTCTGAGCCTCAGTTTTAATATTCATAAATAAGCAATGGTGTCTTTCAAGGTTTTGCTTAAACCTTCACCTCTTTCTCTGAGAATTTTGTAAACTATCCCGACCTGTAGTTATCTATCCCTTTTCTTAACTGTCAGCATATCATTGTATGCTTGGACACTTGTCAAATAAAGTCAGATTTTCATTTTATTTATATGTGTATGCTCTGTCTCTCAAATTAAATAGTATTTTCTTGGAAATAGCACCTGTGCTCCTTTCTTTTTTACATTCACTAGCTTAGCATATTACACATATAATGATTTAATAAATATGTGTTAGGTCAATTGAGTTCCTGTATTTCCTCATCTTTTCACATAGTTAAGACTATTGTCACTCTATTCCTCTCCACAATGACAATTGACTGATTCCATATGAATGGGAAAAAAACATATTTTGTTTTACTTTCAACTACTAAAATAGGCTATCACTTTCAGATAACTTTACATTTTCAACTAATTTCTACAAAATTTTCCTGCTTTATGCATCTCTGGGCATAGGGAACAAAATAAACAATTAAAAATTAGAAGAATATATTAAACAGTGCTAGCTTACAAACATTGAAACTGTAAAAACAATTGACTTGCAAGAAGAATAAATATTTAATAAAGAAAGCACCATTTTTAACTTTTATTTTAAGTTTAGGGGTACAAGTGCAGGTTTGTCACATAGGTTAACTTGTGTCACAGGGTTTTGTTGTACAGATCATTTAATCACTGAGGTATTAAGCCTAGTATCCATTCGTTATTTTTCCTGACCCTCTCCCTGCTCCTAACTTCCACCCTCCAAAAGGACCTAGTGTGTGTTATTACCCTCTATGTGTCCATGTGTTCTCTTCATTTAGCTCCCACTTGTAAGAACATGCAGTATTTGGTTTTCTGTTTCTGTGTTAGTTTTCTAAGGTTAATGTCCTTCAGTTCCATCCATGTCCTGGCAAAGGACATAATCTTGTTCTTTTTAATGGCTGCATAGTATTCCATGGTGTATATGTACCACATTTTCTTTATCTAGTCTATCATTGATGGACATTTAGGTTGATTCCGTAACTTTGCTATTGTGAATAGCCGCAATGAACACATATGTGGCGTGTGCCTTTATAATAGAATGATTTATATTCCTTTAGGTGTATACCCAGTAATGGGATTGTTGGGTCAAATAGTATTTCTGTCTTTAAGTCTTTGAGGAATTGCCACACTGTCTTCCACAATGGCTCAACTAATTTACACTCCCACTAACGGTGTATAAGCATTCCTCTTTCTCAACAACCTTGCCAGCACCTATTATTTTTTAACTTTTTAATAATAGCCATTCTGACTGGTGTGAGATGACATCTCATTGCAGTTTTAATTTACATTTCTCTAATGATCAGTGATATTGAGCTCTTTTTCATATGATTTTTGGCCACATATATATCTATTTTTGAAAAGTGTCTGTTCATGTCCTTTGCCCACATTTTTAGGGATTGCTTTTTTCTTGTAAATGTGTTTAAGTTCTTTATAGTTGCTGGATATTAGACCTTTGTCACACTTATAGTATGCAAAAATTATCTCCCATTCTGTAAGTTGTCTGTTTACTCAGTTGATAGTTTCTTTTGCTGTGAAGAAGCTCTTTAGTTTAATTAGATCCCATTTGTCAATTTTTGCTTTTGTCGCAGTTGGAAAGCACCTTTTTCATATGCCACAACTTCAGTGTTTTCCACTGCAAAACAAAGGACTAAAATAGAGTCATTTTTATTATTTTATTGTTACTACTGAATATGTTAGTATTAGCCATTCATTGGTTCAATTTTCTTTTCTACCACTATGTTGCTAGGAATGCTCACACTTAATATGTTTTCAAAAAACATCATGTTTAATGAACCTAGTTGGTCTAGTTACTCAGAAGTGCTAAGCATCAGTAATTTTATGGGAATAGCATTGAATCTATAAATTACTTTGGTCAGTATGGCCATTTTTATGATATTGATTCTTCCTATCCATGAGCATGGAATCTTTTTCCATTTGCTTGTGTCCTCTGTGATTTTCTTAATCAGTAGTTTGTAGTTCTCCTTGAAGAAGTCCTTCACTTCCCTTGCTAGCTGTATTCCTAGGTATTTTATTCTCTTTGCAGTGATTGTGAAAGGAAGTTCATTCATGATTTGGCTCTCTGCTTGCCTGTTGTTGGTGTATACAGCAATGCCTGTGATTTTGCACATTGATTTCGTATCCTGAGACTTTGCGGAAGTTGCTTAGGAAACTTTTGGGCTGATACAATGGAGTTTTCTAGATACAGGATTGTGTCATTTGCAAACAAAGACACTCTGACAAAAACAAGCAATGGGGAAAGGATTCCCTATTTAATAAATGGTGCTTGGAGAACTGACTAAGCATTTGCGAAAAATTGAAACTAGACTCCTTCTTTACAACTTACACAAAAATTAACTCAAGATGAATTAAAGAGTGAAATGTAAAACCCCAAACCATAAAAACCCTAGAAGAAAATCTAGGCAATACCATTCAGGACACAGGCATGGACAAAGATTTCCTAGTGAAAACATAAAAAACCATTGCAAAAAAGCAAAAATTGACAAATGAAATCTAATTAAACTAAAGAGCTTCTGCACAGTGAAAGAAACTATCATCAGAATGAAAACACAGCCTACAGAATGGGAGAAAATTTTTGCAGTCTATCCATCTGACAAAGGTCTAATATTCAGAATCTACCAGGAACTTAGACATATTTACAAGAAAAAAAAAAAAAAAACATTAAAAAGTGAGCAAAGCACATGAACAGACACTTCTAAAAAGAAGACATAACTTCAGCCAACAAACATATCTAAGAAAGCTCAACATCACCGATCAGTAGAGAAATGCAAATCTAAACCACAATGTGATATCATCTCACGCCAGTCAGAAGGGTGATTATTAAAAAGTCAAGAAACGGCAGATGCTGGTGAGGCTGCGGAGAAACAGGAACGCTTTTACACTGTTAGTGGGAATGTAAATTAGTTTAACCATTGTGGAAGACAGCATGGAAATTCCTCAAAGGCCTAAACAGAGAAATACTGTTTGACCTAGCAATTCCATTACTGGCTATATACCCAAAGAAATAAAAATCATTCCATTACAATGATACATGCATATGTCTGTGTATTGCAGCACTGTTCACAATAGCAAAGACATGTAATCAACCCAAATGCCCATCAATGATAGACTGGATAAAGAAAATATAGTACATGTATACCAAGGAATACTATGCAGCCATAATAAAGAATAAGATTATGTTCCTTGCTGGGACACAGATGGAGCTGGAAGCCATTGTCCTCGGCAAACTAATGCAGGAACAGAAAACCAAACACCACATGTTCTCACTTATAAGTGGGAACTGGACAATGAGAACATATGCACACAAGGAGGGGAGCAACACATACTTGGGCCTGTCAGGGTTGGGGGAGGAAGAACATCAGGAAAAACACCTAATGCATGCCGGGCTTAATACCAAGGTGATGGATTGATAGGTGCCACAAATCATGGTGGCACATGTTTACCTATGTAACAAACCTGCACATCCTGCAAATGTACCCTGGAACTTAAAATTAATTAACATAGAATAGAAAAGAACTAAGCATCAAAATGCCTAATGAATGGGTAACACAAACTAGCTGCTTTTCTTTCTTTAATAGCCTTATTGAGACATAATTAACGTACTATATGGTTTACCCGTTAAAATACATACTTAAGTGGTTTCAGAATATTCACAGTTTTGCAACCATCGCAACAATCTAATTTTAGAACATTTTCACCATTCCAAAAAGGAAAATTGTGTATCAATCAGCAGCCACTCCCTGTCCTGCCTAATAGAGCCTTTTATATAAATAAAACCATAAAATATGTGACCTTTTATAGATGAATTGTTTGACTTAGCATAATGTTTTCAAGGTTCATCCACACTGTAGCATGTTTCAGCACTCTATTCCTTTGCATGGCTGAATAGTAAGTACAACAATGTTTGGATATGCTATCTTTTGTTTATCCATTCACCATTTGATGGACATTTAGTAATGTGTTTAACTTTAGGCTATTATGAATAGTGCTGCTCTGAACAGTTGTGTGTAAGTTATTGTATGAACATGTTTTCATTTTTCATGGCTACATACCTAGAAGTAGAATTGCTGGAGCATATAATACCTCTATATTTAAATTTTGAGAAACTACCAAACTCTATTCCAAAGCAGTTGAATCATTTTGCATTCCCATCGTCAATGTATAAGGATTCCCTTGTCTCCACATCCTTGCTAACACATGTTGTCTATTTTATTATTATGATGATGATCTTACAAAACTACAATAAAATGTAAAATGCCATTTTATTGTAGTTTTGATTTGCAGTTTCCTAATGACAAATGATATTGAGCTGAAATATGGCTGATTCTGGATTACTTGCATTTTCATACATATCTGATTATTAGATTAGCAATTTCTGCATGGAGCCAGCCAGAATGCTGCTAGTGATCATATGCAATTAGCAGATTGATTTAGAGAAAATGCCCATTTTATTAATACCGAGGATCTATGCTATCAAGGAGCTACACCATTCCATTTACTTAGAACCTCTTAAATTTTTCAACAATGTTTTCTAGTTTTCAGTGTAAAAATTTTCATGATTTTGTTAAATTTATTCCTAAGTATTTTTTTATGTTTTTGTAAACAGAATTGTTTTCTTAAATTTTCTGATTGATAATTGCCAGTATATAGAAATAAAATTGATTTTATATTGATCTTGTGTCTTGCAAACTTGCTTAACTCATTTATATTTTAATAGCATTTTGGGGGATGTGGGTTCCAAGGTCATGTTTTCTGTCAATACACAAGGTCTATACACAAAGTCATGTTATCTGTCAATAGAGGTAGTTTTACTTTTTCCTTTCCATTATGGATACTTTTTAATTCATTTTCTGTTTTCTTTTTTTTCTAATTGCTTTGGATAGAACTTTTATTACAGTGTTGATTAGAAGTGGCCAAAGTGGATATCCCTGTCTTTGTCCTGATCTTAGGAGGAAAGCACCTATTCTACCTCCACACATTATAGGATAGATTCCATAACTAGGCAAAGAAACTATTAAATACTTAGGCATGGGGGTATTAACATCTTAATATTGCAGATATTCTGTTAAAGCTAATCTATAAAAATCATTGCCCAGACACATAATCGGTTGGGATATATTTTAACCAAATAAAATGCTTTCCAAGGGAGAAGGTAGGATTTTCACACTCATTTTTCATTTTAAGACATATAACAGTCTAAAAATTTCAAGGTTTTAGTCATGTTTGCCATTACTATTCAGTGAGTAGAAAGAAGAGTTTGAACATCCATATCAGAAAAGTTCTATTACACAAGTGCCACCAAGATATATTCAACTTCGTCATTCTCCATCTTCCCTAATGAAAATCTTTCCTGTAGAAGACTTTGCTTGAGTGCAATGCAAATACTCTTTTAAAGAGGGTGCACAATAGGAGTATCAAAAAAGATATACTGGTTTAGACTTTGCATTATTCTCATTTTCCATGAGTATATATATCCGAATCTGCTATAAATATTCTTACTTTTCTTTCTCCCCATTCACACCTTCTCTGTAATGTTTTTCATTATCACTGTTCTTTTCCCCCACGAAAATCTGTTTAAACAATACAATCATCAAGCCAGTGTCCATATATTCCTTCTTCTATAGCTTCAAATAAAGTCCTTCTTTCTTATTTAACTTTGTTGACTGTCTCCCTTGAGGAAAGATCCCATGTTGTGAAAGAAGGGAGCAAAGATATATTTGGAAAATGGAAAGTCAGACTAAGTCAGAGATAAAATGGTCAGCAAATAAACCTTGTCCTTCTCTCATTACCTATCTTCCTTGCAAGTAATGCACAGGGAGAGCCATATGAATAATGTTAATTCATTAGGCAGGTCCATATGAATAATGTTTCTATAAGGAGGTGAGAGTAGAAGTGATTTGTGTCACTGAAAAGCTGACGCAAGATACTCTATTTTCTCTTCCCCTGACCAAAGAAGCTGCACATTCAGTTTCACCGTGAGTCAGCATTACTGAGTAGCCATATAGAAGGTGGTTGCCCAGATCCATAGAGAACATTGGAAACAAGAAACAAAAGACTCTTTCTTATTGCAGCATTACAAGGCCTTTCCTGACTGAAACATGAATGATTGGTTAGTCACCCCTAACCAATATAACAATGGCAGTAAGAAATGTGTTTATTACATTTTAGTTCAAGCTTCTTCATAAACATTTTTAAACAAATACAAGATTTTTGGAAGTACATTTTAGAATGCCTTTTGTAGAGACATGCATTACTATACTTAATGTGTTCTAGATAATCTAATTCATGTAAGCATTTTACTTGTCCACATGCAAACTAAGATTACTGTGTGGAAAAGAATTCTTTTACATTGAACAAAAATGTTCCTAAGTAATAAAAACTGCAAACACTTGTGTAGCATTTAGTGCATCACAGACATTTTCTAAACAATTTTATATATAGTAACTTATTTAATCTTCAAAACCATATAAGCAGTTAATAAGAGTCTACACATTTTGTAGGTGAAAAATCTAATACACAGAGAATTTCAGTAACTAATTTAAGCTCATCCAGATAGTGAATGATGGAATTGGGACATTAACTCTGTCAGTCGTAGTCCATATCTCTACTTTGACCACTGTGTACTATTATTGCTTGAAATCAATATTGAGGCTAGGGTCAGCCAATCAAAGTAGTTTGATAAAGCCCTTAAAATATTTATATACAGGTTCATGCCACTTTAGAAATCAATTATTAGAAACGTAATTTAACCAACAAGCTAAGTGGAGATTTGTTACATCACAAAGAATATTTTTAAAGACAAAGAGTCTCCTGTACCATTTCAAATGTGATTTCAATGACAGACAATCCATTCTGAAGCTTGGAAAGCCAGGTCCCCCTACACACCTGTGGGGGAACACAGAGTTACCATTTTCATTGGGGATCAATGAACTATGATCAATCGGGGCAAGGATGGAAAGTAATATCATTGGATATCTTCTTATTTCTATCTTTATTATGCCAATAATAGAAATGCAATTTGGTGCAAGAATAATTTATTTGTAATGACTGAATTGCTTTCATTTTAATACGTAAATTATTCAACTGCTTTTTGTGATCAACTCTTGTATCTAAAAATTGCATGTTGAGGCTGGATGTGGTGGCTCACGCCTGTAATCCCAGCACTTTGGGAGGCCAAGGTGGGCGGCATCACCCAAGGTCGGGAGTTCAAGACCAGCCTGACCAACATGAAAAACTCCTGTCTCTCCTAAAAATACAAAATTAGCCAGTCTTTGTGGCACATGCCTGTAATCCCAGCTACTCGGGAGGCTGAGGCAGGAGAATTGCTTGAACCCAAGAGGCGGAGGTTGTGGTGAGCCTAGATCGTGCCACTGCACTCCAGCCTGGGCAACAAGGGTGAAACTCCATCTCAAAAAGAAAAAAATTGCCTGTTGGAGACATGATTTAATTCATCATATTAATCATATACTTATTTATATTTATAGATTGCACTTACTACTTTTTCATATGCTCTTTGCACATGCACCTAAGAAAAATTAGAGAAATGTAACTTGAGGAAGCATTCTAAGAATGATTTAAGATATGAAATTCCTAGAGATAAGATTGAGATTCCTATCAATACATCCAGTTCAAAGACTTATTGCTGCGTGACGTTCAGGAGTGTCTACATAAAGTCAAGGCATGACTGTGCTGGGTGTGGAGACATATGAACTAAAAATGCAAGTTCACTATGAAGTGTAATAATAAAGCTTCTACTAAATCACTACCATTTAGAAGAACAAAGAATGGGAGACAGAAAGTGATGTAGTCTATTTAATTTAATGAGAAATTGAAAACGCGATATTGTAAGAGGTGGGAGTGCTCCCTATTTTATTTGTTCCTTTACATCTCCGTATACACTGTGATGTCAGCCCTATATCCATTCTGCGTACCCACTGGACAGGCATTGTAAAGGTCCTCATGCCATAAGGGTGAAAAATTACCAGAATTTATCCCCAACCATGTTCTATGGGAGGAGCAACTATCCAACGTTCTCTTAGGACCTTGAGCCACCTGTCTTTATCCTCCTTGCCCGTGTCTGAAGTGGGCATTTGGTGGTGGAGGAGGTATGTCAGCTAATTTCCTTAATCTAAAGTATTCTGGGCCTGAGAATGATTTTAATCCTAGTCTTTTTTTTTTTTTTTTTTTTTTAAGACAGAGTCTTGCTCTGTCGCCCAGGCTGGAGTGCAGTGGTGCGATCTTGGCTCACTGCAAGCTCCACCTTCTGGGTTCATGCCATTCTCCTGCCTCAGCCTCCCGAGTAGCTGGGACTACAGATGTCTGCCATCATGCCCAGCTAATTTTTTTTATTTTTTAGTAGAGACAGGGTTTCACTGTGTTAGCCAGGATAGTCTAGATCTCCTGAACTAGTGATCCGCCCGCCTCGGCCTCCTAAAGTGCTGGGATTACAGGCGTGAGCCACCACGCCCAGCCTGAATCTTAGTCTTAAGATGTTTGCCTTATGATATACTTCTCAAAAACTAGCCTTCTTATTATACTTGATTCCAATCGGTTCATATGCACAACAGCCTTTCCAAGGTAAATTTCAGATTTACTCTGTTTGCTTTCTTGCTCCCGTCATATTCTTTAATTTAGATGAGGATATTTTGAGGCTGTGGGCTTTTCTGCATTCCAATCAGATTTTTACCCTAAGTCATTTTATTCAGTCAAAAGTATTTACTTAGTCTACACTTTTCATCTGATTTTTTTCCTGAGTCAGTTTAAAGATCTTACTGGATTTTTAGTCTTCAAAGTTTTCTCAATCTCATCTTCTATTGCTGGGGATCAGGAAACAATGACTTTCTCAATACTGAACAACCTAGATTTTGTGGACTGTATCTATTTGCTTGCCAACCAGCAAACTACCACCTGAACCCATTGCCTTATAATATCTTGGCAAACACAGTCTTTTACAACTACACAAAATTATAAATTTTTCAAACTCTCTTTTCCTAAAGCCACAGATTTTTGTTGTTATTAGTGGTGTTTTTACTTTTAAATTTTGTTTTGTTTTGTTTTAGGTGTACGATCTGTCTCCCTAAATCCTTCAGGGTTTGTAAAATGCAATGGTTTATGCATTTTGCCAAACATTTTACTACTGTATAATACCGATTACCATCTTTTTAAGGCTTTGGTATCAGTTTCTTTCTGCTCGTATTTTAGGTTTTTGTTATGAAAGCTTTCTAGTTCTGGTTTCACTGTCAGTATTTGTCAGGGCAAGAATGATTATTCTTCACTAACAACCTTCAATGTCAGTGGCTTGTAACAAAAGTTTATTTCCCTATCACACAAAATTTGGTATGTCTCCAGAAACTCTACAGCAAAATTGTCCTCCAGAAGTCCACTCAGGCTAGCAGAGGTTCCACCATGTGAGTTGCACTACCTGAAATTATGTATTATTCTGTTCACTTCTGTTCATAACCCCTTGGTCATTACTCATGACAGTATCCTGACTAATCCCAGGGGCTCGAAAATATAACCAAACAAATGAAACAGATGGTGAACAGATTGCTTCTGACAGTGTTACATTCTCAATTTCTCAATAAATGAAATAGATTCCATAATGCCATCTTTTTCCTCTCAGCATTATTGTTTATAAACTATGGTACATTTTTGTACTTCAGAGCTGATGATGAAGTTGGTAGTTGCCAATTAGAGCTTTATTCTGTGCAAAGTTACGAGACCTCTCCAGAATTGAATGTGTGACTTTACTTTCATAAGCACCATGCTTTACTGCCATTGAAATCACATTAGGGAAATGAGTATGGAATCTAAGGCTAGTGGTGTTATGTTCAGTGCAACTGAGATAAAGAACTTGAGAAGAATTTCCATAAGAATTTAAATATTGTATAATCTAATATTATGCAACCCTCAAGCTTAAAATCTATTTTATGTGTGTGAATCTTAAGAGAAAATGATCAAAGGATAGCTAACAAGCACACTGAAGAAGCACTATAAAAAATCCATGAATAAAATTCAAAGACAATTTCTGTTTTGAAATTCAAAAATATTTAGGTTTAGTAAGACTCTGTGAATCAACAAGTGACAGGATAATAACATGTTGACTTAGCCAAAGGACAAATGCAAAAATGCAGTTTGCAGAAAAAAAATTAAATATAACCTTTGATATTAATATATTCCAATTTACTGTATTTTCTTACTGAAAACTAATAAATCTACATGTATTTAAATTTGTGTATATTTTCAGAGAAATACTTAAATTTTTAAGGCTTATGACATTGAAAATGCAATTAAGCTACCAATAACTTAATTAGTAAATTTCTTGTTTCTGCTGTGGAGTCCCATGTGTAAAATGTAGTTTTCAACTTGACATGGCTTATACATTAAAGAGTCTACCTTCAGGGTGCTTTAGTCTTCAAAAAATAAAAAGTAGACTGATCAGCAATTTTACCTTGTAATAAACCTTACCAATACTTCACAGGTCCATCTAATGGAAGGCAAATAATATTGAAAGTTGTTTAGGCCATGTCATCTTGCCCATTTTAAGATGACACTAGTTTAATAATGTACTTCCCTATTTTGCTGCTAATTGCAGCAAATATTTTTTCCTTAATGAGTCAAACTTCATTCTCATTACCAGTACAAATCTTTTAAAAAATCAAATGAAACTTTTAAAAAGTAGTTTTAACCATGTGCTATTTAGCACTTTGCTAGCAATCCGAAAACTGATAACAACCATTGTCTCTGATAAAGAGAACTATACTTTTTAAGGCAAAAATTAAAGTGAGTCTGCAAAATAAATTGAACATAATCCCTTACTGCACATACTATAATTGCTGCTCATAATGAAATTGGACATTATGTTGGTCATTAGAGTGGAAGTTTGAGGCTGCATTTGGATTCCTTATAGGAAAAATAAGTAATGTCACACCCAAGTAAGTACACCACAGGAAAAAATATACAGAAGGAAAATATATTTAGAATTTAGTTGCAAATTCAGGTTTGAAAAATGCATCATGAGAACACAAGATAAATTCTTTGGCCACGGTTAACTTATGAAGCAAAGAAGCAAATGGGCATACCACCTGGGGCTCATTACTAGTTTTGCTTTTGGCTCCGAGATTTACAGTTTCAAGGTCAGGGCTTTGCATTAAATTCAGTCAAACAATTCAACCTTAGTAGGCTTGGGACAAGACAGGAGCAGGTGCCTGTGGGGCAGGAGAGAATTCAGAATTCTTATCCACAATCTGCTCCTGTCTAGATTCTTAATGCTGGACTAGGAAACCTGCCAACTTGTGATCCTGATGGGCAGAAACTTTAGTAGCCAGTTCTCCTTAAGGTCCCGTGTCTGATGAACGCCTGTGTTCATTAAAGGTTCCCTACTAAGGACCCTCTCTTGGTTTCTTGGGTCTCTATTCAGTACCATTGAAATAATACACTAAATTTGGAGAAAATTGAACTTCTCTGCATTTTTGCTTCTAACTTGAGTTTCCTCAAAGGCACAGCCACAGACAAAGGCTTGCAAGGCAAGAAATGTAATCACAAGAGGTTGAGAGTGAGAAGAGGTTAGCAGGAAAATAGAAAAAACAAATGAAAAGTTGCCTTGTTTCATTACCCATTAGGCTGAGACATGGTATTTTTCTTTTCTTTTCTTTTCTTTTCTTTTCTTTTCTTTTCTTTTCTTTTCTTTTCTTTTCTTTTNTATTTTTCTTTTCTTTTCTTTTCTTTTCTTTTCTTTTCTTTTCTTTTCTTTTCTTTTTTTTTTTATTTTTGTGAGAGGTAGTCTCACTCTGTCGCCCAGGCTGGAGTGCAGTGGTGCGATCTCGGCTCACTGCAAGCTCCACCTCCTGGGTTCACGCCATTTTCCTGCCTCAGCCTCACCCGGCTAGTTTTTTTTTGTATTTTTTAGTAGAGACAGGGTTTCACCATGTTAGCCAGGATGGTCTCGATCTCCTGACCTCGTGATCCTCCCATCTCGGCCTATCAAAGTGCTGGGATTACAGGCTTGAGCCACCGCGCCCGGCGAGGCATAGTATTTGATCTTGCCAAATGTTGTGAAGTTTATGAAATACATGTCAGAACTTGAAACTCAGAGGACAATAGGGAAGAAATTTGTTCCAGTAACTTCTGTCCCCTACTGATCAAAGATAGCACCATTGGCATTGAAGTCCCACTCCTAGCTGTCTATCCGTGAGTGTTCATCAGACCCCTCTAGGAGTTCTAAGCTGTGTCTTCAAAAATGACTTGGGGCAGAAAACTAGAAAAAGCCCTTGCACAGGATAAGACACAGTCAGATTGCTCCTGTGAGGTTGAGGGACATCTTAAAGAAACAGGGAACCACATCAGTGGTTCTAGTAAGAGGTTCAGTCAAGATAATTTGGAGTGGTACACAAGGGCCCCCCATAGATTGGTTTAAATTTAAAACTAAACCAGATTTAAAGCACTAGGAATAGAAATGGAAAGAAAAGGGAGAAGGAGAAGTTACTGGACTACTTTCTAAATGCAACTTAATTATTTTGCCACCAAATATTTAGTTTTTTCTTTCACACGTAGTAGACATGGTCCATGTGGCCTTGAAGAGCATTTACATATCACTCTTAAACATTCAGTGTAGGCAAAGTTTACATCTTACTAAAATTTCCTCAAAAATAAGTTAAATCATTTTAAAAATATGTAATTATTAAAGAGCATTATTAAGGAAAGAAGCCTTCTGAATAATTTAGTTTTCAGGCTAATTGAAAGCTGAAACATAAATGATGTGAAAGACCTGGGGACTGGTAATTTTTTCTCCTGATGTAATAGAAAGAGCATTGAACTTGGATTTAGAATCTGTAGGTCTGAATGTTAATCCTGGCCCCTTGTTATTGTACAACCTTGGACAATAACATATAAAAATATTGAGACTCTCTTGGGTCTGGATATCTTTATAGGTAAAACTCAACTAATAAAACTTGCTTGCAAATGTTACTGTTGAATATAAGGCCGAACAAGATAATATGTTAGAAGATATTGTCCCCTGGACCACCTACCTTGGTCTTTATGACCTCACACAATTCAGAGATTTCAGACACCATGCCAAATTGGTCCTTAGTCTATGACTAAGTGAGGGCACCAGCTCCAGTGCCTCTTTATCTCTACTGCCTCCGAGGAGCCTTTAGGCATCTTCAGAAATCTCCTTACACTCACAAAATTTTGCACCCATGTAGGTCATTTCCAGCATTACCAACCTATGCTCATAACAACATAGTCCTCTGATTCTGCAATTGCACTTCTCAACATAGATTATTTTTAACATGTACTTTTAGATGGTATGTATTTTATCATTCTTCTTTCTCCAGGGTGGAATATTCCAGTGTTGAAGTTTTGCCCCAGTTGTTTAAAAGAATCATCTGTATCATCATCTTTACTCCAATGATCTGTTCAGATCTTGGCTGGCAAGAATCCTCTCAAAATGCTAAATACAGAAAATTAGGATTTTTGAGCCAATCGGTAACCTGGTATTGGTTATACTTTATTTAATCTCCTTCAGTTTTTTAAATATTCTTGACTTAACAGTTTCTACTTAAGTACAAAACCTCATGCAGATAATTCAACATGTTAAGTAGTACTCCTTAGCTAGCCATACTCAGAGCATGTTATGTTTTCCTGTGTTGTAAGATAGATCTTTCCCTAGAACCAGCCCATGTTCTTCTTGAGTATATAAAATTCCTTCGAGAAGTCAAAATGTAATGATTTTATTATAATGAGATATCAGAAACTGCCTCTGAAAGTTTGTTTTAGGTAGTTATAATCGCATACTTGATAATTGTAAATTATTCCATTTTAAAAATACAGAACCTTTGCAATCAAACATTTATATTCTGTAACTATCAATCTCACTAACAACAGACTTTCAAAGAGACTTCATAAAAATATGCAGTTAAAATTGTCTCTAAGGATGTTTTTTCCAAGTAGAATTAAGCCAGAGGGGAAAGCAGTCTTTTCCTAAAACCACACAGAGGCAAAAAACAGAAATCTTTAGAACTTCTGAGAAATAAATTGTAGAAATAAATTCTAATTAGAAATATTAAGAAGCTAGAGGTGAGTATAAAAGACAAAGGGGCACCTAATATGGGAATTTAACTTGCCAGAGTAGCTTGAGTTGAAAATATAAACGAAAAGTTGACTTTGTAATAAAAGAATAAACTAATACACTGGGGTAGAAAGCAGAGAGTTACCGAAGTTTTTAAGTTAAGCAACTGTTCTAGTAATATTCGCACACACTGAATATTCATCAGACTACTGTACTTGCTATGGCACTAATATACCATATAGATAATTTACCCATCCTGACTCTATACAGTAAGGAGGTAGTCTCTGCGATCGATCGATAGATAGATAGATAGATAGATAGATAGATAGATAGATAGATAGATAGATGTTAGACAGATATACGGATACAGACATTATTTGTCTGAATCATCCTAAATGCTTCAATATTTATCTCTTGAGTTAAAGGCTATTCCATAAGAGTAGCAAGAGGTTAATGAAATATTCTATTTTTAAGCTGAAAGAGAATTCTTCAGTGGTCATTAACTCCAACCTTTTATTTTGCAGACTTAAAACTGAGGCACAGAAAGTTGATTTGATTAGCTTAAAGATGCACAGCCAGTGTGTGCCAGAGTTAAATATTTTTATTCCTGAGCCAGTGCTCTGATAATTTCACTTAGTTGTGACTGCATAACTGATTGAAAAATAATATCAATTACACTTTTGGATATCAACAAGCTGAAATTTGCTACTGTGCTTAAAATATAGTGCCATGATGCCATCTTCTTAATGATAAATTCATAGGCAAACTGCTAGCCAAATTTTGCCAAATAATTCACTGTTTCTTACAATTAGAACATACTCTAGAACTCAGATATATTTTTTGAAATCCTCCAATTATAAAATTGCATTGCTTCTAGTATTCTTCTCACTGATGTCTTTGCTTTAGAAGTTTAGAAGTTATGTATTACTGGTAAATTTCTTCAAATACCACCAAATAGCTTCACCCTAGGCAAAAGTTTTTAAAAGCAGAAAAGTTCAAAAACAGCAGAGAACTACTGGTCTTCTGTATTTTCTATCAGTTGCATACATGTTTAATGCTTTTCTAAGAAGTTTGCTGTTTTTGGAGTAGACATATTGAGCATTTTAATAGTTAATATAATAAAGATGAAAATTATGTTTGATTTCAACTGAGTCACTTTTTAAACAGAGTAGCATAAAGACCCAGATATGGGCACAAGAAGAGATGGCAAATTTATATATTGTTTCAATACTAGACTACACAAATCCAGTCTTCAAATGATTTTTAAATAAAATTTTTTTCAAAAATGAATTATCAACCAAGTAAAATATGTGTGTGATTTTCTATGTACGAGTCTGAAGTAAACCTTAAATGTCTTAGGAAAGATGATGCCTGCCATGATCTCCCTCACATATGCAAGTTATGTGGTATGGAAAAAAAGAGATGATCCAGGACGCCAGATCCTCCATCTTTAAATTAATATTTACATTGAAATTGAAGGAACTTTGTTGCCTGTGCATAGGAACCCAGGATAAAAACAAGTGCCCAATGTTGCGTACATCTGCATTCATCTCAGGGCATAAATCCATATGTAGAGAAAAAGGTCCTCATAGGAGAAGTACTAGTAGGGGGAAAAAAAAACTAATATATATTTTTCTTTATTGGGATGTTTTGCTAAGATTACATATTTTAAAAATAAGTATGTTATATTAACAGATTAGAGAATAAAAAATAATTTAGCTGGTTTGATCTGTTTTATGGAGAATGAGGGTCACAAAACTTCTGAGATTCATTACTCATCTAGTTAACATAACCAAAGATTCCTGGTCCCACCTCATTCTGAAGGCATACCCTAACTCTTTCTGAGTCTGTCAGCCTCCACTTCTGTCAGTCCTATAGCATTGACTTTAATAGTCACACATTGTGTTTGTCTGTAAAAATTATTTCTAAAAGTTATATTTGTAAATATTTAAATTTGTTGATTCACATTTAAAAATGAAGCAGATTCAGCCTCTGTTCTGATTTTTTTTCCTCTAGAGCTTACTTATTGTTGCTAAATAAATAAAGGCAAATTATTTATTAATGTTCAGAATATTAATATTAAAAATTCAGAATGAAGAAATAATTTGGCTCCAAAAGTACCACTAAATAAAAAATATTTTACAGTGCTCAACCTGACTCAACAAAATATCTGTAAGAATATTTTATTCTTTATTACTGAATATTTTATTATTTATTATTGAACTTGATCTGTAAGAAAAGTAGTAAAGCTAATAGTATAATAGCTATTTTTTCTCCTGCTGAGTATTTCCTTCCTTCTTCTCTTCCTTTCTTTTCTTTCTTTCTAAGGACAAACATTTTGCACCTGCCTTTTCATAGTTAGTGGAATGGGATTACAGCAAAAGAGAGAGAGAGCATGTCTGAGCTCATGAAACTTACATCCTACTGTGGGATATGGACAATAAGCAAGAAAATAGATGGTAGATATTAACAATATAATTATAGGTTGTAAAAAGTTCTAATAAAGAAATAAGGCAAAATGAGATGACAGAGAGTAACTAACAGAACTCAACTTTGGCTAGAGGATCAGAGAAGATCTCTTTGAATAGATGATCTTTGCAAGGAGCCCGAAAGATAAGGAGAAGTCACTCTGAAAGGGAAACCGAACTGGAGGCAGAAGCAAGACGCTGAGATGGGAAAGTGTCTCACAGACAGTAGATGGCCAGTGTGTCTGGAGCACAGTGAGCATGAAGGAGAGTGCTATGGAAAGCTGAATGTGACGAGATTATGCAGAGTTTGGGAGGCTAGGACAACTATTTCTGGTTTTATTCTTGGTGCAATGTGAAGCTCTTAAAAGACTCTAATGAGAGAAGTCTACGTGGCATGCTTTGTTTCAGAAAGATCATTCTGGCTGCTGTGTGGAGAATAGAAGCTGAAGTTAAGAAGGAAAATGAGTAAGAAAGTTATTGAAGTGATCAAAGAACAATGGTGGTCTTAGAAAAAAGTGAGAGTACCTCAATATTATACCACCATTGAATACAGAACATGCAAATACATATGTTCATGCCTGTTACCCCAGCACTTTGGGAGGCGGAGGCGGTCAGATCACTTGATGTTAGGAGTTTGAGACCAGCCTGGACAACATGGTGAAACCCCATCTCTACAAAATTACGAAAATTAGCCAGGTGCGGTGGCATGCGCCAGTAGTCCCAGCTACTTAAGAGACTGAGGCAGGAGAATTGCTTGAACCTGGGAGATGCATGTTGCAGTGAGCCAAGATCATGCCACTGCACTCCAGCCTGGGAGACAGAGTGAGACTTCATCATTAATTAATTAATTAATTAATTAATGTAAAAAGTCTTGTGCAATTTTAAGTCGATCTCTGTTCATTGCAGAACTTCCCCCCCCCCTTTTTTTTTTTTTTTTTATCATGAATCCTGCATCTTTGAAGAGTCTGCAATTTCTTGGAAGTTAAAAGAAAGTTTATTTCCTTCAGGTTAAGGAAATACAAATGCTTTCCGGCACATTCGTTGGTGGTACTAATCCTCAGAATTAAAACTTTAGCAAGCTGAGGCTTAATGCACCAAGATGACATCTAGGCTGATAAAAATTATAGCAGCTTCACCCCTTTTAAATGTAAATATCTGTGTGCTTAGACTGATACATCCTATAATAGCAAGATATTCAGAAGATGGTCAAATCTTTTAAACACAAGGATAATCAGAGAATATGCTTAAATAGAACTTTCTTTATTCTCAAACTACACATTCACAATTTTATTCTGATAACACATTTATGAATCTACTTATTTTATCATTTGTTTTTGTAGAACTTCCAGCTGTTTCATTTATACATGTGTTGAATATATTTTATATGAAAATAAAACCTTGTGTTTAGTTTTAGTTCTTGTGGTACAGAGTGCTATACAATGCATGTGTTAGATGCTATGTAAATGTTTATAAAATGACTGTGTTTTTTGAATTCCATTTTGAAACCCTACATACAAAATCAATCATAGACAATAGTTGTATCCTTAATCACACCTGATTATTTCACCAATGTTGAGACACATAGAATGTTCTCATTTCAGAAAAAATATTAATTAAAAAAACCATTCTCATTCTATGTTATAGTAAAATCAATTTTCAAATAGCATATCTTCAGTTATTAATTAATGATGGCCACCCATGAAGTACAGACCTATAACTATTACTATTGCTATAACTATTACTATTGCTATAACTATTACTATTGCTATTGTTATAACTATTACTATTGTTGCTAGGAAGGGGTGTCTCCTTTATATAATTTTCCAGTGAAGCTCTGGTTTTAACATCATCCCCAACCATTAGAAGCTGCTTGATAGTTATTTTACAGATTTTTTTTTTTTTTGAAACAGAGTCTTGCTCCGTCGCCCAGACTGGAGTGCAGTGGCATGATCTCAGCTCCTGCAACATTTGCCTCCTGGGTTCAAGCAATTCTCCTGCTTCAGCCTCCCTAGTAGTGGGACTACAGGTGTATACCACCACACCAGGCTAATTTTTTATATTTTTAGTAGAGACGGAGTTTCACCATATTGGCCAGGCTGGTCTCGAACTCCTGACCTCGTGATCTGCCCACCTCGGCCTCCCAAAGTGCTAGAATTACAGGCGTGAGCCACTGCACGCGATCCAGATTTGTTTTCTACTATAACTTTCAATTTGCAAATAGATATAAAAACAATTGGCTATTCTAATGCCTTATTTTATTTTATTTTATTTTATTTTTTTTTTTGAGACGGAGTCTCGCTGTGTCTCCCAGGCTGGAGTGCAGTGGCGTGATCTCAGCTCACTGCAAGCTCCGCCCCCCGGGTTCACGCCATTCTCCCGCCTCAGCCTCCCAAGTAGCTGAGACTACAGGCGCCCGCCACCACGCCCGGCTAGTTTTTTGTATTTTTAGTAGAGACGGGGTTTCACCATGTTAGCCAGGATAGTCTCGATCTCCTGACCTCGTGATCCACCCGCCTCGGCCTCCCAAAGTGCTGGGATTACAGGCTTGAGCCACCGCGCCCGGCCTCTAATGCCTTATTTTAAGCATTACAATTCAGAGACTACTTTCATTACATTAATTTAAGATAATCTTTCAAAATTAATTTATAACTTAAATGAGGTCCCTCAGATATTTATAATTTTTTAACATTTTAATGGCTATAATTAATAATTGAAAATTAATTAAAATTTGTATGCAGTGAATTTTAAAAAACATTTTAATAGATATATAACATTATGACAGACTTAATTTATTCATCTCTCTGGTGAGTCATCTCAAATTAGTCATAGTTCCTCTAGCGATAATTACAAATTTTGGAAACTGCTTAGCTACATTTTAAGATTAATTACCTGTAGTAAGTTAAAAGTATGCTAAAATACAAAAGCATTTAAATATGAATAAAACACCTATGTGTTTCACACTTTTAACATTGTATTTTATACTTTAATAAAAAATGAACATGCATAGAATGTCTATGTTAGTGTAGGCTAATGAAATATAAATATCTGCATCACAATTGAATGCAAAATTATGAAATTATAGTTATATATTTAAATAACATCTTTCTTATAAGGGAAGGAATATTTTTTATGGTTGATCCTTCTTATATGGTAAAATATTTCTAAACAATGCTTTCATATGCCTTGACTAATTAATGTTAATATTAAGGAGTTTGCACCTAACAGAAGTGTTTCCTCTTCCTTTACATGATTTTTTTTATAACCCCTTAAAAATGAATGAGTTGTGAAGAGCATTCTGGAGTGGGCTACTGGAGCCATGGCAGATGGCAGGCTGCTGGCGACACTACTAAGAACCACAAGTAGGTTCAGCATTTTCCTTCCAGATCCCACAATGATGAGCGCCGCCAAGGGAGTCCTACCCTCACAGGGTGAAGTGTTCAGTCTTCACAGAAAACAACCTTGGACCTAGCAATTGGTAATTAGCAAACTTAGATAATGAAGAAAGAAAGTAAACATTCTTTAGACATGGGTGTAGAAAAGAAAGAACATACTGGCCGTTTCAATATCAGCAAGGTGTCAATAGTCAATTTTCAGGAAGATACAGATGACACTGTGAATTTGGCTTTAGTGAAGCATATCATGATGAAGAAGGTGATGTAGCTGGAGAGGCTGCTGCTGCTGATTATGATGAAGATCATGATGATGATGATAATGTGAGAATTCATCTGATTCTGAAAATCCAGATGACTCTGAAAATGATTCATTCAGGAAAAGAAGAATCTGTTGCAGGACTCCAAGCTGCTGAGCACCTTGAAGAAACAGAGGATTTCCCTAAACAAAATATATGCCAAAAAAAATCATAAAATGATGTGTATTAAATCCAGTGGTTCATGACTCCACTCATAATGCTTTGTATTCAAAATTAGTCTTAATGTTATATTGCACAGTGGAACACTGCTTATAGGCAGAGACCTTTGTGTTATAATGTTAAAAGGGCCTTTTAAAATAATTACAAGGTATGTTTCATTTCAGATGCCATGGATTAAACTTTTATGAGCAAGATTATCACCATTATTATAAAAAGTAATTGTCATATACAAGAAATAAATACAAAACTCAACTTCCAAAAAATGCACTTCAATACCACATAAATTTAACAGACTGCACATATATAGTCATATTAATCAGGTCAAGCTGAATTGCTAAATCAAACATAGAAAAAAGACCAACTTTCTTGAAATTACTACAAAATTGCAACATCACTGGCCAAATAGAATTAAATATAGATAAACCGGAGAAATTTATTGACCATAGAAACATTGATACAATTAATGATTGATTCACCTTCAACTATTCATGTTTTAAATAGTTCCGAAAAATTGTAGCTAATATACACTAAGCCCATGCTTGGGAGATAAACAAGTATAAAAAAATATATTTTAGGATGAAAAAGTAGCCTGATGGTAAAATTTATTTTTTAAAAGACACTGATGTACGACAGAAATCATTTTTAGGGAAATACTAGTGAAATGCTAATAATAAACATAAATAAGTTTACCTCTAATATAAAATTTACTGTTTTTTATTTAAGCTCCTAGGAATGTCCTCCTATTTATTATCACTATATTTATTAAAATGTACTGAGTTTATTTCCATTAACCTAAGATATATTGTTTATAACAGAAACTCATTTATGTCTAATTCTGTTGGTTTCTGAAGTAGTTTAGGCTCTTGGTAAAGACCCTCAGGAGTAATTGTCCACAACACAAGACTATTATGCCATCTAGCATGTTTAACAGGACACATGACTAGAATATCAATTATGCCCAACATCAGTGCTGAGATCAGTTAAAGAAATCAGCTTAGCAACTTTCTCCATAATGCATGTCTCCAGACAACACTCTATCTAAGTAGCAAATATTTGCTGTAATTTATTGGTATTTACAGAATACAATAAGCAATAGATTCTTTGATTCCATTTTGTTTTCTGGAGTACATATAAATTAGGTAAATCAGCGCTAAGATGACACATGGCCAGTCATGAATAAAAATAACAAAATTAGATGCAGTAACACTTTGTAACAACTTAAAAATCAACTTCAAATGCAGAGATTTTCTTTGCTTGTGTTTTCAAGACCTCCATCCACTCCCGCTTTCAACTGTTTTCTTTAGGACTTCATTATGTTCTTTGGCAGACTATTTCACACTCTATTAGTTACAGTCAATTTCATCGCATCACTTGAAGTATAAATGCCCACAGTTCTCTGCACCTCTTAAAACTACATCTCTTCCTTCTTGGTATTTAATAACCGGTAGCCTGGCACTTGAATTAGGGAATAATTTTACCTCTTCTACCCAAATAGTCTTAAGTGAGGAAAACTCTATTTGTCAATTTTAAATTCTATATTGTATGAAGATAAGTTGCATATCTATTTTATAAAAGAAAAATTGTCCAAAACTTAATAATAAGGAAAATAATGTGGGTTACACATCCTTTCAGTTTTATACAGAGGTAAAAGCTTCACAAGGATTGTCCAGGAGAATGCAACTGGTTCATTTTACTAGTAAAGGTCACAGATTTCATTACTTGTTAATTTGCAGAATTTGTCCAATAAAGGTGGAAACAATTTGTCTGCTAGAACAGATAACTTCCACAATTCATAAACTACAGAAAATTAAAGAGTTTTGTATCCAACTCAGCAATCTTATAATAAATTTTTTTTGATAAATTGACTACAAATAACCTAACTTCTTAAGTGCTGTTTGAACCAGTCATAACATCTTATAGGTTTCTTTACTAATAAAAGAGTTAAATAAAATATTTGACATATTTATTTTATATTTGCCTGAAGGACATGATTTTACTCTTTTGCAAATTATATTTTAACCTATGCAATAATTAAAATCCCTCCAGATAATATAAGGAGTACGTTAAAGTCACAGAGCCTATCTACATTCTTACTAAGATAATCAAACACTGATCTAAAGCTGTATTATTAGCATTGCAGTGGGAGGAGACTGATTGAATTTGCCTTTGATATATATCTTACTTTGTCTTAATCATTGTCTTTCAAGTACTTAACAGTTGGCAACATGCTAGGTGAATGAGTTTTCAAAAATCTGTTATTTCAGTAAAATAATAGAGTGTAGCATCATTAAATGCATTTATAGTCCTAAGACCTCATAAAAAATGATTTTACACAATAATTTAGGTATATTTTATTTAAAAGTATATCACATACCAATACCAATATACATCATATTTAATAAAATTCTCAAATGCTATATTCAAGAATTTGTTAAATACCATATCCTCAGATAGACATTTACAATGATGCCTATCCAGCCAGTTGCAATTTTTTATTAAGAAAATTATATTGCTTCTCACTTCTGCAAAAATATGTTTCTAATACAGCATCAAAATATGGATTGTTAAACACTGCCTTGATTATGTGTCATTATATTTATCTGTTCAAAAATGTTATTTTTTCAGTAAAGAATACAGAAATGTAGAAAAATATAAAGTATGTATTAGCAGGTGAAATGAGCTCGAGTGAAATATAAGGCAACAAAATATGGGACTGCACAAACTATATTAAGTTCATAATTATTTCTAATACTTGCCACAAAAGGAGCACATGTAAATATCACCCATAGAAGCAAACATGAACAATTGAAAGAAGTTGAATAGTACTATTTACTTTGAACTCATCAAAGTAAAACTTAAATTCTCCATCCATATCATTAGTATTTATGCTAATATATAACTTATTTTGCTTAGAAATAGTTGCTTTAGGTGTTCAGAGTTTATTCATATATTTGTGATGACCTAAATGTTGTCTTTAGGCCCCTTAAATAAACTTATGTTCATTTGGGTTGAGATAGAACATTTCTAAAAAATATCATCTGCTTGATTTTTGCCTGGGTACTGCTTCAGATAAATCATTTCCAGGTGCCTGGGGATATAAAATATACTAAAGAACATTATCATAATTCTATTTCAGATATAGATGGATCAGAGTAAATAAAAGTTATTTCCTTCAGCTACTTTCCCAATATCAACTAGATAGCCAAACTCACCAGAATGAGGCTTAAAATTAATGAAGCTTTTAGAAATAAGACTGCAAATAAGGCTCTCAACTCACACTTAAATCTCCAAGTATATTGTGTTCCTGTGGTTAAATGTCCAGCAAGCTGATTTAATTGCATTCTAAGCCTTAAATTATCTATGTAGGTAATTTAGCAGAGAAATTATTATATTCTCCAAGTGACATAAATACAGCTAAACAAAATTTGATCTAGGAATGCTTAAAATTTTTCTTTCGTCAGTGTGCTACAAATATCTGTGATACCATGAATTGGCTGATGGTAGTAGATATTAGCAGTAGGATTAATTTTATTTAAGGTGTGGTTGTAAAAATAGATACAGAAAAATCAAAGTTTGTCTGAATTGAAAATTGTATAAAACAAGTAGAGGACTAGAGCTTCAGAGTTTATGAGCAGGCTATGGGAATATTACTCAACTTTTCATTCCTTGATAAGCTTTATGTTTCATATTTTTCAGTGAAGAATAGCACATATGAATATGTTCAATTCATATGTGTAGAGTTCAAATAGTTATCACAAAATAAGAATACAAAGATGATTAGCACCAAACTCAAGAAAAACAGCTGGTATTGCAATCACACCAGAAGCCTCTCTCATGTTATTTTATAATGGTGACCCTTCCTTTATCACCAAAGGTATTTTCTCTGTGAATTATAACAGCCATGATTAATTTTTCCTACTTTGGAACTTTAAATCAATGAAGCATACAGTATACATTTTTGACTGGTTTCTTTCACTCAATATGTGTTTGCAGAATCAATTTATACTATTAATTTACCAGCAGTTATTTCATATTTCTTGAAATATTTCTTCATATAGTATTCTAAGATATGAATACGGCTTATTTATTCATCCACTAATAATGGACATTTTGGAGGTTTTCACTTTGGGGCTAGTGAAAATAATGCTCTCTTAGCAAACATAGACAAATAAGAACACATCAAACTCAAAAACTTCTGTGCCCCCAAAGAAAGAGTCAACAGAGTAAAAACGCAATCTGCAAAGAAAAAATATTTGCAAATCATATCTGATAAGAGATTAGCATCTAGAATTTATAAGGAACTTCTGCAACTCAGGAACAACAAAATTAAAGTTGATTAAAAGTGAGCAAAGAATGTGAATAGGCAATATCTAAAAGATATACAAATAGTTAATAAACATAAAGATGTTTAACATTACTAATTGTGGGAGAAACACAAATCAAAACAACAATGAGATTATAATGTCACATCTATCAGGATGGCCTATCAGAAAAACCAAACAAACAAACAAACAGACAAAAAATAAAATAACAAGTGTTGGCAAGGATGTGGAGAAGTTGTGCCCTTGTGCACTATTGGTGGGAATGTAAAATGGTTTTTTTCACTATAAAAAATAGTATAGAAATTCCATGTGATTTGGCAATACCACTTTTGGGTATTTACCAAAAGAATTCAAAGCAAGATCTCCAAGATATAATTGCACACCCATATTCATAGCATCATTATTTACAATAGGCAAGAGGTGGAAGCAAATCAAATATCCCTCAACAGATGAATAGACAAAGAAAATGTAATATATTCACACAATAGATTATTTGGCCTTATAAAGAAAAGAAATCCTATCATATGCCACAACAGGACCAAACTTAAGCATATTATGCTAAGCAAATTAAAGTAGTCACAAAATGACAAATACTATATGGTTCTACTCCTACAAAGTATTTGAATTAGTTGAAAGCATAGAAATAGAAAGCAGCAAGGTAGTTGCCAAGGCTGCGGGAGGGACATGTGAGAGAGGAAATTAATGCTGAGTATAGAGTTTCAGATGAAAAATTTCTAGAGATCAGTTGCTCAGCAATGTAAATATAGTTCATACTCTTAATTGTACATTTAAATGGTTATCATGGTAAACATAATGTTATGTTATTTCACCAAAATAAAAATATAGAAAAAATGATACTTCTCTGACATTTTTGTGCATGTCCTTTGGTGCACATATGTGCATGTTTGTTGGGAATATACTTTGGAATGGAATTCTTAGGTTATAGAGTGTATATGTGCTAAGCTTTAGAAGACACTGTTTAGTAGTTTTCAAAAAAGAGTCAACAATTTATTGTCTCATCAGAAATGGGATTGTTCTATATCACTGTGAGCACTTGGTATTATTTGTATTTTTAATTTCATTCATTATGGTTGATATTGTAATGAGATTTCATTTATTTGAAGTGGAATGAAGCTAAGCACCTTCTAATATATTTATTGGCCATTTGGATATCCTCCTGTATGAAGAGTTTGTTCAGTTCTCTCATATATTTTTCTGTTGGACCATCTGTCTCATTTTTATTTATTTGGAGGAGATCTTTATGTATCTTGAACATGAAACTTCTGACTATTATACATATTGCAAATACATTCACCTACTCAAAGACTTGACTTTTCCCTCTCTTAATAATAGCATCTTTTGATAAGTGGGAATTCTTTATTTTAATGAAAGCATTACTAATATTTTTGTTAGTACTGTTTATGTCCTATATTATAATCTTTCATTAAAAATTATTTGTTATTACCTTTAAGACACCTTATTATTTGTCATTTACATTTAGACACAGAATTAACCTGGAATTGAAATTTATCTAGGGTGTCAAGTACTGATTGATGATTTTCCTGTGTTTTTGTATGTACATTAGACTCAGCACTATTCATCGAGAAAATCCACTCTTGTCTTACGATTTGCTGCTACATCTTTATTATAAATTAACAGTCATTGTTCATGTGTACACTTATTCCTGTAGTCTGTTATATTAGATTATTTGTCTGTCATTGTGCCAATCATTTAGTGAAAATGAATGTTGATATTCAAATTTGTCTTATTTTAAGGTGATCCTACTGTTAGCTTTTAAATTTTTAATATAAATTTAGTCATATAAATTTACATAAATATAACTGATAGGATGTTGGTTGATATTACACAGAACCTTTATGTTTTCTACCAAATCAGTCTATAGCAGAGAATGCTACACACTTAATTTAATGAAAAAAGGCCCCCAAATTAAGGGAGAATATATTGTCATTCTCATACCTTATTCAAAAGATGAGTTCCAATAATAGGCAGTAAGTTTCAAAAAGAGATAACACCTCAGAACCTTTGGATTCCTTACTCTCTGGTAATAATAAATATTCATGCCTATCACCTTGATTTGTTCCACAGCCCTCCTTAAGGAACAAAAATACTTGGACACAATTCAAAGAACACCATCAGATACACGAGATCTAGATTCTGGTCCCAAATTTGTCATTCTGAGGTGTGTAACTTGACAATTTGTTGAATCTTACTGGATTTTATTTCTGTCAAGAATAAAATTAACCAGGTACATTTTATTATTCCTAAGATCGCTTCCTTCAGTTTAAAAACATTACACTCTTTTAAAATAATCTTTGGCTTTGCTTTAAAGATTTTTCATTTAAAAGTTGATGGGCAGGGAGTTCCCCTCCCCCTAGGATATAGAAACACAGAAAGGAAGAACATTTTACCCTAAAAAAATATTAAAAGATTGATAAATTTTAATATATAGACACAGAGGAGGCATGTAAGTGACTACACCTGGGGAACAGACTCATGTCACTGAAGCGATAAATGCTGAAAGAACTTACTGGTTGAAAAGATGGTGGATGGTAGAGTATTAGATCATTTTCAGATTTGCTATAAATATATGAGACCGGGTAATTTATAAATAAAGGAGGCTTAACTAGCTCACATTCTGCGGGCTATACAGGAAGCATGACACCAGTATCTGCTTGGCTTCTGGTGAGCCCTTGTGGAATTTTACTCTTGGCGGAAGGTGAAAGAAAGTAGGTTCCATCACATGACCAAAGAGAGGACAAGAGAGAAACACCAGGGAGGTCCCAGGCTCTTTTAAACAGATCTCATATGAACTAACCGAGCAAGAATTCACTTATCACCAAAGAGATGGTGCATTCATGAGAAATCTGCTCTTATTCGTGAGAGATCTGCTTTCATTCATGAGAGATCTGCTCCTTTAATCCAATCACCTCCCACCAGGCCCCACCTCCAACATTAGGAATCACATTTAAACATGAGATTTGGAGCAGACAAACATCCAAACCATATCAGGTGGTTAGTGATGTAATGCCATCATTTACTCTTGTCTCTTCACACTTTTCAATTTGCTAATTAGAGATCATATCCAATTAATTTTAACAGAATACGCCTATGTCTAAAAAACAACAATAAAAAGTGGCAGTCCCCTATAGGAGTATGAAAGCACATATTTGTAGAAAAAGTCTAATGAGTATTTCAAGAAAAGAAATTAACATCCAAATGTGTTTTTAATAAAATATGTTTACATAGATATTAAGTAATTCTAGGATATGCACAAAATTGTAAGTAAACATTTTCAGAAATGTATATTTTATTTCTTTCCATGACTGAGGGTGATCTTATATTTTAGAGGGCATCATTTTAACCAGACTACATGAAAACAGTAATACAAACATTTCTTAAATACCACATGGAGAGTACATATGTACAGCAATTATTAACCATATTTGTCATCGCATTAGTATTTTCTTGATATAACTATATTGGTTACTGTCTTTTAGACTACACACAAGACTTTGATGAAGTGCATACTAAATATGCTATAATAATTGTTTGCAGGTTCTGTTAAATATCACCGTGCTTACTAAATCATGCTTTGCCAATGTTATGATTTACAGTAATAAAGTTATGCTATGTTATTTTTTTGGAAGTTTGCAGCATATGGTGCCATATGCCAAGGGCATACTAATTAATGAGAAAATTAGCACATAGATATTACTTCACAATAATGCATCTAGAGCCAAGACTTAAAGTGTAACTCAGAAAGCAATATGAAATGTTAAGGTTAATGTTACGTCAAACTTAATATTGATCCATAGTAATATCCATAGCAATATACAAACTAAATACTGTGGTCTTTTGAACAATGAGAACATAGAAAATGTGTTATTTATACAGTTACTCAATTGTTCTCTTTCAGATAAGAATTATGCTGAGACATAGCAGTACCTCAAAAGGTGATAGAGGTAGTAAGCTGCAGAGTTGGAACTTGAATCCAGGACCTCAAGCTCCAAATCCAGAATTCCTCACTTTTCCCCCACGACCTGATATAGAACTGGAGAAAAATAAATTTGGCTTATTTAATTGAGTATAGCAGATCCCAGGAACTATTTCTTGTTTAACAATTACTTTCAAGCTTAATTTGCCTCTATTTAAGTGTAACTAAGACATCATCTTTAGGATAAACATCTCGGAATTCTTTCTGAATTATCCCCAAATCTTAAGTTTAGGTGTGAATTTGACAATCTGCATTGCTGCCAACAGTAGTTGGAAGATTACTACCTGAAAATCGAGGAAGTTTGCTTCAGCTACATGCCCTTCCCTGTGGTAAATGTGCAGGTCATGGCACAATACTTGAGGAAATAAATGTTAGTGCCTTAAAATAAGTGTTGATATTCAAATTTCTCCTATTTTACCCTGGTAAATGTGTAAGTCATGGCACAATACTTGAGGAAGTTGAGCAAATAAGTTTGCAGTAAATAACCTGTGTTATAAAATGCACAACACTAAAAATAAAACTAAACACGACAACTATGTACTTTAACTTATGATTCATAGATTTTGTAGGCCAATTCTTTGCAATTGGAAAACACAAAACTTTTCCAACTTTGAAGACTAGAAACAAAAAACAAACTGCAAGAAAACATGAAGTTCATCTATATTTGTTCTGTAGGAGGACTCCTTCGTGTAGTTTGCAGACAGTCATGAATCCCCTTAGGTTAGCAGCTGTCAACTTCAATTCTCATTTTATCCACTCTTTCCATTCCAAAGACTTTAGACCAACATTTTTAGGAAAAAAAAAGATATTTTCATTTAAGTACCAAAATCACCAATGCTACCAACCAGAGGAAAGCAAAACACTTTCAGAAAATTGGTTGCTGAGGCAGGTTCACAAGGATTATTCTGAGAACTACTTTGCAAATGGAAAAAATGAAGCCTAAGAGACTTACATTAAATAGGGTATTAAAGTATGTTTAAATACACAAATCGAAAAGCATGACCACTAATAGAACCATGTCACCCTTGTTAAAAATATGAAAATTGGCCGGGCACGGTGGCTCAAGCCTGTAATCCCAGCACTTTGGGAGGCCGAGACAGGTGGATCATGAGGTCAGGAGATCGAGACCATCCTGGCTAACACGGTGAAACTCCGTCTCTACTAAAAAAATACAAAAAAACTAGCCGGGCGAGGTGGCGGGCGCCTGTAGTCCCAGCTACTCGGGAGGCTGAGGCAGGAGAATGGCGTAAACCCAGGAGGCGGAGCTTGCAGTGAGCCGAGATTCGATTACTGCACTCCAGCCTGGGTGACAGAGCGAGACTCCATCTCAAAAAAAAAAAAAAAAAGAAAAGAAAAGAAAAGAAAATCATTAACAGATTTTATTGACTCTTCAAAGACCCTTTATAGTGAACTTTGAACCTTAAAAAGCAAATCATTTTAAGCAGGCATTACTGATAAAGCTGATTCTTTTCTAAATTTATTTTTTATCATCTCAAGTGCATAGAAATTTTTCTTTCCCTATACCCCTTATCTGCATTTTATTTACTCTTTTATACTTTGCATAAACTGTAATAGATTATTTTATAAAAGGTATTAAATGCCAACTAATTCATAAACTGGCTAAGCTGAATTAATTTTCTTAAAATCTGAATTATGTATGCCCAGAATGTAGTTTAATTGCAGTCAATATTAGAAAAAAAAAATCTAATTAACTTCAGACTACAACAAAAATCTACACATGTAAAAATCTTTGGGAGTATTCCATGAGGACAGATATTTAGAAACATCTGACTCCAATTTGGGGGAAAAATATATATATATATGAGATTTGCAACCAGAAGCCAAATTCATTTTATTCATTTCTCAGTCGTTAAGGCTTAATGTATATTTAGAGAAATTGCATAGTTACTTTTAATGTTATTATCTTCAAAAATGTTGTATTAGTTTTTCTTTCAGTCTTTAAGAGTTACACAATGTTTCTTGTATTCCTGAATGGCAAATAACATAACTACATATCCATATCATAATAATGAAAGCAATTCTCATCATATAATGTTACACATTTCTTCCCTCTACATGAAGGCCTCCTGGCATTTTTATGTCTTTTATAGAGCCATCCTCAAAATGGAAAATTTGGATAGATTTTGCAATAGTCCTAGTAATGCTAATTGCCAGTGAATTAATCATCAAATTAAGGTTTAAAGAGCTGGAGGTAATCATTATAAGAAAATATAATTGATTTACTGTGTCTTAAAATATATGTGGAGTGTATTACACAGGAATTGCATTCAGCTGGTAGTCAAACTCTTCCTCCCTGCCAACACAATGCCTTAAACTTACTGTCCATTTTTCTCTCACATACACAAAATTTAGCAGTTGGTAGTCAAGATCAGGTATGGTAACTCTGCAATATAAGCTGGAATCCAGTCTCCTATCTTTTTGTTCCTCCATCTTTAGCATTTGGCTTCTGTCCTCAAGTTTACCTTACAGGTATATTTGGAGCTCCAACCATCACATCCACAGTCCACGAAGGAGGAAGAACGAAATGAGTTTTCTCAGATGCTGTATCAGAATTTTACTTAAATTCCATGCAAACCCTATTTATGCAAGAGAAAACTATAGCTGTAGTTGCTAACTACTGGGCACATTGCCATCCAAAATAACACAGGAGTTCAATTACTGAAAAAGAAGAGATAGATGGTTAGCAGGCAACTAGCAGCCTCCCTCACAGGCTCTTAAACTACACAGTTGTCAACTGTTAGTGAGCATCAGTGTAAACAAAATAGCTAGAAAAACAGACATTAGCTATTTCATTTACTTTAAGAGAATCTGTAGAATCTCCTTTCTGGAGACCTTAAAATTTTAAGTTATTTTCACAAGCATGAAATTTCTTTGATTACATTTATTTCCTCAGACACTTAGTATAGTATTGAAGAAATCTATTACACATACAAGGAATTCATCTTTGCTTGGTAAAATAGTAAATAGCATGTAAGACAAAATAGAATAAGGCTAAATAGCAATTAGCAATTACGTTCGAGGGATCAAAGGAAAAACATTCGTTCGGCCTGAGATCATTTTTAAAAGTTTCACAATGATAATAGATTTAAGAGTAGGTATTTATAAATAAACTTAATAAATATCTATAGAAAATACATATTCTTGGTTGAGAAATTGACCCATTAGGTTATTTTAGTCTATTTGGAATATACCTTCTCAACTCCTGACCATTTCTCAAGCAAATGTAATCAACTTTTCGTTCCACCATAGTACTCACAATGATCATGCTAATTTCATTCGTTTCAATATATTTATTGCAACAATTGAGGAGCGTCTAAATAAAACCCCAACAGATATTTATGTTTATATTCACCATATCCTTAATATATGGCACTGTTAGATATCCTGTATTTTAACTCCTCCATTCTACAATTATTTATTGAATATCTGATCATTGCTGGGTCTCAGTTATGAAAACCTCCTACATCTCTACCACCATCCTCCTCCCAGCCCCAAGTAAAAAACCAAATACAGCATTTCGGTCGTCTTGAATTTTTACAGTTAACCTTTTTGAATGTTCCTGAAATGACTTCTTCATTTAACTTGCGTTGTCTCACAGGGTGTAGTCAACGACATTGACTGGGTAACCTCTTAGATAACACTTATATTTCAGGATCATATAAAAAAATGCTATTAAGTCAGAATGAACAGAATGTCTTACTAAAATTGATACAATTTTATTTCAAGAAACCATGTTCATGACTAGACTGATTACTAAGAAGAAGTAAGTTGGACATTTATGTTGTCTGTGATCTTTGAAATAGCAACAAACTCAGAACACATTTAAAAAAAAAAAAAGAAATTAAGATCAGATCTCTATGAATGATAAACTGGATATGAGAACTATGTAATGAAAATGCGTTGTTGCTTAAAAGCCAAGGGAAAGCAGTGGACAAAATCTGCAAGTATCTGTTGGACATTTACTTAGCATTATATCTTTGTGTAAGCTATTGTCAACTACCATTTTGCTTTGATGGTGCTCAATGATTCACCAACTAAAATCCATGCCTGACTTGAGGAATAGAGTGACGCTTTACTTCTTTTTTTTAATCCCTTTACTGTGAAAAATTTCAATTATATACAATAATAGAGAAAATTGCATAAAAGACCCCAAAGTACCTATTAACCAAGATTTAATAATTGGCAGCTGATAGACAATCTTGTTCCGTCTATAACCAGCACCACACTAGCACCACTTACCAAATTATTCTGAAGCAAATGCCTACCATAATGTAAAATAACATAATATCTATAAGGATTTTCATATTTTTTTCTGGAAGCTAAGAACATTTTAAAAATATAACCACAATATACTTAGAAAAATTTAAAAGTTCACAAACATTTATTAATAGGAACAAATATTCACCCAGCATTCGTATTTCCTGATTGTCCTGATTGGCCTGATTGCCTCATAGAATTTTAACAAAGCATTTGTTCAAATCATAATCCAAGTAAATGCCATACATGACAAATGACAGAAATATTTCCTAAGTCTCTATTAATCTATAAATTTTCTCTACGATTCTTTTATTCTTGCAATCTACATGTGGAAGGAACAGTATCTTTCTTGTAGTTTCCCACAGTTTAAATTTTTCTGATAGCACTTCTCTCGTGTCATCTAACATGTCTTCTGTTACCTATATTTTCTGTAAATTGATGATACAGAGGTGGCACCGATTCAGATTTATTATTTTTTGTGTCAAGGATACTTCATACATGTCAGGGCACAGATCCACCATGAGTAATATAACATCTGGCTGTCTTCTGTTTGCCTGTGTTTGATATTACCAGTCACTGATGCTCAGTGGCAAGATGTATTATTTCTGTTTCAAAATGGTCACTGCCAAATTCCATCACCTTTTCTTTATGTGTTAGCTATAATACTTCTGTGAAAAGGAGTCTCCTCTTAGTAATTATATAGTACAGATGATATAGGAAAAGCAGAATAAGTGCTTGATACTTTCTCTTTTGTTTACAAGCATTCACAAGTTTACTCCTTAGTCTTCTCCAAATTATGAACGAATTCTTTTCGTTGTCATTTTAAAGTCTTGCAGTTATTATCCTAGACAGATGCCCATTTTTGGCTAATGGAAAGCCTCTACATGTTGGCACTAAAGTTCTTGTAACATGACATGCTGTAGTTTGGTTTCAGCAGTGTAACAATTTCATTTAAATGAAATCACCAAGTATGTAATCTTTTGTGTCTGAATGTTTCCACTCACCACAATGTCTATGAAATCCCTCCTATTTCTTGAGTGTATCAGTAGTTATTATTGTAGAGATGTACCCCATCATATGAATGTAAAGCAATTAATACATTCGGTCACTTGGTAATGGTTACTTTAATGGTTCCAGTTTGAGACTACACTGTGTTATAAATAATCCTGCTTCTATGAACATATATGTTCATTTCTCTTGAGCAAATCACTAGGAATTGCTAGGTCACATGATAATAGTATTTTTAGCTTGCCAAGTGTTACTAAACTTTTTTCTAAAGTGTTTTTATACCACCAACAGAAATGTGTAAGATATTTCAGTTCCTCTGGCTCCTCACCTGCACAGGCACTGTCAATTTTTTTGAGTTTTATCTATTCCAGAGAACATGAAACGTTAACTCATTGTGATTTTAATTTACATTTCTTTGATAACTAATGATATTGAGCATTAGTTAATGTAATTGTTTGATACTCCTGTAACATTTTTGTACAATGCATATTCTAATCTTGCATCATTATATTTGGGTGTTTGTCTCTGTATTGAATTGCAAATTATTTATATAGATGGTCTCCTACTTATGATGATTTGACTTAGATTTTTTCACTTAATAATGTATTTATCAGAATATCAAATACATTTTAAATTATGATATTTTTGACTTACTGATTTATCAGGATGTAATCCCATCATAAGTCAAGGAGTATATGTACCTGATACGAATGAATGTGTGTGTGTGTGTATATATATACACACATACATACATATATTTGGAAGAATATTGAAAGTCTGATAAATACCATCAATAACTTGATCTAACTGGCAGTTTCTTTTATCAATATGTAATGTTCTTCTATATCTACTGTAATACTCTCTGTCTTTGTCTGATATAATATGCCACTCCAGCATTCTTACGGTTAGTGTTTGTATTATGTGGATTTTTACACTTTTATTTTTAAATTTGTATATCTTTATGTTTATAATATCTTTCTTGTACATATAATCACATTGAGGCTTGGTTTATATCCAATCTTCAAATCTTAAACATTTCTGTTATTTTTAGACTATTTTCCTTTATTATATTATTGATATGGCTGGTTTTCACTTTACCAGATTGTTATTTGTTTCATTTGTCATATCTATTCTTTATCCTTGTTCAACTCTCATCCTGTCTTCCTTTTGTTTGACTATTTTAGTATTTCATTTTATTCCCACTATTGGAGGACTGGGTCAATTTGGTTAATAATATGTTCAAGTCTTCTACAGTCTTTCTAAACTTTTGTCTGCTTGTTTGATTAATTACTGGAAGAGGAATGTTGAAATCCCCAAAAATGATGGAAACTACGGATTTGTCCTTTTCTCTTTTGAGTTCTATTTGGGTTTTTCCTCCGCACGTTTTGAAACTCTGTTATTGGTGTGCAACCATTTAGGATTGTTATGTCTTTTTGATAAATTGACTCTTTTATCATTATTCACTGTCTCTCTTTATGTTTGATAATACAATCAGTTTTGAAGAAGACTTTATATGTCAGAATAGCAAATATATATATCAGTTTCCTTATACTTACTGTTGCATGACATATCTGTTTGATCCTTTTATGTTCGTAGATTTTTTTGGGCACATTTTGTCCTATTGTGTGTATTTCCCTATGTAGTTTATTTGCTGTCTTTTTGGGGGTAAGGAAAATATATTTTTTCTTATTCAGAAAGGTCTGCATTTTCCTTCCAACAGTTAGTTTACATCTGTGCCTTTACATGGTACCCTTAAGTATTCTGTGCTGATTTTCTTCTATAAGCAAAATGAAAATTAACTAAAAATCCTTCTTACCTTTCTCCTCTCTCTTTCAGGCATTTAAATTGGAGCAATACTCTTTTACTTCCTTTTAACTCCTATAAGGTAATATAATAAGGAAAGTAGAATAGGCTTTTCTACTTTCCATATATTGCCTGCTATTCTACTTTCCATATATTGCCTTCTTCTCCCCTCATTTTTTAATAGTTGCATCATGGATATGTTTTTAGAATACGTGCCCTTTATATATTTTACTGTCTTCCTTATATCCATAAGTTAGTCTTAATTCTGCAGGTTAATATATATACATACACCGTTCTCACTACCAGAATTTATACAGACGCTCTCCAGTCAATTTTGTTTTCTGAAGTTCAATGTCTTCATTTTGAAAGTTAGTACTTATGAAATCAACGTTTCTTTATTTTCTCAATTATTTTAGCAGCCTGCTGTTTTTAATATGTGAAGGTCAGTTTAGCTAGATATAAAATCCTTAGCTTACATTATTCTACCTATAAGTATCTTAAAAATGGTTTTCCATGTCCTTACACCAACATGATGATATCAAAGTGTGATGATTTACTTTTCTTTCTCTTATTAGTAACTTGGACTTTAAGACTGATTTCCAAAGTATTTTTTCTGTATTTTAAAACATAAAGGTTTTAATAGATTTTATCTCAAATTATCTTGTTACTATTTGCTTTCCAAAGTACATTACACATTCTTTCAATACATAGGTTCAACATGTTTTATTGCACAAACTTTCTCTTAAATTTTATGATTTGTTTTGTCTTGTTGCTTTGTGTTCTTACAGGTGGTATCATTTCATAATATGTTTTATCTCCTTGTCAATCTTCCATGTCTATCATTTCTTCATTAATGCTTTTGCTTTAATTATTTTAAAATGTTTGCTTATTCCATTTTCGGTTTCTCTTAAGACATTACCCAATGTATTTGTTGCTTGTTTTTGGAATTGTGTTTGAGGGTTTATTTCCTAAATGACTTTATATTTTATTTTAAATTCTTTTACGAGTTTTGTCACATCACCTTAGAAATCTTCCTTTTCTCCAACCATCTTTTTTCTCTTGTCTGTGTTTATCTAAGTCTGATTGATTGATTATCTTACCACTTCTATTTTCGTATGTCCTTTTAGGTCATATTGAAACACTCGTTTTTCATTATTTGTAGGAATTTTGTTCTAATCATTATTATGTTCTTCCTTATAACTATAGATGGGATTTTACTTTAATCATTTTATCTTGCTTATATTTTAGCAAGATAGGTTTTCCTACACGAATAATAGAGGAAACTGGGCAAGAATAACTTCAATAGTGTTCTGTATTAGTATCAATATTGTGAAGGTTTCAAAAATATGGTATGAGCATTTTTGAGATCTGTCTCATTTGCTCCCTTGTTCCATCTTTTCTGGACATTTTCTTTCCTTTGCTCCAATTCTTTTCAAGGCATATTCTAGTCTCAGCAATATTTCTATATTGCAGGGCTTGGTACTGGAAAAGAGCATCAGTTGGTTAGTATGACAGTTCACTTGCCCAGGCTGAACCATAACACCCAAACTTTCTATAATCTTTCTACATTCATTTCTGAATTGAATCATTGACACCTCTTCTTAGTTTACACTGCTTTCCTGAAATTGGCTCACTGAACTTCCCATGCTAACTGGGATTTTGAGGTTCATTTCCTCTTCAGAGTCCCTTTTCTTTCCTGTCATTCCTCCTGCATAGCTGCTAATAATAAGTAAATTATTGTTTTTGTTGTATTGGCTGGCACATTTACATTTTGACTTCTTAGGATTTAAACATTTTCTTGTAGATATTGATTGTTCTTTTTTTTTTTTTTTTGAATTTTTTTTTTTGGTGGAGGGTGTCAAATTTATATCACTGCTGCTAAAACTTACCCCAAATGCTTTGTTTTGTGTTTTGCCTGTATGTCTCTATGTATTTAAATTCCATCATAGCAAAATGTTCATCTGATTTTACAGTCTTTAGATTTCCTTTGTAGTTTTCTTCTCACCAATATCTGAGTGTATATTAAAGTGTGTGTTAAAGGTGAAGCTCATTAGTGTTGAAGAAATGTAATCAGATTTAATCATGGAAAAATAAGCAGGATTAGTAAGGCATGTCATCCTTTGGTATCTATAATTTCATAATATGTTTTATCCTCTTGCCAATCTTCTATGTCTATCATTTCTTCATTAATACTTTTGCTTTAATTCTTTTAAAATGTTTGCCTATTCCATTTTCTGTTTGTCTTAAGACATTACCCAGTGATATTTCTTTACATGCATGCATTGTATAATGATCATATTGGTGTCATTAGCATATTTATCACCTCAAATATTTATCCACTCATTGTGGTGGGAACATTCAAATTTCTCTTTTAACTTTTTCAAAATATACAATACATTATTGTTAATTATAGTCACCCTTCTATGCAAAAGAACACCAGAACTTATTGCTTTCTTGAAGCAATTGATAGGCAGGCAATCTATGGCTACAATCCCCCCAAAATTGTCCTCTTAAAATGTTTATTAATTTTTCAATATACTATTTGTTTGCATCTTATTTTTTGTTAAAAATTGCATCTGAAAGAATAACTCAAACAATATTAAATATTATATTTTACTTTTTAAAATAGTACAGTTGCTATTCTAATAATCTCCTTAACATTTCACAATATTAATATTTTATTTATGGTCTCCAATGCCAGGTTAGAGGTGAAGAAATGATTTAATTTAAAAAGCTTGAAAAACAAACTCTACTAAACATGGCTCATAAGCAGGTGTGACATTTCCATTGCTGAAGATATTTTGTTGATTCATAGAATCATCATGAATGAGGGTCACAGACAACACTTCCTTTATAAACACTTCTCCAGGAAAGGTTAAAGTTTGCATAAAACAGTTCAGAATATTTTTAGTCTGAGGAAAGGTAACCCTCTGGTATCTTTGTCATAGCTCTCAAACGTGTTTTATCTTTGCTCATTATTCGTGCTTTGCATGTACGACAAGTTGGCCTTGTCTCCTTCACTGTTCACTCCTCACTGCCAGTTGAATGTCTCCTAGGAGGTGAGGAGGTGGAATCTCATCAGATTAACCAGTATGATGTTATTGGAGTTTATTTGAATTATTAAGAATAATGAGTGGAAAATCTATTACACTTAACGATCAAACCAGAATCATGTTTTTAATAAATACCCTAGCTATAGTTTATCTAAAACAAAGGAGAAGAAAACACATCTCAGAGATTCTATAATCCGTAATATCTTGGTGTTTCCAAGGGTAGCTTTCCATATAGGCTTTGAAAATAAGATGAGAGAGGCCAGGCGCGGTGGCTCACGCCTATAATCCCAGCACTTTGGGAGGCCGAGATGGGCGGATCACGAGGTCAGGAGATCAAGACCATCCTGGCTAACAAGGTGAAACCCCATCTCTACTAAAGATACAAAAAAAAAAAAAATAGCCGGGCGTAGTGGCGGGCGCCTGTAGTGCCAGCTACTTGGGAGGCTGAGGCAGGAGAATGGCGTGAACCCCGGAGGTGGAGCTTGCAGTGAGCCAAGATCGTGCCACTGCACTCCAGCCTGGGTGACTGAGCAAGACTCCATCTCAAAAAAAAAAGAAGAAAAAAAAAAGAAAATAAGATGAGAGAAAATAGAGAATCTTTTCTAATGTCCTCAGTCATCCCTAATGGAAGTAAAATGTAGTTTCTTGGAATTTTTGTGAAAATTATAAATAAAAATTTCTCAGTGATTGCATTTGCCCTAGAATTCTTGAATCAGTATAATCTTTAACCAGTAAGTTCATTAAATACTTGTTGACTACATTCAATAATAGTAATGCCCCGACATAGCTAGGTTTTAAAATATCAAAGTCAGAATTTCAAAGTTAGAGAATATCCTTTTATTTATTTAGAACTTTTCAAACACTGTCTCATCATTACAGCATCAAAATAAACTTGTAAGGTAATAGAAAAAAATTATTTATAACACAAAGACGTAAAAACTGAGGCACCACACAGTCACTCTTTGACCTTGAGCAATAATAAACATAGTGAAAATGCAGCCCCAGTTTGTCCCCTCTGCCATGTTGCTAACTGATAGCAGCAATCACTCTGATCCACACACTCTGAGGAACAAAGGCATGTACCTCAAACTTTCAATCCTCAACAGAGGTCTGTGACCTTCTGCTCATCTAAATAAAATCTGCTGCCTTTGCCTCTTTACAATATTATCTATAAATCCCTCATGTTTTCCGATCACAATATAATAGATAGCTTAAAAAGATAATCCATTCTGTTTTACTGTTTTTCAAAACAACATTTTATGAGTCTAGAGAATTAGAAAATGTTTTGCCACCAAATGTTTTGGCAGACAGAAAGGTGGAAATGGAGTAAATTGCCTAATCAGAGGAACAGAGGTTTGCAGACTCAACACTAAAGTTTTAATGACAGGGTCTCACTGGGGTCACTCCTCTGATTATAGGCTGTTTTCCTATTTTCCAGGTTACTTTCAATTCAAAATAAGTGAAACTGAGAATCATGTTCTGATAAATTTATTAGCTTCCTTTTTGTTGGCTGTCCAAGTTTCAAGACCTGTAATGAGAGACATTCTTGAATAATTCTGCTTAGAAATATATAAGTGAAATAAGAGCTCCAGGCTAAGCCATATATTCCATGGGCAGAGGCATGGGCTTTTCACAAAATCACCACTCCCATTTGCCTTTTAATATAGTTATTTATCAAAAATCGCATCAATCTCAGAGCATATAAATGGAAGTTAAAAAATTATTTTATTACCCATTGTTTTGTTGTTTGTTTGCTTGCAAGGGATTCAGAAAAGGGGTAACTCTGGAAAAAGATCTTGGAGAAAAGTCTATGGAATATGACTGAGAAGTAACGTATGCTATTCGCAACTCCATTTGTTGCTTGTGGAGAAGGTAAGGATTTATGTAATGAGGAGGCTTAGGATGGTCATCTCAGTTCAATCACACACTGAGAAATATGAAGGATTTTTTTTCAATGTTTAAAGTTAGAAGCCAGATAGCATTAAGTATAGTAGCCACATGTAACACCAACCGATCAGCCCTGAAAATAATCCCATAAACCATGGAAGAGGCAAGGAAGGGAAGAAGATCGGTCAATTTTAAGAATAGCAAGTTGATCAAAATAAATTTTAACATTAATAAAGACAAAGTTTTGCATTTCCACTTTTCTTTACTTTTTTTTCGCTTTTTGTCCCTTAAATACACTTAAACTGCAATTATAATGTAACTAAGAGAAACTTCATTGGACATTGCATGGGCTGGAAAATTTGGAGCTTGGGTTTCACCTACAGTGTATAGTAGATTATAACATACCATTTGCTGTTCAGTGCATATGTATTGATTTCCTAGATCCCACCATCGATTCCAGTTAAGCCATTCTCTTTCAAGCTGTACCCCCTGATATTTCCAATCATCAAGGCCTGCTGATACAATGATGATGAGTCACCTTCCTCCTAACTACCACCTCTGCTCCTTCTATCAAAATTAGCCCACCATCCCTCAGAGTTAGTGATGGCAGGCTACTCTGGGAATCAATTCTATCTTAACACACTAAAGAGAGAAGACTATGGTGGACATCATGCTTTGTCCGCGGTATTACTTCTGTTTTTAGGTCAAGCATGTTCAGTCTAGATTGTATACAGCTCTGCAAATATACAGAGACTTAGACACAAAGACATAGACAATTTTAAGTGACTTACATTCAAGTGCTATGTAACTTACATTCAAGTGCTATGTGGAGGAAGAGCATCTGGATAAATAGCTAATGCATGCGGGGCTTAATACTTAGGTGATGGGTTGATCGGTACCACCGTGGTACATGTTTACCTGCATAACAAACCTGCATGTCCTGCACATGTATCCCGGAACTTAAAATAAAATAAAATAAAAAATTTAAAGCACTGTAGTATTTAGAGTCTACTGAAATTTAGAAGGAAAAGGTTCTAGGTCATTTTTTTAAGAGATAACATTTAAAATATGCCTGAAAAAACATTATTTACTTTTTAAAAACATATGACAAAGTCTTAAAGACAATTTTTAAATACGTAAAGGGATCCAGACTTTTTCTAAATATTCCATGAGTATACATAATCCAAAATGTGGAAACGTCTGTTCTAAGTAATGTTCATCTTCACAGAAGTTTTCCAATCTTCCTAAAGAGTTCAATCCCTTAGTCTATCTTATTTTTCTCTCAATCCTTACCATTAACAGAATGTCTGGAAGATACTTGGTGCTCAAAAATACTTTCCAAGATAATAAATAGCATTATAAGCACAAGTTAGTCCTAAGCAAAACTGGAAATTCAGTAACTTACTTTCTGAAACATCTTTATATCATTTATAGATCACTTACTTGTTCACCATTGACTTCTAGGATATTGTTTGAAAATATGGGCTGGGCACAGTGGCTCATGCCTGTAATCCCAAGACTTTGGGATGCCGAGGTAGGCGGATCACCTGAGGTCAGGAGTTTGAAACCAGCCTGGCCAACATGGTGAAATCCTGTCTCTACTAAAAATACAAAAATTAGCCGGGCACAGTGGTGGGTGCCTGTAATCGCAGCTACTCAGGAGGCTGAGGCAGGAGAATCACTTGAATCCAGGAGGCGGAGGTTGCAGTGAGCCAAGACTGGGCCGTTGCACTCCAACCTGGGCAACAGACCAAGACTCTGTCTAAAAAAAAAAAAAGAAAAAAAAAAGAAAGAAAGAAAATGTATAGTTTTAATGAAACATAAATTAATGTGTCACTCAACCCAGGGACAGTTACATTCTACAAGGGAAATACTGAATTTCAGTAACAATTCCATTCATTAAATACTTCTTAAGTTCCTACTATCTATCACTCTTTTTGTTAGAGGCTGATGATATGACAGTGAGCAAGATAGTCATGGCCTTGCTTTCAAGGAAATGACTTTTTGCAAAACCGATGGATGTTAAACCAGTAATGCCAAGTATCATGAGGATTCAAAAGGAAAATAAAATGAGTAAGGAAGCATCAATGGAAAGGAAACAACCTGACCTCTGAGATCAGGTATAGACACACTAGTGGGGTAATATCTGACAACAGGGTAGAAAAATCCAAATATGTATACAAACAGCCTACTGAATAAATTATTAAAGTAATATATGAAAATGTATGTGCGTGCAAGGGCAACAGCTGGCGAAAACAAGAGTGAACTATTGAGCACTTACAATATTCAGAACTATGTATTAAGCTCTTCTGAAAATAAAAAGTCAAATATGTTTGGGACCATCTTGTGTAACAAGTTGCATTAAAATCTGAAAGACAAATTACAGTTTATAAACTTTATCTCTCAATGGAACACATTTCCAGTTATTTTAAATAAATGATATAGATCTATATCATTGATGATATAGATATCTATATCATATTTTATGTGATGATATATATATTTTATACAATGATAATATATCATATATATCAACATATCCATTGTTAGTTATATATATATATTTTAAAGAGTTCCTAAGACTTCTTAAAATATCCAACATTTGCCTATAATATGTAATTATAGCTTCAGTGAATAACAATATTTATTTAAAATTGTAAAGCATCAAAAGCTCACCTTTAATTCAGTCATCTTCTCTCTTCTTCCTCCAACAGCTATTCCATATTTTCTATCCATGCGAAACAAAGCAATAATATAAGGTCCAGGGTTATTGTAGTGCAATAGATCTAGCTTTGATTTCCTGTTCCAACAATTCTGACTGCAGTCTTAGAAAAGTTACTTAACCTCTCATCTTAATATCATCAGGGCAGAATAAGCAAACATTACTGTTAATATATTCATCTTATATTTGTCACCAAACACATGTGAAATCCTTTACCCTTATGTGTTTTTAATATTAATATATGCTATTCTATATTATTATTTTTGCCTAAATCAATATGTTTTTGCATTTTAATCCTGAAGTACAAGAGCAGAATTAAAAGTCTTTCCACATGTTAAAAGATGCCACACAGCTAAGGGTGTAGGTTGATAGAGATTTGGAAAAGAGTAGGACAGTCTAAAGTGGAATTTCTAAACACAAATTATAAAGATTTTTGGTGATTCTGCCCCTTTCAAAAATCAAATTTGCATGTATGATAGAGATATTCAGTACACACACATACACATACACACACACATTCATACATACACAAAATTGAGAGTGGACAAGGTTCAAACATTTGTTTTCAGTCCTGCTGACCAACTTGATAATTTCCTCTAATTTCTCTACAGTCTTGGATGATATTGGTAGTTTTATTTTCTTTCCTGCTTTATTATTTTTGATAACCTGAAATAGCTCTGGGGGAAGAAAATGGAAAGGAGAACCTTATTTCTGGTAGTATAGTTTCCTTCTAACTAAAATGAAACCTATTGCTCAAGTCCCAGAGATAGCACAACACAGAAACTTAATTTCCTGAGGTGACTCAATGCAGCAGCTAATTCATTTTCAGACTTGTGGTGGTGCAATGTAAAGAAGCTTGCCAGAAACTTAAAGTGACCCTTAAAAAACTCAGCATGTTTGATCTGGGAAAACTATTGCCCTTATGAGATTTCAGTTGCTTCACCTCATACTTTTTATTTATACAATTACTTAGAGGACAGGAATAGTAGGGTAATTTTTAATCATGGCAAAAAGTAGCAGTAGCATTAAAAAGTAAGTTACTTGTAAAACAGAAAGGTGGCCTGGATTTATGGAAAAATAGCTGGAGGATGAAGATACTATTTTTCTGAAGTATCAGCTGAAGCCCGTCTGTGCACCACTGTCTGATAATGTCTTAATTCTTAACCTTATATTCAAAAGCTCTCAGCAAAGGTCATCAAACAAACAAACCAGCCATTTGTTAGAGACAGATATTAGGAAAAATATGCATGAGTCACAGCATTGTTCTCTCCCTGTCCAGAGGAGTAGAATGTACACACTCTTCTAAACAATATATATTAAAGTAATAAAGTCACTCATCCCAGAAAATGTTTTACCTCCTTTTCTCAATTTCTATTAGGCTTATTCATCTCTTACTGAGTATTTCATTTTCAATGTAAAAAAAAATTCTTGAAATGAAATGACAAAATAACAAAGATCTATTTTTACAACAAGGGGAAGACCATTCAGATTTGTTGTATTCGTTTTCTAAATACTTTTTCTTTTTTTTGGTAAATATTGGATAGAAATCACATAGAAAAAAAAGACTTAAGAAAGAAGTTTTAATTATGAAACACACAAGATTCCTAACTAAACAGAGTTCCTTTGTTTGAAGTGATTTAACACTCTTTCATGCACAATTCAGGAATTAGTCACCTGAGGACAAGAATGCAAGGTGCTTATGGTTCTTACAGAGTATCTCCCTTTGGGGTGTATTGACAAATGTTGCCTGCCAGTAAGCAGCTATGTGATAAGATTCCCTGAGATTTCTAATGTCAGAAAACCCATGATAGCACAGCCTGAAAACATGAGAACACACAAAGAAGGAAAGCACTTATTTTTGCCTATTGGAGAGGAGGCTATTGATAATTTGATTAAGTGTTCCTACCACAATTAATATTACATGACATGGATAATGAACAATTATCTTAAAGAGGTTTTAAAAAATTGAAGTCTCAAAATACAACCCATGGAACTGTTTCATGGAACTACTAAACCCCTTCTGCCAAAGATAATGATATTTACTCATTCATTCAATCTTTCATTCATTTACATATCAATTTATTGAGTACTAGGTATGTATTAAGCACTATTTCAGGAACTGGGGTACATTAGTGGAAAAGGCAGGCAAGCGGTGTCTTGGTTCATTCAGGCTACTATCATAAAATACCTTAGACTAGGTAATATTTATCAACAATAGAAATTGATTGCTCCCAGATCTGGAAGCGGGGAAGTCCAAGATCAAAGCACCAGCAGATTCAGTATCTGGTAAGCACTGTTTCAGAGAGAGTGCCTTCTTGCTGCATCCTCATATTGTAGAAGAAGAAGGGTTGAACAAACTATCTCAGGCATCTTTTATAAGGGCACTAATCTTATTCATGATGGCAGAGTTCTCATGACCTGATCATCTCCCAAAAGCCTTATCTCTCAATACCACATTGGGGATTGGGTTTTAACATATGAGCTTGGGAGGACACATTCAGACTACAGCAATTCCATAATTGAACATCCCAAGTTAATGTCCTTCTCACATGCAAAATACATTTATTCCATCCCATCACCCCAACATCTTAACTCATTTCAATATTAAATTCAAAGTCTAAAGTCCAGAGTTTCATCTAAATATAATCTAAATCAGATTTGGGTGGGACTCAAAGTATGATTCATCCTGACACAATTTGTTCTCCAGCTGGAACCCATGAAACCCAACAAGTAATATGCTTCCAAAAGATAATTGTGGGACAAGGGACAGGCCTAGGATAGACATTCCCATTCCAAAAGGGAGAAATAGAAAAGAAGAAAAGAGCAATAGATCTCAAGTAGGTCCAAAATCCAGCAAAGCAAATAACACTAAATCTTAAAACTTGATAATATGTCTTGTCTTTAACTCTATGTCTTGCTTTCCAGACAAATTGGAGCAGGGTTTGGTCCCTAAGACTCCAGACAGTCCCATTTCCTTGGTATGACAGGTTGATGTCAGTTGCCTGTGGCTCTTCTAGGCTAAAGTTGCATGCTAGTGGCGCTATTCTGGAGTTTTGGAGGCAGCTCCACTTCCCACTGATCCACCAGATAATTTCAAAGTAGGGATTCTCTGTGGTGACCTTGCACACTAGTGCACACTAGTGACAGCACCACTAGACATTTCCCTAGTTGGGGAGCTCTGCAATAATCCTACCCCTGTGGATATTCTCTCTCTGGGTCCTGAGGTTCTCTAGGGCACCCTTTGAAATCTAGGTGGAGGCAAATATACCCCTACAGTTCCTGCACTATGTACACTGGAAGAGTTGGCACCATGTGGATGAAGCCAAGTTTTATCACTTCCTCCCCCTAGAGGGACGGCTACTGTGGCTCACGCCACACCTGGGCCCACTGGAGTCACACCTGGGGTGGTTGGGCAGAGAGTACTGCACCTGAATTCAGGGAGCAGAGACTTGAGTCAGTGCTTGACAGTGAGCCCTGAGGTCCCACAGGCACTCTACGCCCCTTGTTTGAAGCCATTCTGTTCTCAACGTTTTGGAACTTTGACTTGGTGATGAGAATGGCAGCCCTAAAGATCTCCAAAATGCCCTCAGGATAACTTTTCAATTGTCTTGATGAATAGCACAGTGATTATGAATACTGATCTCTTTATCCACACGCTTGTTGTACTCTTCCAAACATTCCTTCTCGTTTCTTACAAGATAGGCTGAGAAGGCTGAGGATTTTCCAAATCTTTAAGTTCTGCTTCCCTTTTGCTTATAAGTTATGTCCTTAAATTACCTCTCTCTTCTTGCATTTTACTATAAGCAGTCAAGAGAAGTCATGCTGCTCTTTCAACATTTTGCTTAGGTATTTCTTCTGCCAAATATCCCATTTCATCACTCAAATTTCTCCTTCCACAAAACACAAGGACACAAACACAATCAGCCAAATTATTTGCCACTCTAAAACAATAATTGCCTTTCCTTCAGTTTCCAATAATTTGTTCCACATTTCCATCTGAAACCTTATCAGAACAGCCTTTACTGTTCATGTTTCTACCAGTACGCTCTTCACTACCTCTTAGTTAATCTCTAGAATACTGAGGGTTTCTCTACAGCTCTCTTTTTATTCTGAGCCCCCACCAGATTTGCCCTTTATAGTCTGTTCACATCAATATGGGCTTTCTCTAGCATGCACTCCAAAATTCTTCCAACCTTTATCAATTACCCTGTTCCAAAGTCACCTCCACATTTATATATATATATATATATATATATATATATATATATATAGCAACATCCCCACTTCTCAGTACCAATTTCTTAGACCATTTTGGGCTGCTATAACAAAATACCTTAGACTAGGTAATTTGTAAACAAGAGAAATGCAATTCTCTCTCAGTTCTGGAGGCTTGAAAGTCCAAGATCACAATGACAGCAGATTTGGTGTCTGGTGAGGGCTGCTTTATAGATCCTACTTTCTTGCTTCATCCTCACATGGTCAAAGGGGAAGCAATAAACAAGCTCTTTCAGACCTATTGTATAAGGACATTAATCCCATTTGTGAAGACATTAATCCCATTAATCCTCTCATGACTTAATCATTTCCCAAAGGCCACCTCTTAATACCATATTGAGGATTAAGCCTCAACAACAAATTTGAAGAGGGGGAGGGACACATTCAGACCATAGTGGAGGGGAATAAGAAAGAAATAATATAGATATATTAACATCTAAATGAACAAGATAATTTTAAATAATTATTAGTGTTTTGAAGACTATGAAAACATTAGGAAAAGAAAGTAAATATGAAACATCTGGGGCACTTTCTGAGCAGGTAAAACTGGAGTCTGAAACATGAATAACCTCAAGGAGCCTGACACAGAAAGAAGGTGATCAGGAAAAAGCTAAATTGTGTAGCTTGACATTGTCATGTAATGGGCAATTAACGGCCAAAAACAGTGAATAAAATTTTCACTCTCATGTTTAGGTTTGAAACTATAATCAATGGTCCAAAAAAAAATCAGAAACTGCATCAAAGAAAATATACAAAGCATAGTACAAATTTTGTGGAGTTTTTGGTTTTTGGGTTTTTTCTTCAACTTTTATTTTAGATGTAGGGGGTACACGTGCAGGTTTGTTACATGGGTTATACACTATTGGGGGGATTGTAAATTAGTTCAGACACTGTGGAAAGAAGTTTGGAGATTTCTCAAAGAACTTCAAATGAATTTTGAATGTGGTATTTGCTTCCAAAACAAACCTAAGGTCAATAAAGGGGAAGAGGATCAATACCTGTAAGTTCTTTCTATGTGTCAGGCATTTTAACTCACATGTTATATAAGCCACAGAATAACATTAATTACTCGGTAATAGAATCCCATCTGACAGATAAAATTGAAGCTCTAAGATCAAATACTAGTAAGCAATGTTTGGAGTTTAAACTTAGCTAATCCTGATTCCAAAATCCATGCTCTTTCCACCCTATTAAGGGTTGTATTCAAAGTTCCAATAAATCATGGTGTAGGGCTATTCTATTTTAAAATTATTATATTAAGAGCTTCTACAAAATAGTCTTTGAGGTAAAATTTTCTATTAAAGCTGTACATTAATTCTGATCATTACTTTTAACTTAAATTCCAGTCTTTCATCAATCAGAGGCTTTCAGAGAATCTGTGTTAGGATATTTCACTTCACATTAAAATCAACACGTCTAAAACTTGATCTTCCTCTTAAAAGCTACTCTTTCTCCACGCTTTTTCATTTTTGGACTATGTCATCACTTTCCCTGTCAACTCATAGTTTAGTCTCTTGACCTGTTACAAGTTTTCCATTATTCTCATATGCATCTCTTCTCTGCTAGACTTCGACTCATTGAAAAAGGACTCCACGTCTTCTTCATCTTTTATGTCCATTATCTCTGCCATCACCTTGCTCATAGCATCTCCACAGCACGTTTGTTGTTGCTGTTAATAATGAAATATAATGTGAACTCCGTCTTTCTTTTCTTTTTTCACCATCCCAGCTACTCTAATCTAGTTACTGTAACAGTTTTCTAATTGGCCTTCTGTTACTTCTCCTTCTAATTGATCCTATAGACTAAAACTGCATCAAAAAAATTAATAAAATACTGCATGGTCACATCAGTTCTCTTTTCCAAAATTCTCCACTGGTTTCTTTTGATTATTTAGTTGGAATTCCCTGGCACACAATGCCCTCCCTAATCAAGTCCCTCTTTGTCTCTCAATTGATAAATATGCAGCATTTTCAACACACACAGAGAGAGAGAGAGACTTCCTCTACCAGGATATGATAGAGTGGACATTCATTTCCCTCTTCCTCCTGATAAGTACATCTTAAACTCTGGACATACAAACATACAGGAGATTCTGAAAGGTAAAAAGAAGAAAGAAGAATGCCTAGGGACCTCAAAACTCAAGGAACAACATGGTGGTAAGATCCCTATGTTTTCTTTTTGCCTCATGTAGCCTAGACTTAAGAGTGAAGAAACAAGAAATTCAGAAATACCTACAACCACAGAAAGAAAAGCCCCAAAAAAGTATGATTGAAAGGGTCAACCTAGCAAAGGCAGAAAGCATGTAGACAACATTCACTCAATTCCAGCCAAATACCACAGAACAAAACTGTGTCCCCTTTTTCCATGTTGAAGGCTGAGTACATATCTTTGACATCCACATTCATGAGACTGTAATGAGTACCTCAACACATATTCCAGAATGGTGTCAGAGAAAACTCAGTTAAAAGCCAGGACCTTGGGGCCGGGCGCGGTGGCTCACGCCTGTAATCCCAGCACTTTGGGAGGCCGAGGCAGGCAGATCACGAGGTCAGGAGATCGAGACCATCCTGGCTAACACGGTTAACAGGCTAACACCTGTCTCTACTAAAAATACAAAAAATTAGCTGGGCATGGTGGTGGGCACCTGTAGTCTCAGCTACTCACGAGGCTGAGGGAAGAGGCGTGAACCTGAGAGGTAGAGTTTGCAGGGAGCCGAGATCACGTCGCTGCACTCCAGCCTGGGCAACAGAGCAAGATTCTGTCTAGAAAAAAATTTTTAAAAAGCCAGGACCTTCACCAACACCCAGCATTAACAATAACACACCATAATGATGCCAGTAGAGACAGAATGGAGAACAAAACTCTCACCTTTACATAACAATATTGAGGAGTCTAAGTATAACTCAGATGTCAATAAAGGCCTAGTGGTGAAACTGAACTTCTACATTCACCAGCCAGTAATGGGGTGGCAGAAGCGTATCCAAGAAATCAGCTTTAAAAAATAGTTTGTAGAGACTGATAAATTGATTCAAAAGTTTACAGAGAAAAGCAGAAGTTTATATGGAAAAGCAAGAATAGCCAATGCAATATTGAGGGAGATGAACAAAATCATAGTACTGACACTACATGACTCTAAGACTTACTATAAAGCTACAGGTGAAGAAAGAGAGGTGTTCATGAAAGAATAGAGACATCTATTCCATGATTAATGAGCCAACTGATTTTTGACAAAGGAAGAAAATGAAATTCAGTGGATAAAGTATAGTCATTTCAACAAATAGTGCTGGAAAAACTGTATATTCACATGCAAAAAAACTGAATCGAGACACAGGCCTTACACCTTTCAAAAAATTAGGCCAAAATGGGTCAGAGACTTACATGTAAGACAGAAAAGTATAAAACTCCTATAAAATAACATAGGAAAAAAATTAGGCGAACTTGGGTTTCGTGATGAATTTTTAGATACAACACTAAAAGCATAATCATGAAAGATAAAATTCTTAAGCTAGACTTCATTAAAATTAAAAATGGCTCTCTGAAAGACAGTATTAGAATGAAAAGTCAAATGACAAATTGTGAGAAAATCTTGGCAAAACCCATATCTGATAAAGGGCTGATAACCAAAATATACAAAGAACTCTTAAAACTCAGCTGTAAGAAAACAAACAACTCAGTTAAAAATTAGCAAAACATCCGAAGAGACATCTCACCAAAGAAGGCATACAGATGGAAAATAAGCATATGAAAAGACGCTCAACATTATATGTAATTAGAGAATTGCAAATTAAAAGAGTGAGACACCACTACATATCTATTAGAATGGCTAAGATAAAACACTGGCAATACCAAATGCTGGTAAGGATGTAGAACAACAGGAGCTCCCATTCATCATTGGTGGGAATGCAAAATGGCACAGCCACTTTGAAAGACAGTTTACAAAACAAGCATACTCGCACCATACAGTCTAACATTCACACTCTTTGGTACTTACCCTAATGAGTTGAAAACTTATGTCCACACAATACCCTGCACACAAGTGTTTTTAGCAGATTTATTCATAATTACTAAAACTTGGAAGAAACTAAGATGTCTTTCAATGCTTACACAAACAATGGTACATTCACACTATGAAATAGAAGTATTGATACTTTCAACAACCTGGATGAATCTTCAGATAATTGTGATCAGTAAAAAACCACACATGTTGTATGATTCCATTTATGTAATATTCATGAAGTGACAAAAATATAAAACTAGAAAACATATTAGTGGTTGTCAAGGGTTAAAATGGGGCTAGGGCAGAGGGAAAGGCGGTCTGGCTATCAAAAGTTAACATGAGGACTCCTATGGTGACAGAAATGCTCTTTGTTGATAGTACCCATGTCAGTGTCCTGAGTGTTATATTGTACTACAGATTTGCTAGATGTTACCTTTGGGGAAAACTGGGTAAAAAACAGATAAGATTTCTGAATTATTTCTTATTACTGTAAGTCTACAATTATCTCAAACCAAAAAAGTTTAATAAAAAATTAAACATGTAAGAGAACAGATGCCATATCCATTTCCTTCTCAGATGTAGGATTCAAACTGGGAAAGATGAATTACTCAGAGTAGTGTATAAAGCCACCTGCTTTCTTCCTAAAGCTCCTCTTTTAGAACTCATAAGGCTATGCTAATATTCTATTTTTGACCTTTGCTAGCAAATTGACAAAATTACCATTGATGGTAAAAGGGCTTCTGTGGTATAGCAGTGAGGCTAAAATAACACATGTGGCTGCAGACCTATTGCTCATGGCTCTGTTTCTTGACTCTGGCTTCATGTTACATTTGTTTTAAGGAATCTGTTGGTGATTCACTTGTTTCTGTCACTACCCAGTAATAAATGGTAGTGTCATTCAGAGTCAAGTAGTGAAGTATTTCACGGTATTCTTGTCATCGATTTTATTCTGCTCAATTGCTTGCAGTTGCCTGTCTTCATTTTGCCCTGTCAATAGCTTTCAGATGACTCTCTGTCTTACATGGATCGTTTCTATTTGATTATTCACATAACCAGTTTGGTAGAGCTATGGTACTCTGAATATACCCTCAGTGCCCAGTGATAGTGATGCTGTTTCCAAACTTTACTGGGACATGAGAAATAGTAAACCTGGAAAGTCAAATAACCACAGAAGAATTAAATCTGATTTTCCAAGTTGGCTCACACACACACACACACACACACACACACATTTGTGTGTGTATATATGTATGTTTATATACATATGTATATATGTACATCTGTATACACACAGACACACACACATCCAAACAACATGTTGTTCAGGGGATATCAGATGACTGACACCCCCCAGAAAACCCAAATATGTTGTTTTCTGACAACAGTTCAAGACATTTGTAATAAGAAAAAACAAAGATTTTCAAATCTTGCTAAGTTTCTAATATGCTATTAGCTGCATATTTTTCTAACTAGACGCCATGGGAAGCATGTGGAGGGGGAAATGTGAGATGCGGAAGTTGACAGATTTTAGAAAGATTCCTTGCTGAAGTCAACACCCAATATGGAAAATTCTCTGCAAATCGAATTTCAGACATTGTATGAAGTACAATTCCTTTTGTGTAAGTATTCAGCCTATTTGTGTAGTTGGTGATGTACAAATAAGGCTTGCAGGAAAGCCCACAAGTTGGATAGAAGCCTAGAGAAAACTTAGGCCCTTTAGACCTATTATTTATGTTGACTCTTTCTGTGAAATAGTTGGGATATTTGTTCCCACGTAAATCTTATGTTGAAATGTAACACCCAGTGTTGGAGGTGGGGCCTGGTGGGAGGCAAGTGGATCATGGAGGTGGATCCTTCATGGTTTGGTGCTGTCCTCCAGTTGGTGAGTGAGTTCTCCTGAGATCTGGTCATTTAAAGGTATATGGCACCTCCCTCCCACCACTCTCTCTCTCTTGCTCCTGCTTTTGCCATGTGATGTGCTTGATCCTGCTTCAACTTCTGCCATGAGTCAAAAGATCCCTGAGGCCTCCCCAGAAGCTGAAGGATGTCAGTGATATGCTTATACAGCCTGCAGAACCGTGAGCCAATTAAACCTCTTTTCTTTATAAATTACCCAATCTCAGGTATTTCTTTATAGAAATGCATGAATGACCTAAAACACTCTAAATTTTCCAGATTAAATTTCTTTGCAAAACCAGCCGGATTAAATTTACCTCTATGGTGGTGTGTCTTCCAATTCCACATGACACAGTATCACTTCCAGACAGCTGGGGGAGAGTGGTTGTCTCTTGAAAATGCCTGCTTCTGAGCCCAGCTCCCCATTACCCATCCACATGAAAACGCACTCAGTGTCATTGAGTGTACTTACCCTCGCTTCTTTCTCTTCCACTGAATCCTCCTCACTGTCCAATATCCCGAACAAATAACAGCTCCTCTGTGAGATCTACCCAGATTCTGCCAGACAAAACTATCACTTCCTCTACACTATCAAACTGTTGGGTAATGCACCTCCACAATAGCACCTGTTTAAAATATATCAATATTAGCACTTTTACTATATTGTGACTTTCTGGATGGCAAGAAAAAAAAAAAGAAAACTTTTTTTTCTTCCCTTAATGATCAGGTCAGTGTATAATAAATAATAAGCTTTTAAACGATGATTGAGAGGCTCCCTGGCAAGACGGCCGAATAGGAAAAGCTCTGGTGTGCAGCACCCAGTGAGACCAATGCAGAAGGTGGGTGATTTCTGCATCTCCAGCTGAGGTACTGGTTCATCTCATTGGGACTGGTTAGACAGTGGGTGCAGACCACGGAGGGCGAGCATAAGCAGGGTGGGGTGTCACCTCACCTGGGAAGTGAAAGGCGTCAGGGAACTACCTCCCCTGGCCAAAGGACATGAGGGACTGTGCCGTGAGGAACGGAGCATTCCGGCCCCGATACTACACTTTTCCCATGGTCTTCAACACCCACAGACCAGGAGATTCCCTTGGGTGCCTACACCACAAGGGCCCTTGGTTTCAAGCACAAAACTGGGTGGCCGTTTGGGTAGACACCAAGCTAGCTGCAGGAGTTTTTTTTTTCATACCCCAGTGGCACCTGGAACACCAGCGAGACAGAACAGTTCATGCCTCTGGAAAAAGGGCTGAAGCCAGGGAGCCAAGTGTCTAGCTCAGCAGCTCCCACCCTCAGGGAGCCCAGCAAGCTAAGATCAACTGGCTTGAAATTCTTGCTGCCAGCACAGCAGTCTGAAATTGACCTGGGATGCACAAGCTTGGTGGGGGGAGGAGCGAAAAGTTGGAAGCATTCCATTTGAAAATCGAGGTAAGAGAAGGATGCCTTCTCTCACGACACCTATTCAACATAGTATTGGAAGTTCTGGCCAGGGCAATCAGGCAAGAAAAAGATATAAAGGGTATTCAAACAGGAAATGAGGAAGTCAAATTATCTCGGTTTGCAGATGACATGATCGTATATTTAGAAAACCTGATCGTCTCAGCCCAAAAACTCCTTAAGCTGAGAAGCAACTTCAGCAAAATCTCAGGATACAAAATCAATGTGCAAAAATCACAAGTGTTCCTATACACCAATAATAGACAGACAGAGAGCCAAATCATGAGTGAACTCCCATTCACAATTGCTACAAAGTGAATAAAATACCTTGGAATACAACTTACAAGGGATGTGAAGGACCTCTTCAAGGAGAACTACAAACCTACTGCTCGAGGAAATAAGAGAGGACACAAACAAATGGAAAAACATTCCATGCTCATGGATAGGAAGAATCAATATCGTGAAAAGGCCCATACTGCCCAAAGTAATTTATAGATTCAATGCTATTCCCATCAAGCTACCACTGATATTCTTCAAAGACTTAGAAAAAAGTACTTTAAATTTCATACGGAACCAAAAAAGAGCCTGCATAGCCAAGACCATCCTAAGCAAAAAAAAAAAAAGCTGTAGACATCACACTACCTGACTTCAAACTATACTACAAGGCTATAGTAACCAAAACAGCATACTACTGGTACCAAAACAGATATATAGACCATTGGAAAAGAACAGAGGCCTCAGAAATAACATCACATGTCTACAACCATCTGATCTTTGACAAACCTGACAAAAACAAGCAATGGAGAAAGGATTCCCTATTTAATAAATGGTGTTGGGAAAACTGGTTTGCCAAATGCGTAAAACTGAAACTGGACCCCTTCCTTATATCTTATACAAAAATTAATTAACAAAAAATAACTCAAGATGGATTAAAGACTTAAACATAAGACCTAAAGCCATAAAAACCCTAGAAGAAAACTTAACCAATACCATTCAGGACATAGGCGTGGGCAAAGACTTCATGACTAAAACAACAAAAGTAATGGCAACAAAAGCCAAAATTAACAACTGGGATCTAATTAAACTAAAAAGCTTCTGCATAGTCAAAGAAACTATCATCAGAGTGAGAAGACAACCTACAGAATGGGAGAAAATTTTTGCAATCTATCCATCTGACAAAGGGCTAATATTCAGAATCTACAAGGAACTTAAACAAATTTACAAGAAAAATACAAACAGCCCCATTAAAAAGTGGGTGAAGGATATGAACAGACACTTCTCAAAGAAATGTCTGCAGCCAAAAACATAAGAAAAAAGCTTATCATCACTGGTCATTAGAGAAATGCAAATCAAAACCACAATGATATACCATCTCACACCAGTTAGAATGGCAATCATTTAAAAGTAAGGAAAAAACAGATACTGGAGAGATGTGGAGAAATAATGCTTTTACACTCTTGGTGGGAGTGTAAATTAGTTCAGTCATTGTGAAAGACAGTGCGGTGATTCCTCAAAGATCTGGAACCAGAAATATCATTTGCCCCAGCAATCCCATTATTGGGTATATACCCAAAGGATTATAAATAATTTTACTATAAAGACACATTCACACATATGTTTATTGCCTCACTATTCATAATAGCAAAGACTTGGAACCAACCCAGATGCCCAGCAATGACAGACTGCATAAAGAAAATGTGGCACATATACACCATGGAATACTATGCAGCCGTAAAAAAGAATGAGTTCATGTCCTTTGCCGGGACATGGATGAAGCTGGAAACCATCATTCTCACCAAACTAACACAGGAATAGAAAAACAAACACTGTATGTTCTCATTCATAAGTGGGAGTTGAACAATGAGAACATATGGGCACAGGGAGAGGAACATCACCCACCAGGGCCTGTCGGGGTTGGGGGCAAGGGGAGAGATAGCATTAGGAGAAATACCTAATGTAGATGATGGGTTGATGGGTGTGGCAACCACCATGGCACATGTATATCTGTGTAATAAAACCTGCACGTCCTGCACATGTATCCCAGAATTTAAAATATATTTAGAAAAATAAAAAGATGACTGAATAAATGGCTTTCTTAGTGGCCCAGAAAGCAGACCTATTTATGGCATTTAGACCATGTTCTTCTAAAGCTTTCAATGTGTATTCCCTAATGTAAATAAGGGAGAATTTTCTGATCAAAAGTAATTAAACTTACAGCTATTCAATTAGCATATATTTGTAGCATACTTGCTACTGTAAGTGAGTTGGATATTTTATTCCTTTGACTTTATGTAGACAAAAGTTTCTGTTGTGTCTCTTAAAACATATTACATTCACTAAGTGTTTTCCACTTAAACCATTAAGATAGAATTCATGAAGCAGAATTCATGAAACAAACAGAAGAAAGAAAAACAAACAAAATCCTGCCAAAAGTTTTAAAATGTTGAAAAAAGATGATTGGGAACTCTGCTTAAATCTTTCTCATATACCATCTATTTTAAGAGTAAACTGCTCATTGAAATTTTTACAAAGCCTGAGTGGTAATATAATGAATAACTATGTAAGAAACCAGCAGATGGTATTCCTCAGCACTGTAATGCAATTGGACTTGATGACTAAAAATACTATTATAAAATTGGCCCACAATTTTAACAATGAATGCTGTAAATTTCATAGGCCTGTAGGCTGACCATACCAACATGATCCCTCTCACTGTAAGGACGTAAATATAACTGCTTATTTTATTGCACTCTTCAATCCTGCTAACTCACTACTTTGTGGTTGCTAAGCAACCCTAGCAAAATTGTGGCATGCACACTTAAAAAGACAGAGACACAAAAATGTGCTCGTTGATTTATTTATTGGAATGGAAATGATCCAGGTCCAAAATAAAATCTTTTCGATGTGATAGCTAGCACCAACTGGATAACTTTAACTTCACTGTGATCACAACGAGACAATTTTTTTTGAAAAGGTTAAAAAAAAAATACTCCCTCACCCCAAATGAATATTTGCACAATCATTTTTGGTGAAGGTTGCTTATGAATATCTTAAGATATATTTTGGCTTTGAAAATCTCTGTGAAGAAGTATTAAGTAGAGTAGAGCTCAGAGCCAGGGCATTTGTAGGACAATATGAGGTATGAATTATTGTAACTGTATTACCCAGTGAGCAAACTAACTCATCAAGCTATATAGGTTGTCACGAAATGTACTGAGGCATTCCGTTCCACTAAGGTGAGATAGGACGAAGGGCAGAAAGACAGAGTCTGAGTCCTAAAATCCTTGCTGCCTCAAGGTAATAGTAACTTATTTCACCATATTTATAGGTCACTAATGGTAACTGATCCAGAAGAAATGGTGGCATCAAATTGTCCTTGGCCTCTTGTCAAAAAGAAAGAAATCATAGATGATTACAGTCATAGACCAAAAAAATCCATAATCAACAACTCTGTTAGCATAAAAACAGGAATAGTAATAATATGTAATTTATACCATTTATTTTAAATATTTTTCTAATGGAATTGTTTAGTGCATGCCGAGAATCTATTACATAGAGAAAAATAAAGTATACTAGTAAAGTACTCCTCAAAGTTACAAGAGACTAAAATTGTTATTTTCACTTTTGACTCTTGGTAGTGAACAGAATATTATAATGAATTGTCTCTCTCTTTCACCCTCTAATTCTCCTTTTTTGGCTAGATGGTTTTGTCAGGTGAAGTCAAAATATTGGGAAATAATTTCAGCTCTTTACTTGGTATCTCAGAGCAGCACATGTACATTTTTCTAGGATTTAATTTTTATCTTTTCACTCTGCTCCTGAGCTGCCCCTTTCCATGATAACTTGTGTTAAAGAAAAATTGCATTATTTAGTGATATTGCTCATGTCTATGATTTGTTGAGACTTGTTATGTGACCAGAGATGATACTGTTCTAGATTTTTGGTTTCTTGTTTTGTCAACATACTAAAATCCATTCCATAACAAAATATCTTTGTTTCAGCAAAAAATGGATTTGGAATTGGGCCAAAGCCCAAATTTTATTTTTGGTTTTTTTCCCCCCCATGATAACAAGCACTGAAGAGAAGCAATATAATGCAATAAGGTAACTATTTTATTCCTAAAACACAAATTATTATTCCAGTCACTCAAATGTTATTTTGCTGAAATACTTAAAAATGGTACTAAACCCGGGCATAATCCCTGCTGAGAATCCTCAGACATATGTATGTTGCTTTAAAGCAGTCACACATTGCCTGTTTTCATAACCTCTATGGCTAAGCCCTTTTAATCAAGCCTATATTATTATCTCATTCTCCATTTTAAATTGTTGATTGTCACAAACATGGTGTGATAATCTTACTCATTGATTTGGAGCTTGAAAATTCATATGGAAAGTATGTGATAACTTATGACCACAGAATATATTAATAGGTTTCAGACTGTATCTGAGAACAATTTGTCTATTTTACTGATTGGTAATTGAATTGGTTAATTCTTTGACCATGTCAAACTGTCAATTTTGATCATACGTTAATACAAAGAAATAATTTTTAAACTTTTTCCATTTATTTAGATTGATGTCTACATTATATTCTTTTAGTATCTTGCTTCATATATGAGTTTGATTCCTGAAAAATTATATCCAAATCAAATTTCAGTAAATTATATTACCTTAAACATAATAGAAAAATAATTTCTCAGCATAGCACTGCAAGTTATATGCCTTTGGTTTTTTAATTTTTCTAATCTATTTCTTTTTGAAAGAAGTAGCTTATATTATGAAAATATTTGGGACTTTATTAAGCAAACCATATAATAAACTGAAATCTAAGCTTGAAAACAAATATATTCATTACCTAACAAAAAGTCAACAATTGTTTTAATTAGACTCTTCCATCCAGAAACTCAGTTCAGGACAGACTTGTTAGCCCATGTAGCTTCAAATTCTGTTTATGATATTCAGACAGATATTTTCAGCCGACTCAAGTCTCTTGTTTTCTATTCACAAGGCAGTAAATGCTTTTAGTAACTGTTTAACTCAAATGAATGGCACCCATGCATGGGTTGCCCAGGTTGTACTTACACATGCTTTATTGTCATGTGCTTACATAAATCTCCTTGTCTTTAGGAAGCACACTTCCCTTGAGAAGCTTACCTGAAATGTCAGCTCAACCAGAGCATGAAGCTCTAGCCCAGTGAACAATTCAACAGCCTGAAGACGTGTGAGTACCGAGTTAAAGCTAACTCTCTTTTCTTGTTCACAAGAAGTAGAAAGCAAAACCTGTTGATTAGCACCTACATAGGTGTTATTTTCAACTTTTAAACATAAATCAATTCATATTTTGTGTTTTTGTCCACAAAGGGAGAAATAAAAAGCAGAAGAAAGTGAGAGTACCACATTTTTAAAATTTAAATTATTCTGAAATAAGTACTTTATGACAAAAATTCACTAGTGTTCATATGTCCAAAAGTATTATTGTGTCCAAATAGCTGAAAAGTAATGTATCTGTAATGTGCTAATCGTTGAATCATAGCGTAGTGTTAACGTCTTCACAACTGAGGAGAATCTAAATTTACAAGTTCTTAAATGTGCTATTGCTCTGTTTTATAAATAAGATATATTTACCATCATCTTACAGCTTAATCTTTGATTTAGAGAATTCTTAACAAGAAGTTAAATAAAAGTCAATCTCTCTAAACACTTCAATATACATTTAGGTGATTTATAAGGCATTCAACTATATAGGCTAGTCATCATATGTTCTACAAATTCTTGCTTTCTAACATCCTTTTCAAAACCCTTTTCAAGCGTTGCTCCTCTGAATATCAGCAGATAGTAAGATGTTCTGTTAGTTGTCTGGTTTTTTTCTTTACTATATACTGTAGTGTTGAGAGGGAAACCTTTAAATAAGGCTACAGCAGACCTTAAATGGCATGTTTGTTTCCTACAAGCCCTATGGAATAATTTTAGGATGTAAACATGCAATCATTACAAAAATCTCAAACAAAAAAAAAAATCACTTTCAAAGTGGTATACTTGATGTCACTGTCCTGAAAGTAGGATCCTTGCTTTTAATTACGATCTTACGATCATTGACTACTTCCACAATTTCTTATCTGTGAGTGATTTGAGAGATGACTCAATGTCACTGAGTGACAAAAACAAAAATTGTTTGTATACCACATAGTTTGCAATAAATTCTCCAAGTGCACTGCATTAGGTTGTTCTTGCATTGTTATCAAGAAGCGCTTGAGATTGGGCAATTTACAAAGAAAAGAGGTTTAATTGGCTCAGGTTCTGAGGGCTATATAATAAGAATGGCACCGACATTACTCAACTCCTGGGGAGGCCTCAGGGAGCTTTTACTCATGGTTGAAGGCAAAGAGGAACCTGACATATCACATAGCAAAAGCAGGAGCAAGAGAGAGAGAGTGGTGGGGGAGGTGCCACACACTTATAAATGAGCTAGAGCTCACTTAGCACCAAGGGGAAGGCCCAAGCCATGCATGAGGGATCCACCCCCATAATTCAAACACCTCCCACCAGGCCTCACCTCCAACCTCCAACGCTGGCTGGGGATTACATTTCAACATGAGATTTGGACAGGGATGAATATCCAAATTATACAAAAACCTTGCCAACAAATTAAGCTTTATATCAACTTAAAATAGTTAAAATCCTCCATATTGGTAACATTGCCTTGAGTGGTTTAAGCACAAGATTGTTCCTTTAACGAAATTAAGACTGTGTGTGGAACACTTTTGTAAAATTATTTTATTGGGCTATTTATTGAAATATATTTTTATTGAATACAAAAGTGTTCTGTGTGTTCAGACATATTCACCTTTGGGTGTATTGAATGCAACAAATACTTATAGTGAAAGAAAAAATTTCTCTCCCTAGACTGTCACTGTTATTAGATCTTCCAGACAATTAATTTTCTGTCATAGATTCACTACTAGTTATTAAGGAATTAAAATTTAGACTCTGAAAATTAAGGTCAAATAAATAATAATGAAGGATTAGTGAGAGCATCTTATGTACAGGTTTTCTGACATGGTCTTAATTGTACATATGTGTATGACTATATAAAATATTTCTCTTGCTGAGGTGTTTTAAAAATATGAGGTCAGGAGATCGAGACCATCCTGGCTAACACGGTGAAACCCCGTCTCTACTAAAAAATACAAAAAACTAGCCAGGCAAAGTGGCGGATGCCTGTAGTCCCAGCTACTCGGGAGGCTGAGGCAGGAGAATGGCGTGAACCCGAGAGGAGGAGCTTGCAGTGAGCTGAGATCCGGCCACTGCACTCCAGCCTGGGTGACAGAGCAAGACTCCGTCTCAAAAAAAAAAAAAATAGCACTTTAAAAGTTATATCGGGAGAATTCACTCCCGATGGTTACGTGAGTTCTTTTCTATTTCCTAAGTGTCTCGGCTGGGTTGAGAAATAAAGGTAAAGAGCACAGGAGAGAGAAATTTAAAGCTGGGTGTCCGGGGGAGACATCACATGTCTGCAGGATCCGTGATGTTCCCCAAGCTGTAAAACCAGCAAGTTTTTAGCAGCGATATTCAAAAGGGGAGGGAGTGCACGAATAGGGTGTGAGTCACAGAGATCACATACTTCACAAGGTAATAAAATATCACAAAGCAAATGGAGGCAGGGCGAGATCACAGGACCACCGGATGGGACAAAATGAAAATTGATAATGAAGTTTCAGGCACGCATTATCATTGATAACATCTTATCAGGAAACAGGGTTTGAGAGCAGACAACCTGTCTGACCACAATTTATCAGGCGGGAATTTCTTCATCCTAATAAGCCTGGGAGCACTACAAGAGACAGGGGCTTATTTCATCCCTTCGGCTTCGACCATAAAAGACGGCATGCTTCTAAGGGGGCGGTTCATAGGCCTGCCCTCAGGGCACATTCTCTTTCTCAGGGATATTCCTTGCTGAGAAAGAGAATTCATCGATATTTCTCCCATTTGCTTTTGAAAGAGGAGAAATATGGCTCTGTTCCATCCGGCTCACTGTTGGCCAGTTCAAAGTTACCTCCCTTGTTCCCTGAACATCGCTGTTATCCTGTTCTTTTTTTAAAAAATGCCCAGATTTTATATTGTTCAAACACACATGCTCTATAAACAATTTGTGCAGTTGACACAATCATCACAGGGTCCTGAGGCAACATTCATCCTCCTCAGTTTACGAAGAAGATGACAGGATTAAGAGATTAAAGTAAAGACAGCCATAGGAAATCACAGGGGTATTGATTGGGGAAGTGATAAGTGTCCATGAAATCTTCACAATTTATATTCAGAGATTACAGTAAAGACAGGCGTAAGAAATTATACCAGTATTAATTTGGGGAACTAATAAATGTCCATGAAATCTTCACAATTTATGTTCTTCTGCTGTGGCTTCAGTTGGTCCCTCTGTTTGGGGTCCCTGACTTCCTGCAACAAGTTATACTTTAAAAATGTATTATTCTCCTTTGGAAGATTGCAGGAAATTAATTTTTGTTATTACATATCTTCCTTTCCTATATGAGTTTTCTATAAGAAATTACCATATGAACAAATAAATATTCTTTTTTGTATTTTGAGCCTGAGCCTTGCTCTGTCACCCAGGCTGGAGTGCAGTGGCACAATCTCAGCTCACTGCAACCTCTGTCTCCCGGGTTCAAGCGAGTGTCCTGCCCCAGCCTCCCAAGTAGCTGGGAATATAGGCATACACCACCATACTGGGCTAATTTGTGTGTGTGTGTGTGTGTGTTTTTAGTAGAGACAGAGTGTTTAGAGAGATTAACTCTATCTGTCTTAGAGATTAATCTTAGATAGATTAAGTCTGTCTCTCTACTGTCTCTACTTAAAAAAAAAAAATCCTGCCATGTTGGCCAGGCTGGTCTTGAACTCCTGACCGTGGGTGATCCACCTGCCTCGGCCTCCCAAAGTGCTGGGATTACAGGCATGAGCCACCATGCCCGGCCATACATATTCTTAAAGAAGTCAGTGTGATAGACATTGAACATCTATACTACCATAACAAAAAGACAGATGACCAAAGATTTTATATCTCCTGAAAGAACACAATAAAGCTATGAAGTAGTTTTGCCAAATAAATTCAACATAACTGGAAACCAGCCTCTAGATCCAATTTCCAACACAAAAGACAGAGAAGCATCTTAAACTATCCCATGGGGATGCAATAGACCCAAGAATTTGGGAAAGTCCAAGGTCAAAATCAACTGGATTTATTCAATAAGTTAAGTATAAGAAAAAAATTAAAGTGGAGGTAACCTCTACATTAAAAGATACTCTAAAGACTTAGCCATCCCCCCTAAAATAACAAGAACTATTTCCTGATTAAATATGTACAGTTGGATTTCTCCCTCCCTGTCTCTGCCTTACCTTCCTCTCCCTTTTTCTATTCTCACTGCTTCACTCAGTTTATTTTTTTCATTTCCAAATGGAAGGGTAATAGCCTGCCAAGATACAAGGATCACAGCAGTGCTGCATTCTGTGTTATCAATTCTGCATTACCACTATCTTCTTCACCTCTGAGGACTCTGTAACACAGAAGAAAAACCAGGAAATACATTTCCAAGAATGTCCCTTGTTGTATAGTATATGGGTATTAACTTTGGAATGAGAAACACTCAAACAAAATTTGGAAGGTGGGAGAGAAGGAGCACAGATGAACACAATAAGACATATCAGCACCCTGATTTGCCACTTTACTGCAGCAGATTGCAGCAATTGGTGGGAAATTCATAGAGACTATCCCTAATTCTGGAAGAGTTGCAGTTCCACAGTGGAAAAAGACAGCGGTGGTTTCTCCAACCTTAACTCCTCAGCTCTTCCAATAAGCGTAAACTGCTAGTTCTCCATATCAAAAGCCCATAACAACAAGAAAACTGAGAATGGATTCTGTTTTCTGAATAACTTTAATAACATAACACCCTAGGACTCTGTAATCAGAGACTAAAGAAATTCTTACCTACTTGTTCTACTTTTAAAATCCTGAACAAGGATTCTGGCCTAGTTTGAGCTAAATGCCCATCTTTGTACTCATCACTGTAATCAGAAAGATAGATTACTGTGATTATCTTAGCTTGTATTGCCCCACTCTGTGACTGGCCAGGGATTAGATAGAATGGCGTCAATTCTTAAGAGAAGCCATACTTAAATCGAACGTAAAGCATGTCCCTAAAAGAGGAATGGAGGTCTCAGAAAAAGAGAAGAAGAGGTATTGGGTAGATCCACAAACAGATTGCCACTATATACTTCATCATTGGAGCCCCTTCCCCTTCCATTTAGACACATGGTGTTCTGAAGACAGCTCAAACTAGATGTGATGGAGATTTGTCTTATAGCTAAAGGTGGCCCTAGCCAAAGGAGAGTCAAAAGGAAACAATAGAAAAATTCTAGACCAAATATGTGGAACTTGGCACCTAATAAGGCAGTCAAGCCAAAGCATTAAGTGAGAAGGTAAATTCGGAAACCCAGAAAAAATATGATCATTCAACTTAAACTGACCATCTAACTGAAATATTACCCTCATTACAATTTATGTTTTTATTCTGCCTTCTATTTATTCTTATACTTGTATAACTATATCTTTATTTATTCATATGTCTTCCTACAAGAATTCAAGTTGCATGAGGTCAGGGACATGGTCAGTTTCATTCACAAATCTGTCCTCAATCCCTGGAAGAGTGCTTGACTCAAGTAGGTGCTCAATAAATACTTAATAAATTACGGTATCATGGGTGCAAGTTGGGTTGGGACAAGTCATTCTACGAAAAATTCACTGACACTCTGCTGTCGTGTGGTGTAACCTGCATCCCAGAAGTGGGGACTTTGCCTTTGCTGGATAGTGGTTAAAGGTATTAAATATATAATTGTAAACAAGCAGGCACTGTCCTCAAGGAGCTTGCAGCCTAGTGCAACTAGACACAGAGACAGATAATACACTACAGTCACACAAGTCCTACAAAAGTGGTGTAGAATTGCCTTGGAAGCATTAGAGCTGCCAGTGCCTGGCAGGAGGGACAGGAGACCTCATTTAATGAAGAAGAGGCAGCAGAACTAAGAAGTTATGAAGGACAGCCTCAGTCCACTAATTCTTGTCCACGTCCAACAAACTTTGATTTCTAAATGATAGTAAAAGTCTTAACCCAAAGAAAATACTCCTCAGTTAGTTACATTATTTGTTTATCCTTAACTCAAAGATTATCATAGTATAGTAAGTAAATCAATAGCTGCATTTCTGAAACATGTTATTTGTGTTATTTTTTCTCTCTTTATAGTGCCCATTTCCTAATAGAGAAAAAGTAAATACTTTTCTTTAATGATTAATTAATAAGGTAGGGGCCGAGCACAGTGGCTCATGCCTTTAATCCCAGAACTTTGGGAGGTGGAGGCAGGAGGATCACTTGAGCCCAAGAGACCAGCCCAGGAAACAAAGTGAGACCCTGTCTCTACAAAAAATTTAAAAATTAGCTAGGTGTGGTGGTGCATGCCTGAAGTCCCAGCTGTTCAGGAGGTTGGCTTCAAGGATGGCTTAAGCCCAGGAGGCAGAGGTTGCAGTGAGCTGAGATAGCACCACTGCACTTCGGCCTGGGTGACAGATTGAGATCTTGTCTCAAAAATAAATAAATAAACAAATACATACATACATACACACACACATATGTGAATATATAATAAATATATATAATGTGTATATAAATATATGTATCACACACATATATGTGTATATATAATAAATATAATGTGTATATGTGTAATAAATATATATGTGTATATATAATAAATATATATAATGAGGTAGGGGCTCATTGGGAATGACTGAAGAGCATTTCTACATGCTTTACATTTATACAGCAGATGGCATTTCCACATAGAAGCTCAAGAAAATGTTAATTCAGCACCAAAATTAGCTGAGAAAAATTAGCTGCGAAATGAGAGAGACCAATTCCCTGAGAGTTTACCGGGTGATGTATACTCACAGGTTTTTTAATTACTTTGGGGAATTGATAGCTAGTTCTGGGCCTTGTGACTTTTCCTCTGGGTGTGACTGCAAAAGCCAAGAATAAACATTTTAAAAGTACAAACCTTAAACACTCAGCAGACTTTTGTTTTTGTATTTATTTTGTTTGGTCCATTTGATCTTTAAAAAGATTTGAGTGACTATAAATCAAGTTCTTCGGCATCCTGTACCCACAATCTTTCTTTCTTCTGTCTCTCCCTCCTTTCTTCTTTTCTACCTCTTCCCTCTCATTTTTATTTATTTATTTATTTATTTATTTTTGAGATGGAGCTTCGCTCTTGTTGCCCAGGCTACAGTGCAATGGCACTATCTCAGCTCACCGTAACCTCCGCCTCCTGGCTTCAAGCAATTCTCCCGCTTCAGCCTCCTGAGTAGCTGGGATTACAGGCATGTGCCACCACGCCTGACTAATTTTGTATTTTTAGTAGAGATGGGGTTTCTCCACGTTGGTCAGGCTGGTCTTGAACTCCCAATCTCAGGTAATCCACCCACCTCGGCTTCCCAAAGTGCTGGGATGACAAGTGTGAGCCACAGCCCCTGGTCCTACCTCTTCCCTCTCTTTTTTCTCTTTTCCCTTCTTTATTCTCTTCTTTCTTCTCTTCCATCTTCTCTCTCTATATTTATTGGTCTGTCATTCTTTCTATATCCTTAGCTTTAAAAAACTTAGTTGAATTTCTAATTGTAAAAATAATTAATTTACTAATAGACATTAAATAGTGAAACCTCACCAAGCAGATATAGATATGTCATTTTGCCAACTCTCTTAACATCCAAAGTAATTTTCTGATTCTTGAGTCATTTCGTTGAGATGATTTTCAATCTTTAAGCACTGATTTATCAGTAATCATTTTAGATTACTCCTTATTACACTTCATTTATCTTGAATACTTTTATCCTGTTTTTTAAAATTTCACAACTCTGTCTTCTACCTTTAATAACACTGAATGCAGATTATCCACAACTGAACGTTTTTATACTCTTAAATACATACACTTAACTTGTTATTATGATCATTTAATCATTCAAAATTATAGTGAACTGGGTGCCACTTAAAGAATGTAGCCATTCCCTATTCCACAACCCTATACATGACATAAATTTAAATATTGGAATAAGTAAATGTGGGCATAAATATAAGGAAAGGAAGAAAAGGATACAATCACAAAGAGTATATCATATTCACCTGTGATCTTTGGGAATTTTATGACTGAGACTTATATAAGCTTAATGAAACTAATTTGGGAGTGGTTTGAAGGGACATTACTTTTTGGGCAATAAAGGTACAGTTATGTGCCACTTGGCAGTGTTTCCATCAATGACAGACCATATATACAACTGTGGTCCTATAAGATTAAAATGGAGCTGAAAAGTTCCTATCTCCTAGTGATGCAGTAGCCGTTGCATTGTCATAGCACAACACATTACTCATATGTTTATGGGGATGCTTGTGTAAGCAAACCTACTGCACTGCTAGTTGTATAAAAGCATAGCACATATAACCATGTACAGTACATAATACTAGGTGTATTAGACTGTTCTAATGCTTCTAATAAAAACATACCCAGGACTGGGTAATTTATAAAGAAAGCAAATTTAATTGACTCACAGTTCCTCATGGCTGGGGAGGCCTCAGGAAACTTACAATCATGACGGAAGGCACCCCTTCACACGGTGGCAGGAGAAAGAATCAGAAAATAACAGTTAAGCCAAGGGAGAAGCCCCTTATAAAACCATCAGATCTCGTAAGAACTCACTATAACGAGAACAGTATGGGGGAAATTGACCCATGATCCAATTATCTCCACCTGGTCCTACCCTTGACACGTGGGGATTATTACAATCCGAGATGAGATTTTGGGTAGGTCACAGCCATACCATATCGCTTGATGATAATAAATGACTATGTTACTGGTTTATGTATTTACTATACTACACATCTCATCATTATTTTAGAGTAGACACCTTCTACTTTTTTTTAAGTTCATCTTAAAACATCCTCAGGCGGGTGTTTCAGGGATATTCCAGAAGAAGGCATTGTTATCATAGGAGATGACAGCTCTGTGCATGTTATTGCCCCTGAAGACCTTCCAGTGAGACAAGGTAAAGAGGTGGAAGACAGTGATATTGATGATCCTGACCCGGTGTAGGCCTATGCTAATGTGTTTGTTTCACAGACAGCGTCTCCCTCTGTTGCCCAGGACAGAATGCAGTGTCATAATCATAGCTCATTACAGGTTCAAATTCTTGAACTCAAGTGATACTCCCACTGCCTCAGCCTTTCAAGAAGCTGGGTTAGGTTTCTTATTACAAAAAGATGGAGTTCTGCTATGTTGTCCAGACTGAACTTGAACTCCTGACCTCAAGCAATACTCCTGCCTAAGCCTTTGGAGTAGCTGGGACTACAGGCACATACCACTGTGCCAGCTATTGTGTCTTAGTTTTTAAAATAGTTTAAAAAGTAAAAAATAAAAATAAAATTTAAAAAGCAAAATTGCTTATAGAGTAACATTATAAAAAAAATTTGTACAACTGTACAATGTGTTTTATGTTTGAGCTGTGTTATAACCAAAGAGTAAAAACACTGAAAAAATTAAGTTTTAAAGTAAAATGTTACAGTAGGCTAAGGTTAATTTATTATTGAGGAAGGGAAAAGCATTATGAATTTATCATAGTCTAGGTGTACATTGTTTAAAATGTCTATAGTAGTAAACAGTCATGTCCTAGGCCTTCACATTCACTTACCATCCACTCACTGACCCAGAATAACTTCCAGTCCTGGGAAGTCCCCTATACAAATCTACTTTTTTTAAATCTTTTATACCATATTTTTACTGTACCTTTTTAATGCTTAGATATGTTTAGATATGCAAATACTCATCATTGTATTATTATTGCCTACAGTATTCAGTACAATAACATGCTGTACAGGTTTATAGCCAGGAGCAGTAGGCTATGCCATATAGCCTATGTAGGTAGTAGGTTATACCATCTAGGTTTGTGCAAGTACAGTCAATGCTTTTCAAACAATGACAAAATCACCTGATAACACATTTCTCAGAAACTATCTCCTTTGTTAGACAACCTATGATTCTACCCTTTATAGTGCCGTAATTGTCTGCTGGTGGAATGAAATAAATACAAAATTGATAAAAGCGCAGGGGAGAAGAATGAGCACCAGTAATATAAGAACTAGGCTAGGTAATCTTTGAATCATTCTAGCTCTGAGCTCCAGCAATTCTATGTTCAATATTTCCCAAAAACAGAAGGCTGGTTTCCTACAAAGATGTTCTTAACAAAACACAGTCATCAGGCGCCTGAAATTTTACACCACTATTTTTCAATTTTGCTGGGAAAATAGAGAAAAGGCTGGAAATAAAATAACACCATCACCCAGTGTGCAAAACATGGATAATGGCTGGAGTGTATTTCGTGTACAGGCATACCTCATTTTATTGCACTTCGCTTTATTACACTTGGCAAATATTGCACTTTTTACACTTTGAAGGTTTGTGGCTAGCCTGCATCAAGCAAGTCTATCAGCTCCACTTTTTCAGCAGCACGTACTCACTTCATGTCTCTGTGTCACATTTTGGTAATTCTCAAAATATTTCAAATTTTTTATTGCTATTATATATATTATGGTATATCTGGTTTATGTATTTACTCTACTACACATCTTATCATTATTTTAGAGTAGACAGCTTCTACTTTTTTTTAAGTTCATCTTAAAACATCCTCAGGTGGGTCTTTCAGGGATATTGCAGAAGAAGGCATTGTTATCATAGGAGATGACAGCTCTGTGCATGTTATTGCCCCTGAAGACCTTCCAGTGAGAAAAGATAAGGAGGTGGAAGACAGTGATATTGATGATCCTGACCCAGTGTAGGCTGATCACTGATCACAATATAATTAGGTTACTGTTGTAATTGTTTTGGGGTGCCAGGAACCATTCCCATATACAGTGGCAAATTTAACTGATAAATGTTGTGTGTGTTATGACTGCTTCACCTACTGGCTATTACCCCATGTAGATCCCTATCCATGGGCCTTCCTATTCCCTGAGACATAAGAATATTGAAATAGGGAAAATTAATAATCATACAATGGCCTCCAAGTGTTCAAGTGAAAAAAAGAGTGGCATGTCTCTCATTTTTATACCAAAAACTTAGTGATAAATAGTCAAAGTAAGTGATTAATGCTTGTTGAAAGCTGAAACAGGCTAAAAAGTAAGCCTATTGTGCCAAACAATTAGCCAAGTTGTGAATGCAAAGGAAAAGTTTTTGAAAGAAATTGTAAGTGCTACTCCAGTGAATGTATGAATGATAAGAAATCTGATATTGTTTGACTGTGTCCCCATGCAAATCTAATCTTAAATTTTAGCTTCCATAATCCCCACATGTCATGGGAGGGAGGACCTGGTGGGAGGTAATTGAATCATGGGAGCAGGTTTTCCCATGCTGTTCTCATGATAATGAATAAGTCTCATGAGGTCTGATGGTTTTATTAAGGGCAGTTCTCCTGTACATGATCTCTTGCCTGCCACCATGTAAGACGTGCCTTTGCTCCTCCATCACCTTCCACCATGATTGTGAGGCCTCGCCAGCCATGTGGAACTGTGAGTCTATTAAACTTTTTTTCTTTATGAATTACCCAGTGTCAGGTATTTCTTCATAATAGTATGAAAATGGACTAATACAGTAAATTGATACTAGTAGAGTGGGGTGCTGCTATAAAGATACCAGAAAATATGGTAGCATCCTTCGAAAAGGGTAACAGGCAGAGGCTGAAACAGTTTGAAGGACTCAGAAGAAGTCAGGAAAATGTGGGGAAGTTTGGAACTTCCTAGAGACTTGGAGGGCTCAGAAGACAGGAAGATGTGGGAAAGTTTGGAACTTCCTAGAGACTTCTGAATGACTTTGACCAATATCTTAATAGTGATATGGACAATAAAATCCAGGCCAAGGTGGTCTGAGATGGAGATGAAGAACTCATTGGGAACTAGAGCAAAAGTGACTCTTCTTATGCTTTAGCAAAGAGACTGGCAGCATTTTGCCCCTGCCCTTAGAGATCTGTGGAACTTTGAACTTGAGAGAGATGATTTAGGATATCTGGCAGAAGAAATTTTTAAGCAGCAAAGCATTCAATATGTGACTAGGGTGTTCTTAAAAGCATTCAATTGTATTCACTTACAAAGATATGGTTTGGAATGGAACTTATATTTAAAAGGGAAACAGAGCATAAAAGTTTGGAAAATTTACAGCTTGATGATGTGATAGAAAACAAAACAAAACAAAAAAAATTTTCTGAGAAGAAATTGAAGCCTGCTGCAGAAATTTGCATAAGTAACAAAGAGTCAAATGTTAATCACCAAGAAAATGGGGAAAATGTCTCCAGGGCATATTAGAGACCTTCCTGGCAGCCCCTATCATGGGACCAGAGGCCTTGGAGAGAAAAATGGTTTTGTGGGCCCATTCCAGGGGCCCACTGCTCTGTGCAGCCCAGGGACTTGGCGGGCCCTGTGTACCGCCGCTCCAGTCTGTGGCTAAAAGGAACCAAGATACAACTCAAGCCATGGCTTTAGAGGGTTCAAGACCCAAGACTTGGCAACTTCCACACAGTGTTGAGCCCGCAGGTACACAGAAATCAAGAATTGAGGTTTGGGAACCTCTGTCTAGATTTCAGAGAATGTGTGGAAACACCTGGATGTCCAAACAGAGACGTGCTGCAGGGGTGGAGCCCTCATGGAGAACCTCTGTTATGGCAATGTGGAAAGGAAATGTGGGGCACAGGCACTCACAAAGAGTCCTCACTAGGGCACTGCCTAGTGGTGCTGAGAGAAGAGGGCCACCATCCTCCAGACCCCAGAATGGTAGATCCAACAATAGCTTGTGCCATGCACATAGAAATGTCATGGGCACTCAGTGCCAGCCCATGAAAGCAGCCAGGAGGGGGACTATACCCTGCAAAGCCACAGAGTTGGAGCTGCCCACCACTGTGGGCATGGGAACTCACTTCTTGCATCAGCGTGACATATATGTGAGACATGGAGTCAAAGGAGATAATTTTGGAGCTTTAAGTTTGACTGCCCTGCTGGCTTTTAGATTTGCATGGGGTTTATAGCCCCTTTGTTTTGGCCAATTTCTCCCATCTGGAATGAGCATATTTACCCAATGCCTACACCTCCATTGTATCTGGGAAGCAACTAAATTGCTTTTGATTTTGCAGGCTCATAGGCAGAAGGGACTTGCTTTGTCTCAGATAAGACTTTGGATTGTGGACTTTTGACTTACTGCTAAAATGAGTTAAGACTTTGGTGAACTGTTGGGAAGGCATGATTTGTTTGAAATGTGAGGGTATGAGATTTGGGAGAGGCAGAGGTGGAATTATATGGTTTGGCTGTGTCCCTTCCCAAATCTCATCTTGAACTGTAGCTCCCATAATCTTCACATGTCATGGGAGAGACGCAGTGGGAGGTAATTGAATCATGGGGATTGATTTTCCTATGCTGTTCTCATGATAGTGAATAAGTCTCACAGAATCTGATAGTTTTATAAAGGGCACTTCTCCTGCCCATGTTCTCTTTCCTGCTGCCATGTAAGATGTGCCTTTGCCCCTCCTTCGCCTTCTGCCATGATTACGAGGCCTCCCAAGGCATGTGGAACTGTGAGTCCATTACACCATTTTCTCTTTATAAATTACCAGTCTTGGGTATTTCTTCATAGTAGTAAGACAATAGACTAATACAAAAGTAACACAGTATTACTGCTGGTATGGGGACAGTTTTAGTGGTCTAGACAGAAAATAAAATTCGCTGCAACATTTTGTTAAGTCAAAACCAAATCCAGACCCAAACCCTAACTTTCTTCAATTCTGTGATGTCTAACAGAGATGAGGAAGCTACAAAAGAAAGATCTAAAGCTAGCATAGCTTAATTTGTGAAGTTTAAAAAAAAGAAGCTGTCTCTATAACATAGAAGTGCAAAGTGAAGCAATAAGTGCTAATGTAGAATATAAATCACAAGTTATCCACAAGATGCAGCTAAGACAATTGATGAAGGTGGCAACACATAACAGCAGATTTTTCAATGCAGACAAAACAATCTTCTCTTAAAATAAGATGCCATCTAGGACTTTCATAGCTAGAGAAGAGAAGTCAATGCCTGGCTTCAAAGCTTCAAAGGACAGGCTGCTCCTCTTGTTAGGGGCCAATGCAATTGGTGACTTTAAGTTGAAGCCAGTGGTCATTTATCTTCTGAAAATCCTAGGGTCCCTCAGAATTACGCTAAATCAACTCTGCCTGTGCTCTGTAAATGGAACAACAAAGCTATGGCTTACTGAATTTTTTAAGCCCTGTTGAGACCTACTGCTCAGAAAGAAAACTTTCTTTCAAGATATTACTGCTCATTGACAATGTGTCTAGTCACACAAGAGCTCTGATGGAGATATACAAGGAAGTTAATGTTGTTTTCATGCCTGCTAATATGACATCCATTCTGCAGCCCATGGATCAAAGGATACTTTCAACTTTCAAGTCTTATTTAACAAATGCATTTTGTAAAGCTATAGCTACCATAAACAGTGCTTCCTATGATGGATCTGAGCAAAGTAACTTTAAAATCTTCTAGAAAGTATTCACCATTCTAGCTGCCATTAAGAACATTTGTGATTCATAGGAAGAGGTCAAAATATTAACATTAACATGCATCTGGAAAAAGTTGGTCCCAAATCCCATGAAAGATTTTGAGGAGTTTAAGACTTTGGTGGAAGAAGTAACTACGATTGTTGTAGAAATGGCAAGAAAACTGGAGTTAAAAACAGAGTCTGAAGATGTGACTTAATTTGTTGTAATCTCAGGATAAAACTTTAACAAATGAGGAGCTGCTTCTTATAGATGGGCGAAGAAAGTGATCTATTAAGATGAAAACTACTCCTGGTGAAGATGCTGTGAACATTATTGAAATTTCAAATAAAGTTTTAAAATATTACATAAAATTAGTTACTAAATACAGACAGGGTTGAAAGGTTTGACTCCTATTTTGAAACTTCTACTGTAGGGGTAAAATGTTATCAAACAGTGTCACGCATTACAGAGAAATCATTCATTAAAGGAACAGTTAATTGATGCAGCAAACTTCATTGTCTTATTTTAAGAAATTGCCACAGCCACCCAAACCTTCAGTAACCATCACCTGATCAATCAGCAGCCATCAATATTCAGGCAAGACCTTCCACCAGCAAAAGCATTAGGACTCACTAAAAGCTCAGATGCCTGTTAGCATTTTCAGCAATGAAGCATTTTTAAATTAAAATGTATACATTTTTGTCTTTAGACATAATGCTGTTACACACTTAATAGACTGCAGTATTATGCAAATATAACTTTTATATGTCCAGGAAACTAAAAAAATCATGTCTCATCTGATGGAGATATTTGCTTAATGCAGTGGTCTGGAACCAAACCTACAATATCTCTGCAGAATGCCTGTATATCCTTAAAAGACCTTTTTGTAACTGCGTGTCCTTTGCCTATTTTGGGATTAGCAGAAAAAAAATCCCAAGAAATAGCTAGGTGTGTTATAGACCTGAAGAGGTCAAAATCCCTGATTTATCCAATGTTAAAAGGTGGATTTGACTAAAATATTGTTATTTAGTTGGTTGACTTTGCATTATATTAGATCTAGATGTGGCCAAATATGTTGCTATACAAAAAAGGAGTCTGTGAGAATCAATGCAACTGTTATTCATCACCAAGACAGGTTACTAAGGCTGTAGGTACAGAGTTAGTGATGCTCATGACTGAGGAAAAAGAGGAAAGGGCTTCAATGACCAGTTCTCATGAAGAATTCTGTTTGCACAGTATAGATGCTGATTGCGGTCACTTACACTCATCCCCTGGCCTTGTCATTTCATCTGCTTTTAGCATTCACGTTTCCTTAGTCCTAAGGTTTTTCAATTACCTCCTATTTCTAATTCTTTCACCCTAGGCTAACTTTCTTATTCTTGCTCACCTGTTAACAGCTGTAGCATCTCATAGGCAATACTATGGGTTTGGATCCTGTTGGAGCCAGAAAGCTCCCTCCATAGCAAGACCTTCCATCTGCTAGGTGCCTGTTTGCATAAGATTTTAAAAACCCATTTATTTAAATAATACTTCCAGCTTTCACAGGTTTCCTTGCTTCAAAGAGAGATATTTAATGCAACCTCTGGCTTCCAGATTCTTCATACACCTGGATATATTTATTGCTATTCTAACTCTTAACTCCTAGCATTGCTTTAAGTACTTCAGAAAAAAAAAAGCACTTTTGTTCTTGTCTAAAACGGTTTAAATATTAAGCTCTTCAAAATATATTGTTCATTTTAGTAACAATCTACTTAACAAATAGTTGAGGTAGTAACCTCTCAAATTAATTCAACCCTGCTTGCAGGTGAATTCTATGTAAATCAAGCAAAACTTAGGTGTGAGTGATGTTTCAATGACACTGTTTTTGGTGGCTGCACACATACTTGGTCAAAGTGGAATTATCTCCTTCAAATGTCTTTAAATAAATGAATTGAATGAATGTATCTAAATGAAAACATTACTAAAGAGGGCTGACCTAGCAAAAAGTTTATATGAAAGTATCTCAACAGTGACAACTACTTGAAGACTGCTCCAAAGATATCTAGAAATAGAGCATCTTTAAGTATTTGAAGGCCTACAGTCTGCCTTGCCCAAACTCAAGTAGTCTCAGCAGATTCTCTTTCCAAAGTTTTTCAACAATCCCACTGCCTTCCCCTCTTTTGCTTTTTTTTTTTTAACTGTAAGTTCTGGAATACATGTGCAGAATGTGCAGGTTTGTTACATATGTATACATGTGCCCTGGTGGTTTGTTGTACCCATCAACCCATCATCTAGGCTCTAAGCCCTGCATGCATTAGGTATTTGTCCTAATGCTCTCCCTCCCCTTGATCCCCACCCCCTGACAGGCCCCAGTCTGTGAGGTTCCCCTCCTGTGTTCATGTGTTCTCATTGTACAACTCCCACTTATGAGTGAGAACATGCGGTGTTTGGTTTTCTGTTCCCATGTTAGTTTGCTGAGAATGATGGTCTCCAGCTCCATCCATGTCTCTGCAAAGGACATGAATTCATTGTTTTTTATGGCTGCATAGTATTCCATGGTGTATATGTGACACATTTTCTTTATCCAGTCTATCACTGATGGGCATTTGGGTTGGTTCCAAGTCTTTGCTATTGTAAATAGTGCTGCAATAAACATACATGTGCATGTATCTTTATAGCAGAACCATTTCTAATCCTTTGGGTATATACCCAATAATGGGATTGTTGGGTCAAATGGTATTTCTGGTTCCAGATCCTTGAGGAATTGCAACACTGTCTTCCACGTGGTTGAACTAATTTACACTCTCAACAGTGTAAAAGTGTTCTTATTTCTCCACATCCTCTCCAGAATCTGTTGTTGCCTGACTTTTTAATGATCACCATTCTAACGGGCATGAGATAGTATTTCATTGTGATTTTGATTTGTGTTTGTCTTTTTGCTTTTAACTCTGACTCTTCTAACTACCCCTACTTCCTACTACCATACTCAACAGTGGTATTTCCAGACCAAGCTTTCCAGAAGCATAATGTAGGACTTAGAATATTGCTGGCATTCTGCTAGCATATAATTTTCACTTTTAGTGATATCTATTCCTTCACATTTTAGAGTATATTGAATGTATACATATGCCTCCTATATTGTTTTTATGCATGCTGGCAAAATTGCTAACTATGCATAGCAAGATTACAACTTATTGTAGAATAGAGATTGTTCATATTTGTGTCAGTTATAAGAAATAAGTGAAAATCCTTTTATCAATAAGAAATAAATTTAGTTCATTTTCCAGTCAGAAAACTTTATCTGAGAGCAATATTATAAAAGCAGTGCCAGTGATTAACTACCTGCAATGATCTTCTCTTCCACGTGGCAGCATGTAAGCATTAGGGAAAGAATGAATTTCTCAGTTATAGGATGTATTTGTAAAAAAGGAAAAGATGTAAAAGATACAAGAAGAGCTAAGTCTTCTTCTCTTTAATAGCTGTTTCCTAATTATAGGGGTAGGAAATAGTCATAGGCACTAGAGCCATTTCCCCTTATTTGGGATCAAAAGCTGTAACCAAAGTCTATAACCAAAGATATATGGGACTCCATTGTCTCCTTGAAAGTTCCTGAGTAGGAAAATGAGGCAGAATTTTAACAGGGAGGAAGAATATTCTAGGAAGGAAAAGGAAGACTGAGTTTTCCATATGACCCATCTAGGGGGTTCAGACTCTTTCCTAGGAGCCCCTACCTCACCAAAACTATCCAAGCAATGGTCCAAATTTTCAAGTCATAAAATAAATTTGACAAGAGATCTCAGTTTGAATTGATGATCAAGGAGTTGACTTGCCACTTTGTTAATTTCATGAGACCATAAAATTATTAGAGTTTGGTTTAAAGTTAGAATTTTTTATTTTTATTTATTTTTATTTTAAAAAATGTTTTATAGAGATGGGGTCTCATTTTGTTTCCAAGGCTGGTCTCAAACTCCTGGACTCAAACAATCCTCCCAACTCAGCCTCCTAAAGTGCTAGGATCACAGATGTGAGCCAGTATGCCTAGTCTATAGTTAGAATTTGATTTAAGATTGAGATTGAAGAGAATCTGGGAATTGAATTTAGAAATGCTAAGACTCTTGAAAATCTTACTTTATGGAGCAAGTAATACTCATCAGACTTGTATTCTGCATTAATTTTAGTCAAGGTCAATGTTGTTCTTAGAAATTACCTGTCTTCAATGGAAATTAAAATTAATGTTGTATTATTTTCATTATGCTACCCCTAAAGCCTGGCCTTGATCAAAAAAATAAACAATTAGTAATTAAATATAAGAATAAAAGTATGACCGGACTTCAACATATCGCTTCAGGTCTGGAGCCAGCAAGTAACTAATAGTATTTAATAGGGTGAGAGCTTTACCGTGACTTAGAAAAGAATCAATAATGTAATATCAAAATGTAATGTAATCAAAAATGTCTTTCATTGCTGTTTATATACTGTGTTAGTTCATATGCACTACTGTAAATGTATACCTGAGACTGAGTAATTTATAAAGAAAAAAGGTTTATTTTAGCTCATGGTTCTGCAGACTGTACAAGCATGGCACCAACACCTGCTCAGCCTCTGGTGAGGGCCTAGGAATCTTCCAGTCACTGCAGAAGGTGAAGGAGGAAGCAAGTGCATTACATGGAGAAAGAGGGAACAAGCAAGAGGGGGGTGAGGTGCCACACTCTTTTAGACAACCTGTGAACTCAGAAGTGGAACTCATTCATTACCATGAAAAGGGCACCAGGCCATTCAGGAGGGATCGGCCCCCATTACCCAACATGTTCCTCCAGGCCCCACCTCTAACTTTGGGGATCACATTTCAACATCATATTTGGAGGGGACAAACATCCAAACAGTATTATATACATACATGAGAGAAGGTAAGTAGAAGTATAAAATGAACTGAATGTGTGTCTTATATTCTTGCTATATAAGGACACTTATTTTTATAGCTACATTGTTTGTGGATTTCAGAGTTATTTACCTTAACCTACTGAAGATAGGTTTGCAGAGAACTGCTCCCTCTGTGTACCTAATAGTTCACTTTACCTACACATCATCCATTGATGGCTTGTGCAAATTTCAGTTACATGTTCCTTGAGATCACACCAAACTGTGAAATTTGGTAAAATAACCAAATCTACATAAATGTTAGTAAGTGTCTAAAGTTATTTTCCTATTTCCCTGTCATTGTTTTCTATTCTTTACAATGATCAATTAATTACAACTTAGGGCCAAATTATGTATCCACAGAATTTTAGAGCTCAGACATGGATATAGAGAAACAAAAATATTAAATTGGTTTCCTCCAATTATATATTACCTTTAAAACAGCCCATTCTTATTTGTAACTTGCCATAAAGTATTTTTTAGAAATATTTTTCTACCATTCTACAAAAAAAATTGTAAATTTTAATACCACTATTTCCTTATTAAAATATATTAAATTTTAGTACTATTCAAGGCAAACAGTACAGACCCAAAACATCTATGTTAATCCACTGAACCTACTGTCTCTAAAGAAAATAGTACGGGCTGTGCATGGTGGCTCACGCCTGTAATCCCAACACTTTGGGAGGCCAAGGCAGGCGGATCATCTGAGGTCAGGAGTTTGAGACCAGCCTAACCAACACGAAGAAACCTCGTCTCTACTAAAAATACAAAATTAACTGGGCATGATGGCGCATGCCTGTAGTCCCAGCTACTCAGGAGGCTGAGGAGGAGAATCGCTTGAATCCGGGAGGCGGAAGTTGCAGTGAGCCGAGATCACATCATTGCACTCCAGCCTGGGCGACAGGAAAACATGATGGCCATCATTATATCTCAAATTTTATTTTACTAATATTACATTTTAAGGTGTTAGAAAATCCATTGCAATACCATATGAGAAGTTTCTATTCAAGATGATTTAGCTTTTAAGAGTTATCAGATCTGTTATTGGCTAAGAATGAGAAAATTATTTTCTTCTAAATCTTTATATTAGGCACAATCTAAAGCAATTTATCCTTATTTAAAAGCTATGGGAACTTATATAAAATAACAAATAAAAGTTGGTAAATCTTCATTTGCTATTTAACAGATCTAATGATTATATTTCTAATAACTCTTTAAAATATTTTTTTTGCTTTTTAAATATTGGAAAAATAATCAAGGTTAAAATATTTAAGCCTTACTCTCTGTGTCCCTAGCTTTTTAAAACTTTTTTCTCAATTATATGAAGTACCCTGCTATAGCATTATAACCCTAAGATTTAATGGAGTTTCATTTAATTCTGTGGCCTCAAATTTTTAGTGACTGTGAAAAATGATAATATGGATCATGAGATATATATAATAAAAGTATTCATTGTTTGGTTTGACTCTGTTTAAAGTAACTAAGAACAATACTGTTCTTTTAAGAGCTCACAATGGTAATCTGAAATTTAAAACTGGTCGTGAGTGGCTACACACCATTTCGCATGAAGGCTGGCCTCCATCCTAATTGGTCAGGCAACTGTCTTATCGGTCTGTGTTCATATATGTTGTTTTGAATATCATCCCTGAATATAACTGTACTTTCTCTAAGCCAGTCTCGGCAAAGTGTTGATTTATGAACAAGCACACAAACTGAAACTCATCAATCTGACATCCAAAATGCACTAAAAAGTCATCTTTACTGCAGTCTACAGTGATGGTATTAATTGTGTGCCTTTCAAAGTATCTATGCATTCGAGCAGCAGCTTTCACATCTCTCTGTTGCTACATCCCTTACTTTCTGGCATGCATATTTTCTCACACTTTCCTGTCTCTGCAGGTATTCCTCCTCCACTCCTCCCCACTGCTCCAAACATGCAGAGAATCTCTTCTCTGCTTGACATCCATCAGAGGAGTCTTTTTCAGTTTAGAGTATGTGCCAACGTTTCTCCATCCTCCTTGAAAGGACTCTTTCATTACCTGTCATTTGCTTGTCGGTGCTCCTCCAGATCCATCTTGTCTCCTCTTCATCCAGTATTAACAACAACAAAACTCAGGAGTCAAGGAGACAAATACAGAAATCTTCCTGAATGAGGAGAATGACAATTTTAAACACTTAAAATATAATATTTTGCCCCTTTCACACAAAATAATTGCTAGTTGACACATTTGTTCATACATCACCATTTACAATGTCTTAATTATTTGGTTATTTTAAAACTGCTCTGTCCACTCTTTTTGGAGAAAAGCTCACTTCCACTTTATTTTCCCCAAGATACCAAATATGCAGCTTAGTGAATTTTGTTCCTTCTCAGCATTTGTTAGGCATTTATAATTTGTATATGATACCCCCACCTTTCTGGCATGAGACAGTGGCCTTTCCTGCTCAGCCTTGCTACTTCAGAACACCTTGATAAGGTGTTGGGAGAGTGGAGGAAGAGGATGGATTATAAATTTTGCTCTTACTCATTGAATTGTAAACCACTTGCTCCTGAAAGGTTTCAGTTTGAATTCGCCAGCTTCTAGGACTGCAGAAAATGATTCACTCTGCATGGGAAAGTCTCCTGTGAGGAATAATAATCACACGTATAACAGACTAAAAGTAAGAATCATTGTTAAGGCACCATTTCCATTGGTAGAGCATTTTCTGAACCAAAAGGCTAGTGCAAGACTGACTCAAAGATAGGCCTGTTACTGTTTTATTTCTTAAAATAGCTATTCTGCAGAAGGTATTCCTCAGAGACATCACCAAATACTGACCCAGGCTATTCCTGCTTAGCTTAGCCTGACAGTCTCAGTATTTTAGTTTTATTGCCTTAGCTGGGGGAAAAATCCTACTTGCCTTCTCTTAACATATTAATAGTGTGGAAACACACTGCTGTCACCCTTGCTTCTCAACAGTTTAAGATGAAGTTGTTCTCTAAATGAGTCAGTGTTGACTGGCTGGCTGGCCCTTGTCAGGCTTCAACTGTCAATCATAAAAGAAAAACTTCTCAAGTGCTATGTGAAAAAGTTGTCCTAATACAGCATTGTGCAAAGATGGGCATAAATAAAATATTTGACAACAAGATTTCCTGGAGCTGCTGAAGTTCACGGCTACTGGAGAAGGATATTTTAAGTTATCCAGAGGATTTTCACTAAACATTGAAATATCATTAAGCCAGCAATGACAGTTGAGTGTGATTAGCGTTCTGACAGAGGACAGAATACTAGAGGACATAAGAGGAGTGTCTAAATCAGACATGAGAGATGAAGACTGGCTTCCCTCATGAAGTCATATATAAACTAGAACCTGAATGAAGGGTGGGCAAGATTTAGCCAAGCAAAGAGGTAAGAGAGACTTTTATCAATGATCTACCTTCCCCAACCTCCTCTTTCAAACAAAGGGCTATGAAAGGGTAAAAGAGTATGCAAGTCATCTATGTGCTTAGAGAGGCCCACATAGCTTAGATCCGAACTGAGATAACATAAATTATTAATTTTTTATTTTTATGTTTATGTTACCTTAAGTTCTGGAATACATGTGCTGAATGTGCGGGTTTGTTACACAAGTATACATGTGCCATGGTGGTTTGCTGCACCTATCAACCCGTCATCTAGGTTTTAAGCCCCGCATGCCTGAGATATTTGTGCTAATGCTCTCCCTCCCGTTGCCCCCAACTTCCCAACATAAATTATTTAAGGTCATTGTATGTGCATTGATTACAAATTTGAAGAAATACACCACTGTCAGAAATAGGTCCTCACTAGCACCATGAGGCCATTAGGACCTTCAGGAATAAATACCTAAGTCAGAGGGCCAAACTCATCAGTTTAGAAACTGGCCCAAAACTAATTCTTCCCCACAGAGAGAATGACTCATTTTGTGGTCATTTTTTCTCTTATTTGACCTGACAATAATAGACAGAAACAGCCACCTTTCCTCAATCTAAACACAGGGCAACTGCACACTGTCCTGCCAAAGATTTCAAGACTGAACGTGTTTATCTCATTTCACAAATAGTTTGTACCTCCTGTCTATGGTTTTCCAAAATATTATCCTCCTATGTTGTGCCTCCTCATGCCACTGACTTAAGCTTTCAAAGCATACCCCCAATGACATGGCTGTTCCCATAGCATTTTCAAAGGATATTTATTCCCTCTTTACCCGTATCAAGTGATAGGCTCAATGTTGTCACTTTCTATTTCATTGTGCAAACCATTGTGCATGAGCCCTCTTTACTTAGTAACTCATTCCTTCTGGAAGTTTCCCTTTCTTCCTCCTCTTCACAGTCGTCTATCACAGCTGGGCTCACTCCTTTCTATCTACCTCTCACACAAGAAACTCAACATACTGGATTTTCAGTTTCTTTGTTTTCTTTAGTTGTGTGGAGAAAATATATCATATAGACAAAATAATGTTTAAACTGTTTCTGTTCATTTCAATAAGAATAATATAATGAACACCTACATACCAACACTGATAGTCCTCTGGTTAAGGAATGGATCTTTCCTTAAAGCCAGTTGTGTGCCCATCTCCATCATGTCTTTGGCAGCACACCCCCGCCATCACCCCTTGCCTATTATTTCTATTCATTTATCTTCATTGTACCACCTATGAATAATCAAAAGAATTTATTGTTTTTAACTTTGTTCATTCTTGAGCTTTATACACATGAAATTATACTATATGTATTTTTGTGTGCATACAACAACTTTGTAGGGTAAGTTTGGGTTAAATCACAAAATCTTGACATAAGGGCTGTGATGGCTATTGTTTACTCATTTCATTTTTGGATAGTACTAAATTGTGTGACTACACCATAATTTAGTAATCTGCTCTATATTAGTTGTAAAAATGGTCAAAGGAAAATATCTAAAATAAATTTTTTAAATGCATTACAGAAATTAGCATGAAAATTGGTAGAGGTTCTAACATATATATAACTGGAGATTCAGAAGGAGGAGGGAGATATAAAAGAGTAGAAGAAATATTTAAAGAGATGATGACAGAACTTTTCAAAACCAGTTATTTTGGACTGAATGCTTATGTCCCCCCACAAATTCATATGTTGAAGCCCTAACCCCCATTGTATTGGTATTTGGAGAAGGGGCCTTTGAAGGTAATCAAGTTCAAAAAAATCATAAGGATGGTGCCCTCATGATGGATTAGCATCCTCATAATAAGAGGAAAAGAGACCAGAGCTCGCTCTCTCTTTCTGCTGTTTGAGAATACAGCAAAAAAGGAGTTGTCTGTAAAACAGGAAGAGGGCCCTCACCAGGAACCTAATTATACTGTCACCCTGATTTTGGACTTGCAGCTCCAGAACTGTGAGAAATAAGTGTTTGTTGTTTAAGCCACCCAGTTTATGGTATTCTGTTACACCAGTGCAAACTGACTAAGACACCAATTAGAGAAGCCCTAGGAACCCAAACAGGCTAGTAATAAACAAAACCACAACTAAAGGTACCTAGTAAAGTTACTTATACCAGTTAACATCAATTTTCCTACTCCATCATGGCTATGGTCTCACTCCAAGAAGGGTTTAAAAGAGAGGACTTCACAGATCTGAGTTCAGACACCATGTTCCTAGAATTTCCCTTTAATGTACATAGATTAAATTAAGAAACTACATTTTATTTCTAAAGTAGAAATATTACCATGACATTCTCCTGCTCAAAATTCTTTAGTGATTCCTGTTGGTCCAGTATAACACTCATTGCCCAAAACTACTATTTCACTTGATAAAATTATACACATGCTTTAAAACTCAAAATCGAGGTTAATTTTTTATTGCTGTGTTTTCTAACTTCCTACTCCCATTCTGGGTGAGCTACTGACACTCTCTAGGTCTATAGCACACATGACAGCACTTACACTATTCAATTATGCTTGTTAACTGGTATCTCCTCACCCCTCCACACACATATACTCTAATATAAACCTCTTGAAATCAGGACGATCTATTTTACATCTGAATCTCCAGTATTTAGGACAATCATAATGCTTTATAAATATCTGAGGGTAAATGAAAGGCTTAATGACTACTCCTTTGGGCAGCATCTTGGCTGCTGTGTTACAGTCACTTATTCTGATTTTGGACTATTACCCACTTCTGAGTTGCAATATGCCTAGTAGTCAAGCATAAACAACTAGTAAGCTCAAAGCAAAATGATCAAACCAAAAAATCACTTTTGAGCAAACCAACAAATAAATTGAGTTTTGTTTAAAAAAATGCTTTTGAAGACTAAGCCATTTTCCGTATATCCAGACTCCTTAGCAAGGTCTAAAAGAGCGTAAGTTACAGTTTGCCGAATTATGTAGATACACTGCATATAGCATAATAAACATTTTAATTTTACTTTTATTAAAACTGAAGATCATCTTCCTTATTAAAGTTTTTGCAAAATCAAACTGTTGAGATGAAATGTAACACCTTCATTTGTATCAAGCTATCCAATAAACCAAATAAAACACTTTGCTCTTCGGTGTGCCTGATGAATATATTCAATGCTTTCAAGTGGTAAAGATGTGTCATAGATGTTGCTGTTGCCCCATGCAGATCTCCTTGATCAGGCAGGCCTATGCACACCACTGCCACTGTTGGCTGTTACCCACAGATTTTCTTTATTCAGGGAATGACTTTAGTTGTACATTCCCTCTGACCTTCTTCCACATTAACTATTGACTAATTGATAGGCCCACTTTCCTCAAGATGGAAACCACGTTCATGCATAATTCCTATCCAAAGCTTCTCAGGGGATCAGACTGAAGCTGGACTTCAACTAAAGGGCAACCTTGCTTAGCTCCTTCTCCTGACCTAGGATACTTCCTTCATTCTCTTTCTCCAGAGAGTGCACCCTCCATAAGCAACTTGAATGAAAATCCCTCCTCAAACTCTGCTTGTAGGGAAACTCATCTAAGACAAACTATTCTAACTAATAAATTGTCAAATATTTTAGAAGTCATTGCCTATTTAGTTTGGTAAGAACAGTACAGTATTCCTGACTTTTCTTACAATAATTGGAGAAAATAATGATTGGAGAAAGATAATACTCAAGAGTTGTAGGTGAGATACAGTTGGGGAAAATCTTTGAGAAATGAGAGAAAAGGAAAAATGCAAGTAGAATGGCAATTGGATCCAATTCAGCATGTGCCATAGCTGAATAAGTACAGTTTCAGAAAAAAATAAGAGGAGTATATTATAAAGAAAATAATTTCAAAACATTCTAGAGGGACATCTGAAGGATATGCGATTTCTCCTTGGAATACTCACCAAGTGTTCAGTAAGAGAGATGAGAAAAGATTAATGACAAGGAATGCTGTTACAAACATTTAGGAAAGAAATGTCATTGGATTCTTCCACAGTCACACTAGAAAAAAGACAATGGAGCCAACGTAACATGCTTTCAGTCACTATATTCTCAATTTTCAACTTAGAATTCCATACTGAACTGTACTCTCAATCTAATATGAAGGTAGAATATGTACGTTTTTAAATATGCAATTCTCAAGTTCTCAAAAGATTAATCAGAAAGCTTGTATCCTTTGCCAGGAAGCTTCTAAAAGATATATTTTAACAAAATGAAGAAGTAAATCAAGAAAAAATCCAGAACATCAAGGATGCCTCATGGAGAGGCAAATGAAATCCCAGGATCATGATAAAAAGGGGCTCCAAAGACATATTCTGAAAGTTAGAACATATTTGGAATAAATTTATTTTTCTCAGAAAGAGTTTAGAGATGAGTAAGTGAAATGTACACTGAAAATATGCAAAGAAAAAAGAAAATTATTGAACCAAAGCAAAACAAAAAGCTACTCAAGAATATAACAATTTCAGGAATTTGGATATGTCTTGCTCCTACATACACAAAATTCTATTTACATGCTGTGCTCATCCAATTCAAATTTTCTAAATATATCTATCTTCTGGCCTATCAATGATTTCTCATAAAGAATAGAAGGACCAAAAGGACAGTGTGCAAAATCTTAAACTCCAAATGACATCTTAATCTATGACAGACTCTGCCTCCAAGGTAAGTTCTGAAAAACCTATTCTATTTTTCCACATAGTTCTAATAAACTGCATCTATCTGGCCTGGTTATAAGATGTCAACATCAGAATGTTTCTATCCTAGTTGTGTTTATCTAACAATGATGGGAAAAACTAAAAGTAAAAAATAATAAGTTAGCAATGAGTTAGATGAGGTTCCACATTATTCAGTCTTTGCTAAACCAATATATATTACCTTCGTACTTCTTAGCAAGTTTTTTTTCCTGTTTGACCTACTTCATAAAGCTTTACATAAAACAAAATTGATATAATTCTAGGTATAAATAAATGTGTCCATATAACATGTTTCTGAATGAAATATAGAAAGAAAAATTTCTTTTTATACCTATGGGTATTAAAAATAGACAAGTTTAGGTAACTAGGTAATCATTGCTATTGCTTATTTGTAATATGGGTAAAACCTTGTGATTTTACAAATTGAGGTGGCACAAAAACTGCTGAGAACTACAGAAAAAATTACAATGTCAATATAACATGGATGTCAAAGGAGAACGGTACACAACAGAAAGTTTATATCTGTACAAAATGACCTACTTCATATAAGATAACATTAAATTACTGCAGGGATGAGTGTCAGACAATATAAAATGCCTATTTGTCCCATGCAACCTACTTTTACTTTGAGCTTTTCTGAATGATTTCTTATCAGAGAAACTACAATTCATGGTCACACTAATTTAAACATGTACTATACAAAATTATGTGTAATTTTCATTGTGAAATTTATTTTAGGTATGGATTTTTTGTCTTGAGGATTCTTTTTAACAGGCATGGTGTTGAGAGAATGATTTCTAAATAGTTTATCATGTTTTAACAATCGTGAATGGTGCAAACCCGTACTTTTTTCCAGCAGTTTAATCACAGAAATTCCAGGTAAGCATAGGTTGTAGATAGTTTAAACCCTTCCTCTTTAATAAGTTCATTCCCATTTATTTCTGTAATTTTGTTACTGTAAGCCATGGGTTTTCACTATAATAATTTTAATCAGCTTACTGATTATTTAAATTACATTTGGTGATTGGAGTATATTGATTTCATACCTGTATCACTCTACTCACGGTCTTTTCACTGCCCAGAAATGCCTCAAACTACATCTCTGTAGTTCTAAATTCTGACTACCTATTCCTATTAAAATGTCAGTTTCTCCACAACATCACCTCTGATCTCTCAGCCCAGAAGGAATTTCTCCCTGTCCCTAAAATCATAGCAGTTTAGCTTTGTCACCTGAAATAACACCTAACATTTTCCATCTTGCACTTTGCCCTAGAATCCTTCTTTGAGGGACGAAGATTTATCCGTTTAAACTTCAAGTATTTATTCTATTGGAAAATTCATGGCATTTGCTTAAGAAAATCTCTGGAAAAACAGGTACTTGAAAAATCCATACATTTGTATCCTGACCATGAAAAGCAGTGGCCAGAAATAAACGTTATTTTCAACATATGGCTTAAATTAAGCCGTCGATCGTAAAAGCTAGGATTATTTAAACAAATGACTGCTTCGGACATCTGTTACCAACTGATGCCGCACAAGTACTACAAAATCTCCCTCTGTATAATTCCTTAAACATGCAATGGGAGTAAAAGCAGGAGGTGGATGGCAACTTCCCTACATGCAATCTATAGGCTGATTTTAGACACTCACTTTATACTCTCATTCCTCTCAGACCTACCCAAGTCTCATAACACAAGCAATTAATTATACAACTTCAGGGATCTAAATCTAGTTTCTCCTAGCAAAATGGTTAGGGACAATTTTCAGGTACTTCATTAAGACGAGAGGAAGTGAGATAGAAAGAAATTTGAAGAGAAATCAAGAAAGAGAGAAAAAGAGAGAGATTCTAATAGTTTCTGAAAGCGTTATTGTTTTCTATTTCCTATTAAACCTACAATCCATCTTGAAATGATTTGCTTTGCATGGTATAAGTAGGGAATTGCCACTTATTTTTATTTTTATCTAGACCTTTAACTAACCCAGCACCATGTATTAAAATGACCATTCTTTTCCCTCTGCACTGCCATGTCACCTTTGTTATAAATCAAATGATCATATACATGTGATTTCTGAAACAGTTATTCTGCTCCATTGCTCAATTTGTCTATCCTTCTGTTAATACTTTAGTCTTAACTACTATTGTCAAATAATAAATCTTATATCTGGTATATAAATCTTCCAGCTTTGTTCTTGCTCAAGATTGCCTTGGTTATTCATGGCCTTTGATTTTCCATGAAAACATTAGAAATAACTTGTCAATTTTCCCCAGACAAACCCTGCTAGAATTGTGATTGCAGTAAACGGGAGAAAACTGACTTCTTAAAAACACTTAATCTTCAATTCCATTTATATGACATATTATTTCATAATCAAATTCAACTAAATTATTATTTAGACATAGGTTGTGGTCAATACTTCCTCCCAACCTCCTTGTTTGCCTATTACTGTAAAAGTTGATAAATACAAATATTCAATTTTCTAATGTCCTTTATGGCCAGGAACATCATGTGACATGGTGCTGACTTACGGGACACAAAAGGAAAACTAAAAAGCCTTTTACATGCTTAATAAAAAGGAAGAAATGTGACTAGCACTATATTTTCCTTTTGGTTATGTCTTAAATGCCTGAGGGATTAATTCAACCATCCAAAGAAATTACCAGCCCAGACACCAATGAACCAAGCTAAGGCCAATTGCGGAATACCTTCAAGTTATTACTACATTAAGAAAAAAACCTTTATTTTTCTATATTTAAGTTAAGGTTAGCTAGGGAGAATCTATTGCCAACTAATACTAACATATTGGAGGGGAAAAAGAAAAGTACCAGATTAGAAAACTATGCCTTTTTTCTAGTCTCTCATAACTAAAACTTCTAATAAAAAAATACAGAGCTTTCATTCTACTATAAATTGTAAGTAAGTACTAAAGAACTACTCTAAATGATAATATTATTTTCTAGGTTATCTATAAAATCTGCATACATTAAAAATTATTAAAACATTGATTCTTACTGCAATGTCTTGTTTGACTCCAAAAAAGGAACTGTAATATTTCTTTCTTCTGACTAAATATTTTATGAGTTACTCCCAATATCTCTGATTTTTAAGACGAATAAAACAAAAACTCTTATGGATGGTAAACAGTGTTCTTACTTTAAATATTTATTCATTTACAATGAATTAGTGATTTACCAACTATTACTGACTGCTTCTGCTTTCAATTATTTTTCAATATTAATATTTTGAAACATTTCAATATATATTTTATTTACTTACATTTTATAACTACATGCAAATAACAAAGTATTCTAAAAATTATTCCAAATAGCATGTGCTAGATAAAAGCAAAATGCATCCAGGGACTAATATGTATTTCATAGATATGAATTTGTATTTATTTGAAAAGTTGCAACAGAATTGCCTCTCAAAGACATGGAATTATTTTCCCAGAATTCTTGGATCCATAAAGACTTATATTTAAACTTTTTCTCTAAATACTACATTTATGCTTATTTGGAACAATCGCTCTGTGTCCATTTGAGTCACTAAAAGATCTCTGCTTATGGTAATTTGGAAGGCATTTTGCCAGGGTAGTACTAATAAAAAATGGAACTAATGAAACCAGACTATACTCCATAGCCCCCTAAGGTACGACTTTATACCTAGCTGGGTGGAAATACCTATGGTAGGTTTCAAAACAATTCCATAAAGAGACTATATTCTTTAGGCACAATTTTTTTTCACAATTGGAATCTAAAATAAAATAACAAAAGGAGATGACTTATTGTTCATGGTAATTTGTATGGTATTTATTACTAGCTAGAGAACATACATTCATAATATAATCATCCCTATACATTTTCAGAGAAAAATGCATATTCCTAAGGTGCCATGAAAATTGACCCATAGTTCTACTTATCTGATAGAATGTGTGTCTAGTCCACAACTTGATTTATCTGATCTTTTCAATACTATGAATGCAGTCCAGATAATGCTATTTTTATTTTTGTTAACTTTTAAGTTCAGGGGTGCATGTGCAGGCGTGTTACATAAGTAAACGTGTGCCATGTGGGTTTGTTGCTCAGATTATTTAATCACTCAGGTATTAAGCCTAATACCCATTAGGTATTTTTCTGATCCTTTCCCTCCTCCCACTCTCCACCTTCCGAAAGGTCCCAGTGTGTGTTGTTTCCCTCTAGGTGTGTGTGTTCTCATCATTTAGCTACCACTTATAAGTGAGAACATGTGGTATTTGGTTTTCTGTTCCTGCATTAGTTTGCATTAGTAACCAATATAGCATGGTACTGATATAAGAACAGACACATAAACCTATGGAACAGAATAGAGAACCCAAAAATAGGACCACACATCCACAACTATCTGATCTTCCACAAACCTGACAAAAACAATGGGGAAACAATTCTCTATTCAATAAATGGTGCTGGGATAACTAGCTAGCCATATGCTGAAAATTGAAACTGGACCCCTTCTTTTTACAAAAATTAACTCGAGATAGATGAAAGACAGATAATACTACTTTTATATTGTCTGTTATCCCACTACAAATTCAAAACTCATTTTGAAAAGTTCAAAGAATTTTCTCATAAGTGAATTAATTGCTAAAATCTATAACAACATGTAACACCCAGGTCCGCTGGATTGCAGAAAATAATGAATCATTCTTTCTCTTCCTCATACCAATTGCTCCTCTCCACTAATACTCATCTTTTTCTTCTTTATTTTTAGAGCTTAGACTGTATTCCTTAAAGTTAATTGAGGTTTTGATTCAACATTAAATTTTCTGACTTATTGAAGTTTTAAATTCAAATTATTATAGGACTATGTAGGTAATGGAATGCAAATTTTAAAAATAGGTCAGGTGTGATAAAATAGAGAACACATGTCCTATCTAAAGAGGGCAATATCTAGTGAGTTATTCTTTTGAGAATTGGGGCACAGTTTTGCCAGAACTTAATTTTCAAGAGAAGTCATAATTACTTCAATAACTGGTGGGTTTTGCAGTGAAATAGTCTAATTGTAAATCCTGGTGACTAATTCAAACTTAGTAGGAAACAAACAACCGCAGTACGCAGGATGATACTTAGATTAAATGATATATATTTGTGTGCTGTAGTCAGTCTTAAGTTTTTTACTTCTATGCATTATGGATATAATCAGTGGAATGTGTACAATTACATCATTCTTTGTTCTTCCCACATATTAAAGTATTTGTTTTTCTGGGGAAGCAGAAAAATTCTGCAGTTGCTCCTTGTCAACGATGAAACTAAATCCTGTATAATTTTAATGCATAACATTTATTCTCAACCGGGCACAATTTTGCCCCCTAGGGGACATTTGGCAATGTTTCCTGACATTTTTGGTTGTCATAATGAGAGGAAGAAGGTCAGGGCACTATTAGCATCTAGTGAGTAGAAACTAGGAACACTGTTAATCATTCTACAATGCACAAGACAGCCCACAATAAAGACTTATCCAGCACTGAATATCAATAGCACTAAGGTTGAGAAATCATAGTTTATAAGACTCCCTGATCCTCAATATTTCCTAAAATTCCTATGGAAGCATAAGAAATGTATGTATGAGAAATGGAATTGAGATAATTAGATTAAAAGGTGTGAAGTGACTTTAAGAAACGTTTCAGGTTCCTGGATACATAACCAAAATGTATAGATCCAGGAGTCTTGCTCCACTTAAATTCAGGAATAATTTAATGGGTCAGATCTCTTACTTGAAAAGTTTCTTGCATTTTCTAGTTCATAATCACTGTGAATTATTTGCTTGTGCTTTCTATAGAAATGTCTATTTCCTATTTCAGGGACAGTGGATACAGCTGTAATGTTTTTAAGGTTTAAGAGATCACTAGAATTAGTCGGATTTTCTTAATGACTTCTGACAAGCATCAAACTCATCTAGACTGAGGAATTTTGAATTTTAAAAATTTCAGTTCATATTAATCTATGGCCAAATACACCATCAATTTCACTCAATTTATTGCTTACATGCAAGATTGGGGAAGCTTAACTTATTTCAAATATCTACTGGTGTCTATATAGATATTCTTGTAGGTTTTTTTGTTTGGTTTGGTTTGGTTTGGTTTGGTTTGGTTCTGTGAATAGTATTTAATTAGAGTCACTGATATTTTTACTTTTGCCAGTTTATTTATTTATCCTCCACATAGATGCAGGATTTATGTGATTTCACATTACTTAAATGATAGCTATAAGCCCAAGAATCCTTGTAGTTCAAAGCTAACTAAAGATTTCAGGCCTTTCCATCTTTCTAAAATTAAAAGACCTTGAAAGAGAAAAATTTTATATTCTAGCCAAGGATAAAAATTATGAGAATTTTTTTTACTCTTAGCAATATGCAATCTCTAACATTCAGAAAGGTTAGAAATCAAGGGTTTTGTAAAATGATGTTATTAACTTTAAAAAACAATTTTACCATAATATAGAGATATAGGGACATGCTATACAGAGTTGTGAATAGTTCCAGAAAACTGTGGTTCCTTGAAACTTCTGAACATATAGAGTGCAGGGATAGTGTAATCACATATCTGTTGCACAAATTCGGGAATACTAGCCCTTCTTTCCCATTTCTTCAAACTCAAGATAATTAATTTAGGACACATAAATTAATGCACTGCTTTATGCCATACAACTTCTGTGGATAATAGCATGGAAGAAAACCATTTTCTCACACAGAATATTCATTAGTGCTCTTTCTTTTGTTTATTCAGGAGACATCACTAATTTATGAAGTTTCAAGTAAAAGGATCAGTTCCTATGTGCATATATACAGCTTTATTAATTCTTAAATTATTACGAGTACTTAAATATAGTCACACTGAATACTAAAAAGAATACAATTCATTCTTAATTAGATCAGCTTGGATTATCTCCACTTTAAAAAAATTATTTCATTAAACCACTTTGAAAGTTTGGATGTCCTAGGCATTTTAATTCAGGTCTGCCTCGGTACTGCCTTTGTATCTGAACATTGGGTCTCCACCTTAGGCCCACATCTCCAGAAATGCACACTTCCAAGTGCCTTCCTCAAAATTTTCTAAGTCCCCCTCCTATGCCTGGGATGGTTTGGGGCCACCAGTCCCATCTGAGTGTAGTCCAGACTGAGCATAGACATAAATCCTAGCACCTGAATTTTTACTTGGGGTATTTTGCGACACTTTATTCAGTACATAGACTCAACTGGATGCTCTGAGAGGCTCTAGGACTCACTCAATCTATGTGGTCTTTCTGGGTATCATGGTTGAGCATCAGGCCTGTAAAGACAGCCTGGCAAAAATATTGATTCAGCTGTTCGTTGACGTATTTATTCCATGGGATCTCACAGAATTGAGCTACCATAATGGTGTGGGCACTTTAACTTGGGTGATTCTCACTCACTTTGGAGATAGGATGAGTTAAAGGCTCTGGGCTGCTGATGGGCCACTATAGAGCCTTGGGCTCAAGTCACGCATGTGACATATGTGGACTCATTCATTAGCTCTTGCCCTTGTTCCAACCATAGTGTCACCTCTAGTCCAGTGGTGCCTGGAGGGTAGCAGATGACTTTTACCATCCATCTGCTTTCTGCTAACACTCAAGGAGATCACTCTAGCCCTTTATTAGCAGACTTTATGCACATGTCAAACACTATCTTCTGCAAAACGTTTAGAGAATCATGCACATAACATCAGTTTTTCTTCGGTTCTTTCTTTTCCTGATAAATGTAATAGGTTATAAGCTCCTGGGTCAGTCTTAGACTATGCCAGACACACATGGATATTCCTTGAACTAATTGTACTAGTCTTTCTCCCTCCCTGGGTCTCTTGCCTACCCAGACCACTGGGTGCCGTATGTGGAAGGCAGAGGTCCAGTCCACATTGAAAGATCACCTTCTAGAAACATAGTGAATGCAATGACTACAGTCAAAAGAATACATGTTTGAAGGTTGCATTGTTCTACCATTATACTAGAAAATTTTGAATAATAAATTTAATGTGAAAATGAATTATTATTCAGATTTGCCTGCATACTCTGGGTAAGACTGACAATTGTGGTCATTATGAATTGAACACAGCAACAATCTTTGAGGAAATCATTGGAAGCCAGTGTCTATGGGCAGTACAATAGATAATAGAGCATCATTATTACTGAGTAATCAGCATTACATGAATAGAAATAACAAACTAACTACAGAAGCAAAAAGACCTATATTATTTCAATACAAGTACACTTCAAAGAGCCATAGCATTGTGAGATAGAAAAGCATTGTTAACGATCTTATCATGGGATGGTAACAGAAAATAAATTGGGCATGAATAGTACTTTTGAAAATAAAAACCAAAAAAGATTATTTCTGGACCTGAATAGGAAGAGATGGTGCCTGCACACTTTGAAAAAATGTCTTGTTCACTGGTTGAAAAATAAAGAAATATCTAAATATTTCTCCACCCATAATTATAAATTATCATCAGAAAATCACTATACTTCACAAAAGTCTATGAATTATGCAACAGATTTTTACTCAAATTGCTTATATAATCTGGGGTCCATTACACTCTGGGAGATGGATCCTGGACTAGTCATATCTCTCATTGGCTATTGCTATACATTTTAAAATATTTTATCAAGAGAAAAGAAAAAGTAAGGTCATAAGGCAGAGAATATGTAGTATAAAGAGATAAAGAGAAGTTAAATATATAAAAATGAAACAATTGTTAAAGAGAAACGTTTCAAATTCAGAATCCATCTTTGATGTGGTTTATTAAGAAAATATTGAAATTTACTTAACTCACTTTTAAAAAACTTTTTCCCTGTGTTTGTATTGTGTGTTTGAATGTTTGTGCATCTGTGTTCTTTCTTTTACTAACAAGCAGAAGATCTTGAAAAGAACATTCTCTGGCCATGAAAGTGTAACTGGTGCCAGACTAGTCCTCCGGCAAAAAACAACTATAAAACTATGAAATATATAAGGCAATTCTTTTCAGAGGACAGCATACGGGGAACAGGAGCACAGATAGGAAAATACATAAGTAAGCCTAACAATCACACTGGCTTTCTTCCTGGAAACACTTTCTAGACCACAGTGCAGAGAGGTGAAAACCCAAACAGAGCACAAGGATTCTTCTTAGCTGGGGAAACAAGGACTACAGTTCTGAGCCATTACGTTGGTTAGAGTCTGCAGAATAGAAAAAAAGGAGATGCGGAAATTTTGCACAGGGTTCTCTCACTATTTAACCATATACTAAGTTGTACATGCCCTGCGTGAAATTTTATGAGACCTAGCAACAGATATTTGTGACAAATTACAATCTGACATTCCAGCCCACACTTGGCCTCAAATAATATGTTAAATTTTTAACTGATCCTTATTGCTTACCTAGTAGCCATTCTTTCTCCTACACTCTGCCACCCATAAGCTACTCTATATGTGTCATTATCCCTGGAGGGATCATTTTCACTTTTATTTCATGTTACTTGATTGCCCTGCTACTTCAGCTCTTTGATAGGCTCAAAGAGTTAAGATTTTATGGTTTATTTAGCTACTTACAGTTGTTAGAATGGACAGGGCACACTTTCCATTTTTCCACATGCCAGGCAGAAGCAGAAATCTCATTCAACTGATTTTCAATAAAGGTCCCAAAGTAATTAAATTAGGAAAGTCTTTTCAGCAAACGGTTCTGAGATAGTTGGATATTCATGTGGAAAAAAGGTGAGACTCAACCACTATTTTATATCATATATAAAAATTATCTTGAGATGGATCATAAACCTAAATTTTAAAGCTAAAGCCCTAAAGCTTCTTGAGGAAAACACAGAAGAATATCTTTATGGCTTACCATTAAATGTTGATTTCTTAGACTGGACACAGAAAGCAAAGGCATAAATTTTTTAAAATGCTACATTGTACTTCATTAAAATTAAAAATGTATGTTGAGTGAAAAAGACACAATGAAGACAATAGATAGGCAAACCACAGACTGGGAAAAAATATGTGAAAAATATCTAACTGACAAACGCTTACAGTCACTTTAGATAGATAGATGATAGGTAGATAGATGGGTAGATAGATAGATAGATACTACCACTTGGCAATAAAAAAGCAATATACTCCATTAAAAAAAAAAAAAAACGGGAAAAAGGCTTGAACAGACATTTAAGGAAGAAATACGATTGCCAAAAAGCACATGAAAAGGTTAAAATTACAATAAAACATTAATAAATAATGTCCAACAGCCCTAAAATTAAAATAACATAACAACAAACATTGGAAAAGATATAGAGCTATTAGAACCCATGAATTCCTGGAAGGAGTGTAAACTACCTTGGGAAAGGACTGTCAATTCCTTAGGAAGTTAAACGTTAGGTCTATACTATTACCCAGTACTTCCAGTCCTAGTTATTTCCCGAGCAAAATAAAAACTTCAACCTACTGAAAATCAACAGAATGTTCATAGCAGCTTTTTCATAATTGCTAAATGAAGCAACTCAAATATTCACTACCATGAGTGCCTACAAATGTCCTTTAATGCTAAAGAATTCTTTATTACTACAAGGGAATTCCACTAGCCAAAGCTATCCACCCTCAAATTTTGACTGAGATGTTTAGATATTCTCCCATTTTTTCTTAATAACTAGAACATTGGCTACCTTAGACACTCAGTGTAAAACTATCTTCCACATAAGATCAAAGAGACAGCATCACAGTAACATAAACCATCCTCCTAATGACTTCTGTTGAGCTATGTATGAGAATAATGAGAGTGGAGAGTAAGCAAAGACTAGATCACCAATGGCTTTGTGTTCTGTGCTAAGCTGTTTGGATGTCATAACGGGGGCAACAGAGAGCCATTAAAGGGTTGTAAGCACATCATATCAGGTTCAGATTGACATTTCACAAAATTACTTTCACAAACTGAAATACTGCAAATTAATGGCAGGAAAAGAAACTAGGGATATGTTGCTACAACCTAGGAGTAAGAAAGAAAAAAAAAAGTAGAGGCAATGTGGCTAATGACTGTATCTGAGAGATATTGAGGAGGCAGAATCAAAAAGATTTGTCATTGTTTAATATGGTGGTGAGGAGGAGGAAAAAACAAAGTATATATTTTTTGAGACGGGAAATACACAAAGTTATAAGAGTGGATTCAAAATGATTAGCTCCGTTATTAATTTACTGAGTTTTTGTTCTCCACATAATGGCCAAGTGGAAGTGATCACTAAAGATCTGAGGCTTCAGGAGATAGAAGCTGGAGACACTGCTTAGGAAGCCATGAGCATTTAAAGCTGTCTTTCTTTTGCTGTGAAATACTGAGCAAGTAACTGCCTAGAATGAAATGTTTTGAACCCATAGGAAATTCATTATTAAACCTCAGGTATTTAAGTCTATTATCCAAATTAATAGACTAAAAAAGCATTAGTAATATGTTATATAAAACATATGAACCACTAGAAACTGTAAACATCCATTCTAATATCTTTAAAATATCTCTACATATTCTTTCATAACATTCTTCTCTTAATTCAACCAAATGTTGTTTTCTAAATGTTAATAGTGCTGGTTTTTGCATGAGAAAAATGTCTGTAGACCAATTTTCAAAGAGTTGATCCTCGAATTCTCCAAGCTGTATCACATTATTTATTTATTTATTTATTTATTTATTTATTTAGACGAAGTTTTGCTCTTATTTCCCAGGCTAGAGTGCAGTGGCGCAATTTCCGCTCACTGCAACCTCCGCCTTCCGGTTTCAAGCGATTTTCCTGCCTCAGCCTCCCAAGTCACTGAGATTACAGGAGGCCGCTACCACGCCCAACTAATTTTTTTGTATTTTTAGAAGAGGCGGAGTTTCACCATGTTGGTCAGGCTGGTCTCGAACTGCTGACCTCGTGATCCACCCACCTCGGCCTCCCAAAGTTCTGGGATTACTTTTTTTTACACTCTATGTTAACAGTATAGGACATACGTAGTTTTCGCCAAGTGGAAGATCTCTTCAAAAATTACCAATAGGCCATGTAGACCTGTCTAAGAACGCAGAGGAAGGATAATGTAATCCTGACACATTTGAGATTCTTGGTGGTGTTTACCAGCTAAAATAGTACAGATCCCTAAAATATGAGTACCCCAAGAGTTCAGCAAAGACTTTCTGACAAAAATAGCAATAAAAATTAAGACATAGGCCAGGTGCGGTGGCTCACGCCCCTAATCCCAGCACTTTGGGAGGCCGAGACAGGTGGATCACCTGGGGTCAGGAGTTGGAGACCAGCCTGACCAGCATGGTGAAACCCCCTCTCTACCAAATACAACAAAATTAGCCAGGCATGGTGGCGCATGCTTGTAATCCCAGTTTCTTGGGAGGCTGAGGCAGGAGAATTGCTTGAACCCGGGAGGCAGAGGTCGCAGTGAGTGGAGATTGCACCACTGCACTCCAGCCTGGGCAACAAGAGCAAAACTCTGTCTCAAAAAAAAAAAAATTTAAGATATAAATTGAGAGAAAAAAACAATTAACTCACCATGCCACTGAAGAATACCCTGGAAGAATGTGTGTGTGTGTCTGTGTGTGTATCTTTGTGTGTGTGTGTCTGTGTGTGTGTCTGTGTGTGTGTGTCTGTGTGTGTGTCTGTGTCTGTGTGTGTGTGTGTGTCTGTGTGTGTGTGTGTGTTCAGGCACATGAACAACATTAGCAACTTGGAAGAATTGAAAAAAATCAACCAGCATTTCATAATTGTTCTCAACCACTTACCAGGAGATCAAAGTAGAACCTTCTAAAGAAGTAGATTGTTCTTTTTTCTCTTGTATTGGACATATAGGTAAACCTTAAACCCATATTTTCTGGGCTTGGTTTCTAGTAAAAATAAATTAATAAATAAATACATACATAAATAATTTGTTGTCTTCTGAAACTTTGGCTTGCATGACCCATCCATTCTTTCCCTGTTCAGAAGTCACTTTTATACTTTCTAAAATAATGATAACCATTCTGCCAACAGTAATCATGAAAATATAAACTTAATGTGGATAAAATTGTGCTCTTTAAAAATATATTCTCTGACATCACATTTTAAAATATACTTTTCATTTAGGAATTTGGACTATTGGTGCTGGAAAAAAAATCATGACTGGTAGCAGTCTGAATATATTATAAATTTACTTACAGTATACTACAAAGATATTTTAAAAAATGATGTGCCCAACAGCAGTAACTAAAAGGTTAGTTGAATTTCCTGGAGTAGAAAGGAATTCTGAACAAATCCTACTACTCTAAAAAGATTGAAAATTGTGGTCTTCGTGAATTATTTAAAGAAAATAAAATTTACCTTCATTAAATATATCTAAGCATTATCCAAGAAATCACTGTTCTAAGAGGTGCAATCTGAAATTTCCTCATTGACATTTAAACAATGCCTTTCCACATAACTACAGTTGAGAAAATAATAGATTACACCATATGTTCTTATCTGGTTCATGCCCCCGAAGGCCTAGAGAATGGGCATGGTTTTTATAAATCTAAACAAATTAAATAAATGTTTGCACTTGTAACTCTGTTACCTTTTAGCAAAAAAATAGATTAGTGCCAGGGGAGCCACAAAGTTAAGAGACTCTGTAAACAAAAGAACAGAAGGCTGTCTACGTCTTCACACCAAATTAACAGAACACAAGACATGTTACCACAGATTATTCACAGGTTAGAAAAATAGACAGTTAAATTACTGCAGTTTATCTAGATACACTGCATATAAAAACATTTCTAAATTTCATTTCTTATTTTAACCATTAATGGGAAAATGTGACAAAAACTTCAAGTTGCTCAAAAAAATTGAATATATTTTGAACAGCAAGATTAAAGAATCTTGAATATTCTTCTCTAAACGTATTTCAGCTTCTGCTTGTGATGAAGATCCAAATACACGTTTCTTCTTCCTGTTTCATCTCACTACACACCAGCATGTATGTCTGAACCTCAGTCTTGTGTCCCACACTCTTGGAAATCACAATTACATTCCTCCTAAGGTCCATCACTTTTTAAAAAATTTTGCTGCAAATAAAATTAGTCAAGTTTCTAATTCACATACTATAAGAAATCAATACAAATTAATAGGCATATAAACTTTTCTTCCTATTTGTTGAATTTGTTGTCTTTTATCTACAATCAAGATTTTCTCTGATGAATCTATGTACTAAGTAGATTTAATTCTTAGGACAGTTATCATCTCCAAATTGGAATCAACATTGTAATGACTCAATTATGTTTCTTTCTTACTTGACTCTCACACAGTCATGTGATGTGATTTATTTTGGGCCACTCAGTGCAAGTTATTTAGGGAAGTCTCACTCCCCCAAAACCCCCTTCTCTCTTTTACTGATCATGGCCCTTGAAGGAAGTTTATTTCCAGCACTAGCGGCAGCGTGTGCACTTATCTCTCTTAATACTCACAATTTTTACCTGAATTACTTCATAGCCCAGAGAAAACATCTCAGAAAAGAAACTAAAATTTCCATTGTAAAGATAATTAATAAATTGTCTGGGGAGGTTTCAAATGCTGTATGAATTCATTTAAATCACCCCAAAATAAAAAGTCATACTCAACAAGAAGAGGCTCAAATCCATGTCAACAAAAGCAAATCAAAGATACACGGCATTCCCAATCAGGACATTTTAAGCTACAGTTTCAGTCACTCAACTTATTCAGTAAATTTCTAAAGCTGATATTATGCCACACCTGAGGGCTAGTTGATTTCACACATTATCTATAGCTCTCATTTCTCTCCTTTCACTGGCAAAGTATAGTACATATCAACGTGCTTCCTGAAAGGAAGGAAAGCCTCTTTTGTCTAATCCTGAAATAGAGGCAGCTGAAGAGGAGGAAGTAAGAACAAGAAGCCATACTCTCTTATCTCTTCGTAAGTTCATAAAGTGTTTTTTCTTTCTCTCTCTTTTTCTCTCTTTCCCCCTTCTGACCTCCCTCTCCTTTTTGTTTTTAAAGAATCACAATCTTCAGGCCAGAAGTGTATGTGTAAGAATTAGAACGCAGTCTTTTCAGATCTCCCCAATGGACAGGTACCAGTATCTGTGCCCTCCCCCTTCTTCTATCAGAACTTTCCGACAGTTGTACCACAGTGCACCTGTGCTGGAAATGGCTTACAGGTGTAATAAAATTTTTAAATTTTTAAAATTTTAAATTATTATAGATACATAATAGTTGTGTGTATTTATGTGGTAAATATAATATCTTAATAAAAGCATACAATGTGCAAGTGTAGTAAGGTTTTGATCTTCTCATTCTTTGGAGTGGCTGGCTAGGGCTTGTTGTAGAATGCCCTTAGCTGGTTGCCTTTGCAAATATTTTAAATTTTTAGGAATGCCATGGTTTGTAAAAAGTTTGGAAGTACACATACCCAATTTTCTACATCTTCCTGGGCCAGTAGAATCTTTGTCTAGTATAAAGAGGAAAGGGGATTAGGAAACAAATTGACACTGACTGATCTCATGTTCTTCAAAATCACCTTTTAATGATGTAAACTTCAGTCTGTGTCCTCCAGGAAGTAATTCTAAGGATGAAAATTAACTTTTTTTTCTGCCTTTATGAGGTGATGATTTTCACTAAGTGGGAAAGACTTTAAAGACTTCAAAGGAATTGCCAGGAACCAAATACAGTTTGATTAGTACATGACAATAATATCTTCTATCTTTATGCAGTATCTTCATCAAGAATCAATAATAATTGCAAGCTATTTTCAAATAGCTTCAGAAAAAAAACGCGGGGAGGGGAAATGCATTTATGCAACAGAGACATCGCCAATGGCAAATGGTATAATGAGCCTTTTGTGGGGCTAGAACCAAGGTTACTCTCTCTGTCTCTTTTGTAACACTTGATCTTCTTTCTAGATTTTAGGTTTATTCTTCCTTCAGTCTTCTCTTGTGCGCAAGATATTTTCCTAGTTAATTTGCTCTTACATACTTGGAGAAGACAATGTTATACCTCATCTCTCTAGAAACCTCCAACACCTTCTCATATCTTACTCTCAACTGATAAACTTACCTCATCTTACACTAAAAAATAAAAGCAATCAGAAAAGCATATGTTCCTCTACCATCATACTGACCAACTGTCCTCCAACTGTCCTGTGTCTGTCCCCATATATACTGACTCCATTCTTGTTAGTGTGGATGAATTGCTCCCTGTCTATAGCCAACCCCTTCATCTCAAGGATATCCTCTCAAGGATATCAGTCTAACAATTATTCCCTCTCTCTTATGTCATCATTTTCCTATACTCTTCAAAATTATTCCCATAGTTGTACATATATTCAAGTTAAAATGTCTTAAAATATTCCATCTTAAAAATTATTTAGACCAACAATCGCCTTATGGCTTATAACCTCTCTCCATCTCCTTTCAAAAAAACTCTTTGTACCAATTGTCTATACCCACTGTCTTTACTTCCTTTCTTCTTATTCTCTCTTGAATTCACCTGAAACATCCTTTTGTCTCCACTAATCCAGTAAAATTGCCTTGATAAATCACTCTGCTGAACTCTAGACACGTATCCTGGTATCTACTTAATATATTCGTTTCCATGTCTAATAGGAATCCTAAATTTAGCATGCCCAAAACCAAACTCTTGATTCTGTTGCCCACTTCAACCTCCTGCTAACTTGTTTTTCCCCAAGTGTTCTCATTACCATAAATGATATCATATTCACTTAGCAGATTTACCCAGTAAATCTATTTAGCTAACACCTCACATCTAAACCATCAGTTCTTCTCAGCTCTACTTTCACAATATATCTTGAATGTAGGCATTAGCACATCAACCACTGTATTATTCCATACTCATATTGCTATAGACATACCTGGAACTGGGTAATTTATGGAGTAAAGACGTTTAATTGTCTCACAGTTCTGTAGGCTATACAGACTTCTGATCTAGGCAGCCTCAGGAAACTTACAATCGTGGCAGAAGGCAAAAGAAAAGCAGGCACCATCTTCACATGTCAGAAAAGGAGAGAGAGCGTGAGAACAAAGAGGGAGGTGCTACACAGTTTTAAACAACCAGATCTCATGATAATTCACTCAATATAACAATGAAAGCAAAAGGGAAGTCCACCCCATGATCTAATCTCCTACCACGAGGTCCCCCTTCAACAATGAGAATCACAATTTGACATGAGATTTGTGTGGGGACACAGAGCCAAACCATATTAATCTGGGCCTGGTCCTTCTCAGATCTCATGTCCTTTTCACACTTCAAAACACAATCATGGCTTCCCAACAAGCCCCCAAATTCTTTACTTATTCCAGCATTAACTCAACAGTCCAAGTCCAAAGTCTCATCTAAGATGAGGCAAGTCCCTTCTGCTTATGAATCTGTAAAATAGTTTTTAAAAGTTAATTAATTCTAAAATACAATGGGGGTACAGTCATTGAATAAATGCTCCCATTACAAAAAAGAAAAATTGGCCAAAGCCAAGGGACCACAGACTCCATGCAAGACTGAAACCCAGCAGGGCAGTCTTTAAGTCTTAAGGCTCTGAAATAATCTCCTCTGATTCCATGCCTCACATCCAGGTCACACTGATACAAAAGGTGGCCTCCAAAAGATTTGGGCAGCTCCACCCCTGTGGCTTATAAATGGAAACAGAAACAAAATAAGGTGCTAACACTGGTAAAGAGTAAGATAATGGCTTAGATTTAGGTGATAGTGGTTGATATGGTTTGGCTCTATGTCCCCACCCAAATCTCATGTCAAATTATAATCTCCAATGTTGAAAAAGGGGCCTGGTGGGAGGAAATTGGATCATGGGGCAGACTTCCCCCATGGTTCTACAAGCTGTACAGGCTTCTGTTTCTGGGAAGGCCTCAGGAAACTTACACTCTTGGCAGAAGAAGCCGAAGCAGGTACCATCTTCATATGGTAGAACATGAGAGAGTGAGAGAGCAAAGGGGGAGGTGCCACACACTTTTAAACAAACTGATCTCATGAGAACTAACGCACTATCATGAAACAGCAAGGGGGAAGTCTGCCCCATGATCCAATTTCCTCCCTCCAGGCCCCTTTTCAACATTGGATGTTAAAATTTGACATGAGATTTGGGTGGGGACACAGAGCCAAACCGTATCAACCACTTGCCATCTAAATCTAAGCGATTATCTTATTCTTCACCAGCATTAGCACCTCAATTCGTTTCTGTTTCCATTTATTTAGCAACAAGAACCACCTTTTCACAACATAAGTCATACCTCTTTTTAAAACTTTCAAATGTTTAATAGTGCTCTTAGAATAATTTCTGAAGTCCTTACTTTGGCACTCCAATCCCGTTCCTGAATATGTCTCTAGTCTCATCTCCTATCATAATCTATCTCACTCACTTCACTCCACCAGGTCTTTGTTCTTTCAAGTGTTTGTGCTTGATGTTTTTCTGCCTACATCATTATCCTTCCAAATCTCCATAGGATTTGCTCCTCACTTCATTCAAGTCTCTGATCAAATGTTACTAGCTCAGAGTCAGTCCCCAACTGCCCTACTGAAAAATCTATCATCTTACCCTGCTTTATTTTTCTTCATAACACTAGTTTCTTCTTAACATGATTTATTGAATTATTTCTTATAATCTGTACATTCTTATAGATACAAGCATAAAGGCACATTTTATTGACTGCAGTATTCTTAGCACCTGAGAGATTATAAGTGATTAATCATCACTTGACCATAACAAATTCACAGAAAATAGTCAATCTAATAGTCACCCAGTTCAAGTGCTGAACACAGCCTCATGAAGCCTCTGTGTCCCAATTACATATTTTCCAGACAGGGAAGTAATTGGCCATATTTATCCCAGGCTCTCTCAGGTATGCATTCCATCAGTCATCGTGGAAAGGGTTGAAATACAGGTTCTGCTGTGTACTCAGCTAAGGCTAAAAGAGCATAATTTCAGAAAAAGGGATGTGAGTAGGCAAGAAAAATAAATAGCTTGTCTTCGCTTCCATTTGTTCAACAACTATTTATTGAAAACTGACAGTGTGCCAAGAACTCTGGAAAGGGGGATACTACAGGAACCTGGCAAACAAGAACCCTTCTCGTATAAATCTGTCATTTAGTGAAAGGAGCTTCAAGTATATATGGCACTCTAACGTATGATCCATGGATAAAAGAATCAAGACAGAGAAAATAAAATTGAGTTATTTTGTCATGCTGCATGCTGCACATATTCAAAAGTATTAATTATAATAGGAATACTTGAAGAATTCCTCATACATACCCCTTTTTCATAAAAATTGAGTAATTTTCACCCTGGCCTTGATTATAATTTCACATATGCATTTATGTTGAGAATTTTTGTTTCATATATGTTGCATACTCATAATTTATAAATTTGAATATTAATTTCAAAGAGAATATAGCTCTTCCAGTGTGTAGTATATATATGCATTTGATTTCTTCTGCTAACCACAACATAAACTCTTTTACATCAACTCACTGATCTTCAGCATGTTGCTCAGCCTCTCCCAATCTCATTTTCTTTGTCTATAAAGCAAATATGTTGGACTACATGTTCAGCAAGACTTTTTATGAGCTTTATAGATTTTCAATTCAATAAGAAAATTGATTGAGACAGGTCATTCTATTCCACAGAATGTGCAAATATGGTCTACTATTCTTATTTTATGAGAATGTCCCATTGACTCCAAAGGATCTGAATGGTTAAGACTATGCTATTTAGAGAGCAAATAATTGAACACAGCAAGATGGATAACCACAGGGAAGGTGTTTTCTAGACAGTTCAAACTTAACCAACTAAATAAAATCTGAGGCATTCTAGAAATTAAAGGTGTCAAATCCTTTTAATCTGCGTGCATAAACTCATGTTCCCTGGGATATATTGTCCTCTCAGATGTGGTGTTTTTATTTTGTTTGGGGCAACACAGTTTGTTGACCTTAGATTCAACATAGAAATGCATTAGCACTTTCTAGTTTACTGTCACCCAGTACTCCCCATTATTTGATACCAGTGGTTCTCAAACTTAAGCATGAGTCAGAATCACCAGTGGGGATTGTTAAAACATATTACTGGGCCCCTCCCCAAGTGTTTGACCTGCTTGGTGTTCAGTGGGGCCTGAAAATGTGCATTTTTATAAGTTCCCTGGTGATTGATGTTGATGCTGCTGGTCCCAGGACTACATTTTGAGAACCATTGTCCTACACGACTTCTGCATTTACATTATTTGTCAAACCCCTAGACATATCTAAATTTATGATCCATTGTGGGGTGTATGCCAAAATAATTTACTATAATCCTAAAACATGGTTAACCTGTAATGAGAAGACAATGAAAATGAACAGAACTGAGGTTGGCAATCCACACCTGGCCTGGCTATGATTAACACACATGGTGTTTTTAAGATTGGCTGAACAGATTTTATGTGACTGTCATGTTAGAACCACATGACCAGACCATACACCCACAGTCCAGTATGAGGTTTCCCCTGAAGGGAACAGATATTCCCAGAGTCAAATACCTTGGAAAAAATCAGATTGATGTATTCGAGAAGCAAGCTTTAGGCAGCACTAAGTAGAAAGTCTTTTTCTATTCAATAGTAGGAGTTTGATTTGGCCAGGATTCTTGGGCAAGGAGGTAACCAACATTTTGAATGTAATAAAGAGAAAACCTCCTAACCCTAGCCACAAGGAGGGAGCAGAACTTACAAGAGAACCTGAGAAAAACATTCTATATATTGTTCTTCCTTTCCATTATATCCCAACCTTTATCACTGATTCCTTAGGAATGACAGCCTGGTTTCAGTTAGAATCCAGGGAAAAATGGTAGATTTTGGATCCAATATTGGGATAAAAGCCAGTGGGAGTTCCTGTGAAAGACTGCTGGGTTCAGGGAGACAGCTGTCTAATAGGAAATAAACAGCAGGGCCAAGAAAGCATGAATACATGAGCAACCCAGAGAGGAAGGCTGTGAGGGACCTATTTCCAAGCCAAAAACAGTAACGGTACAAGAAACAGTGGGGAATATTTTTGGTGTAGTAGATGATAATTTGTGTCACCATGTTTTAGGTTACATAAGACTTATGAAATGGGAAATCGAAAATATTCTTATTAATCTGATTATGATGTCAGATTTTGTCTTTTTTCTAAGCATCATTATATTGCCCTTGATAAGTACAGAAACATAAATGTGTGCATACGTACCTGTATATATTTTATAAAGTATTTAATATTATACATGATCATATAATACTTTGTAGATGTAAAAATGTATTTATGTATATGTATGTATATGTAGCCTATATCATTTTATTCTCTCAACTCCCCTATAAGGCAATACCTCCATATTACAGATAAAGATTTAAAATATTTAAAAGAATTACATAATTTTACCAATGTCCTAGGATTAGAACTGAGGCAGCCATGAACTTCATGCTATTATCTGTAAAGTGATTTTACTACTCGGTAAGACATAAAATATTGATTAGGGTAAAAATAATTATGTTTATCACTTCTATCTTCAGACCCAGAAGATAAAAGTTATATTGTATGTAGTATAAATATAGTATCTGGTAGTGATATTTATGTAGTATCAATAATCTGTCATGTTATTTCCTACGGAGAAGGAATATATGTAATAATAGTGAGAAATAACATGGCAGGTTATTGATACTCCATATAATATCACTACCAGAAAATGTAGTGATATGTAGATAGATACACACACACACACACACACACATCCCAGATGGAAACATCTGCCTGTCCACTAGAGTATTTCCAGAGTGGAAGCATTTGTGGTTTTTTTCTTTCTTTCTTTTCCTTATCTTTCTTATCTTGCATAAAGAATCACTACTGATTATCTTTTTCCAGAAACTACCTGCTTTTCAAGATTAAAATGCCTTGGTTTCTGACTTGGACCCTGTGGACACTTGGACTGTGATAGAGAGCATTCCAGGTCTGGCATGAGGGAATAATCACTATCAAGTTCTACTATTTGTTTGGAGCATAATGTTCCAAAAGAGAAAAAAAGCATTTAACAGATAAAGAAAACTAATTTGTCAGAAAATCAACGACTGTGGCCATAAGACTTTTCTAACCTTTTTTCTTTATTCTTTATGCTCTCTATGTAAAAACTTGTTTATGCAAAGAAATTGATGTGTGAAAATGTCAAAGCAATATTAAGTATCCAAAAAGATGTATGCTAATCATCATATTATCAATCATATCTAAATTCCATATAGGTTAAATAGGTCTTTGCTTCAGAAATTTAAAAATCTTTTAGAGTACACCATCTAATTGATTTGTTGCCAAATCATTAGAAATAATCAGTATCACATTATAAGTGCTTAAATTGTTAAAGATATTTAACTAAAGAAACTAGGAAATTGCATATTTTACTTATCATAGTTACTTCACAAATAACTTGGCTTATTCTGTTTGTTGTTTGTTTTGTTTTGCTTTGCTTTTTTCATCTCATAAGACCCCTCAGTCTTATGGCATAGATTGATTGACCAAGCTGGTGAGTTGGTGCCATGTATGGGAAAACAGTGGGATGTAAAGGGAAAGAATGCCGCCATGACCTCTGGCTCCAACTCAGAGAGCTTGAAGTAGAGGTGACACACATGCACTCCTCAAAGTGATTTTGCCCTTTCTGGTGTCTCTGCCTAGAGCATTTTCATTCCCCCATCCCCCTCCCTTGCCTAGTGAACATCTACATATTCTTCTCTCAGTTCAGCCATCATGCCCCTAATGAGGTCAAATATCCAATTATATACCGTCATAGCACAACTAAGTTCTTTGTTATTGCATTTAACCCAGTTATAAATTACATGTTTATTCTTATTATTTGATTAATGCCTCTATCACTCCAGAAAGTGAGCTACCGAAGGGCAGGAATAGTGTGGCTTTTCTCCTCAATGCATTCTCAATAGTAGTAGCATTATGTCTGATATACACTAGGTACTTAATTCTTGTGTGTGTGTGTGTGTGTGTGTGTGTATTAAATGAATGAATATATGAAAACATCTTTCCTCTTGGTCTGACACTATTTGGACTTTTTAAAAAAAGAATCATTAATGATTATATAAATAGTATAATAATTGTCCATTTATTCCCTGTAAAAATGTGAAATATAATCTACAAGCTTTTCCTTTTTATATAGGCAACTAAGTCTTATAGGTAAAGGCAACTCATTAGATTAAATTTTAATTGAATGATGGGTAATAGAATGTGTCAGTGCCCATGGGAGGATATTAAAAAGTGGCATGAGCTAGCTGGAGGGCAGCAGGGACCATGGAGGGCAAAGCTGGTTGTGATAGAGAAAATGCTGAAATAACAGAGAGAGTTGCTTGCCATAGAATCTTGCTTAAGCCCAAGTATACTAGATGCATACTAGTCTCATGAATTTTTTCTTGTTGTTAGCAGGATATTGAATATTAAAGGCTAACATTATAGCTTTAAAAGGAAAATGAGTGTAATGCGACTTCTGACCTTCATTATATAATTTTTAGCAATTTATATCATTTGATTACAGTTTGATGAAAGTTTTAATTCCATTTAATAGCCTCTACTCACTCATATGAAGTCCAAACTGGAAGTTCACAATTTTCTTCTTCAATGAAAATGGAATAGGTTGGTCTTAAGAAGTTTTGGAAGGGTTTCTGGATCTTACCTTGTGTCTGCATAAGAATGAACATTGTATTATTTTGATTAGTTTTCTAACACTGTACATATAAACACTTACTTGAATACTTGAATATCATGGTACGATACCATTAATGGGTCATATATCTAGAGAACTATGGTCATTTATAGTACAATATAAAGACATTTGTATTTTAAACTTTGTACTATGAAAATTTGTTTAGATACCCATGGTTATTTCCCTATTTAATGTGAGTTTCAATTATGAGTGTTCAAAAATGTTACAAAAACATTAGACTATATGCTTTGATATACTAAAATTTAAAATATTTTATTTTCTTTTGCATTTTGATGTCTGAGAATAATAAAAATAAGAAAACTTACCCAGCATTTTATGTGTTTAGCATAATTGTATGTCTGATCACTTTCATATGATAAGTTAATCATGGATGATGAGATATTACCAGAATTAGTAAAGCTTCCTTATGTAACAAATTAGGATTTTGACTTAAGTGTTGATAGTAATGTACAATTACACCTTAGTTTAACTTAGTTAAGAATTCAGTTATGTTAATTTGACTCTTCTATTTCTAAGAAATATTGTTTGAATGAGTAGTTTAAGCCAAATTTATAAAGAAATATAGACTTGCCTCTCAAATCTATTTAAAAATACTTTAATATCAAGGATTTATCAGAAGCTGTGACTTCAGTGACTTTGCATATCTAATAGTTATCTTGCTATTTTCTTAACTGTCTCCTGAAAAGTTAGTAAAGTTGAACAGCATCCTTTGCAGCCATGCTTTTTCTTGCTGCCTGCAATTCTCACAGTCTTAGTTCCAGATTCCTCTTATAAACCACTAACCTTGTTTCAAAGCTTAATATATCTTTAGATGTAACTACAATTGATACAGAAAGGAGACAGGGAAATACTAGGCAGCAAAGTGTGGGGTCCCTGGCAAGGGCTCTGCTGTCAAGCCTGGATCCGTGGCCATAAATGAGAACATGCACTCCTGTTTTCCTGCCTGAATGTTGCCTTTTCCAAAACCATCCTGGTTCACAATGCCCCCTAAAGTGTACCCACTAAAAACCCCAAACTCTACTGGCAGAGGAACAGAGTGGTGTAGCAGAGAAGAGAAGTGTCTGAATGTCAAGAGAAGAAGAGGCAGCTGGACATTGGAGACTAGGGATGGCCAAACTCCAGGGGAAGATTATCTTCCCACTCCATCCCCTTTCCAGCTCCCCACCCCACTAAGAACCACTTCCATCACTCCATAGAGTCCTACACATATGGCACCCTTCAATCCATTCATGTGACCTGATTCTTCCTAGATGCTGGACAAGAATTCAGGATGCACTGGGTGCAAGAAATCAAAAAGGCTATCACACTGACTAGTCATTGAGCAGTTTAACACTTAAGGAATCAGCAGACAGCAAAGCTAAAACAGCATTGTTTGCAACACATACCCTCTGGGACTCCAGAGGTCTTGGGCTACCCCAAGACACTGTGCCATGGTTTGGTACGGGGTTTTTTCCTGCCAGCACCCAAAGGCACTTGTCCCAGATCCTGCACCCGCTCATCTGTGTGCTCCTTCTCCTGGAAGGGGTTTGAGCGAGGCTGCCAAGTAAACAAACCACCCCAGTCACAAGTCCCATGAGGGAGTCAAGGGAATTTTCCCATCTCACAATCATAACCTGATAAAATTACCTTGCTGTTGTTCCTTTGTTTGTACAGCTTTTCTGGAAGTATGGAAGACACCGCTGAATGGAGTGGCACTGAGAACGACCAGAATTATCCTGGAAAGTTTCCCCATGTGAATATTCTAACTGAATAAACAGAGTTAATTAATAACTTGTCTATAAATTCATAAATATCAAACTTTTCTGTTCAGTTTTATGATTTTAAGTTTATAAATACACTTGTGTAAACATTCACTTATTACCAACTGGATAAACTTACTCTGATAAGGTAATCCTCCAAAATCTCTGAACTCATCCAGTTTCAAACCAGTCTTAGTGTTAAGACTTAGAAGAAATCTGAGAGTAAGAAAATTGATTTTTCAGATATTGATGGGAGACTTGGGAGGCTAGCTAAGAAGCCCTCTGCAGCATTATTATGACTTCTTCTGTAGCTGTTCTTTACTCCTGACATCTTTGTGTTTTCTGGGAATAATTTCCATCTTAATGGTATTACTTAAATGCCATATGTTAATATTACCACTTAAATGTATTGTGTTAATAATTAAAAGGTGGTACTGTCATTCAAATAATTAGTAGTAACACACAGATATGCTGTAAAAGAAAACAATTTTTCATCAAAATCAATAAATAAGCCCAAGCAAAGAAAAAAATATATTCATTACGAAGATAACATAAAATGTTAATCAATAATTTAAAACATAAAACATATAGGTTTTCTTTTGGTTGCAAATGTTAAACCTTGAGGAATATTTTCAAATATAGAAAAACATCAAGAAGAAAATTAATATTTTGGATAATCTCACCCACAATGATAATCACTAAGAACATTTTTGTATATAGACTTTCAGGATTCTTCATGTATATACATATATATTTAAATTCTCACAAAAATACAGTTGTTTAATCTGCTTTTTTATGTTCATAACAAAGCTTTATGATTATTTCCTCCTCTAGAGTTAAATATCCTATAATATAAATTTTAATGGTTGTCCAGTGCTAGGTGAACCAACATTCATTTAACCAATTCCATACTGTTGTATATTCAAGCTATTTCCTAAAATCTTAATTAAATTAAATTTCCCCAAAATTTATTTAGTTCATAGTGCTGTGGTAAATGTCTTATTTGTATATATTTGTAAACATCTTCAATTACTTTCATAGGATAAATTATTAGAAGTAGAGTTTGGGGTCAAAGTACATGGATGTTTTTAAGCTTTAAATATATATCACCTTGCCAGGCACAGTGACTCACTCCGGTAATCCCAGGCCTTTGGGAGGCCAAGGCAGGCGGATCATGAGGTCAGGAGTTCAAGACCAGTCTGACCAGCATGGTGAAACCCCGTCTCTACTAAAAATACAAAAATTAGCCGGGCATTGTGGTGGGCGCCTGTAGTCCCAGCAACTCGGGATGCTGAGGCAGGAGAATTGCTTGAACCCAGGAGGCAGAGGTTGCCATGAGCCGAGATCATGACACTGCACTCCAGACTGGGTGACAGAGCAAGACTCTGCCTCAAAAATAAATGAATAATAAATAAATATCGCCAAACCAAATTTTGATATTCTGCACTAAAATCACCAACAGTATAAAAGACAGTACTAAAGTTGAGCTCCACAGAACCTCAATGAACAATTAGGAATTCTCTTTGAAAATTACAGATGATGCACACATCCATCTGTTCTTAACATTGACTATTTATATTAGTCAATTTTATCAATAAAAAATTTCTCATTTCTAATTATAATGTTTTATTTATTACTGAGCTTGGACATTTTTCACCGAACATTTGAATAGCTTCCTTGCTGTTATGCCTTTTCCCTTTGCTGTTTATCATCTTCTATGACGTGAAACCCACTGGTGCCACATCCAATAAGAATGGGAAAGAAATTCCACATACACAACTCCCCTACTGAAATCAGATGAACAGAATTGATGAGTGAACCAGTCTAAGAAGCCAGTAGTGAATGGAGACCTGATCACATACACATAGCACAGAACCAACCAGTATGATGTACCAGCCTTCGTGTGTGTGTGTGTGTGTGTGTGTGTGTGTGTGATCTTCAAAGAAATCTCATAGCTTTTCATTAAGGTTTTGGGGAAAGCAACTTTGACACCATTTGCCTGTTGCCTCTCCTGCTGACTCTTTCTAGACCACTGCATAATTCCTATGCAGAAGTACTACATTTTCCCTGATTTAGTCTCCAGCTCACCTGACTTACAGCATGCATCTGTTCCCTCCATCACGGTATGGCAAGTGACAGTCAATACCTTGTATACCTAATTAGAATTATATATCAGGTCATTGTTTCCTTTCCTAGTTCTACTTCCCTGGCCCTGTCCTATTGTCACCAAAAGTTGATTGTGCTGGAAAAGGGATTTTTCCATCAGACATACCTCTGCAGGATACCTAATATCCGAGGGACAATTTTAGAAAAATGAGTATAATCAGTAATAAGAGTACTTAAAGCCATGTTAAAATAGAAAAATTGGGGATATTTTTCTTGACATTTTAATTAGAGTCACTGTTGGTGAGGCAGTAAAGACGAGAAGAGACAAGAGGCACTAAAGACAAGAAAATCTTATAGAACATTATTGCATCACCCTAAAGGAAAGATCATGAAAATCAAAACCAAGACAGGGGCAGGGACAATGGGAAAAAAAGAGGAAAAATTAAAGAGAGTGTATATATAGATTTACAAACAAATACTAAGAAAATGGCACCAGAAGGAGGGGGAGAGGCAATGGAAATCAGAGAGAAACCAAGGATGATTTGAAGGGTATTTAGATTAACAATTATCCTGTCCATTTATATATTGTGCATATGCATCCAAATCGATTATTTTTATTCTGTGTGAAGGTGATTTCATGTGCTCAGAAACTCTCCAGAAATGCCTCAGGTGATTTTACACATCACAACACTTAACAAAATGAGGAAAATACTGAGAACCTGTTAAAATTTCAAGGATAACAATCATTTATGTCATCTAAATAAAAATATATGCTATGGTGCCTTATTTTAAATAGACAACATTTACTATTGTGTGCCTTTAAATGAATCCTGTTTTAGTTCTGACATTTTAGCAAGAAGCTGGATGGAAACTTAGCTAATTGGTTCATTCTGCCATGGGAGCAGGGCTACCAATTAGAACACAGGCTCGGAAGGCGGAAGGTAGGAAAGAGCCCTCCAAGGTATTTTCCAGCTTACCTTGTGTGGTAATTAGACATAAAATAATTATGTCTCAAAATTATTGCTTCTGACATGAACTAATTTATTTGTATTTAATACAAAGTAAAAATTACCTAACTAGTCAGTGTTTGCTTCTTTCTTTCTTTTAGCCAACACATGCAAGAGCCAATAAATAAAATTAATAAAGAGGGGTATTTGAGAGCAATTTCTTTATTTTTTTTTTTTACTTTTTTTTTTCTTTCTTTTTTTGAGACGGTGTCTCACTCTGTTGCCCAGGCTGGAGTACAGTGGGGCAATCTCGGCTCGCTGCAAGCTCCTTTGCAGAGCAATTTCTATAGTCTAACCAACCTGGCTTCAAATCTTGATTCTGTTACTTACTAGCCATCTGACCATGTATACACAATTTATGTCACTAAGACTCACTATCCTCTAAAATAGAGATAACAACAATAAACTTTGAAGAACCACTGTGAAATTTAAATAAGAAAAAGCATGTGAAACACCAATATGTCTAACACATAGTATATAGTCAATAATGATTAGCTATTATTATTATTATTTATATAAAATAGTAATTCCTTCTAATAATTCTGGAGCTAAAAGTCATGAGAACTCCAAAGTAATAGATGTTTAAAAATGTCAAAAAACTGATTAGCATCTATAATGGTTAATTTCAAGTGTCAGCTTGACTAGACAAAGGCATACTCAGATAGCTGTAAAATCATTATTTCTGGGAATGTCTGTCAAGATGTTTCCAGAAGAGATTCATTTTTAAATCAGCGGACTGAGTAAGGAAGATGCATCCTCACCCAATATTAGCAAGTACCATCCATTCTACTTGGCTGAGGGCTGGAATAGAACGAAAAGGGTGGAGAAAAGGCAATTTTTTTTTTTCTATCTCTCTCTCTCTCTCCCCCCCCCCCCCACCCCCTTGTTCTCTCTCCTGGAGCCAGGACACCCTTTTTTCCTGCTTTTGAACATCAGAACTCCAGGTCCTCCATCCGTTGAACTCTGGAATTGGCACCAATGGCCTCCCAGGTTCTCAGGCCTTCAGCTTCAGCCTGAGAGCTACACCATTGGCTTTCCTGGTTCTGAGGCTTCTGAACTTGGACTTGCCCAAGCCACCATCCTCCCTGGATCTCCAGGTTGCAGACAGCCTATTATGGTACTTCTCAGCCTCCATAATCACCTAAGCAAATTCCCCTAATAAATCCCCTTCCTATATCTCTATCTCTATCTGTCTATCTGTAAAATGAGGTGGCTAAGAAAAAGGGACTTCTTCAAAGAAATATTTTATTAAACAGTGTTCTCCAGAGAGACAAAACCAATAATGTATAAGATATAAACAATATATATGGTCACAATATATATTATTAGTTCTGTCTCTCTGAAGAACCCTACTAAAACATCTTCTTGAAGAAGTCCCACCTCATCTTCTTATCTTTATGGAACATTAATTGTAAAAAATAGCCCCAATTCTCTATCATTTTCTCTGTCCACATCTCTTATCCTGTGACTTTTCAGCTTCTTCCTTCATGAGGTAGAGAATTTGGCCATCCAAACCTCAGTCTCAATAACCTTGCACACTTCCTCATACTCTTTCTTGAAAAAGAACCAGCCCAAGATGGATTAGCTGAAGGTTGAGAGAACATGTGAATCAGAGACAAGATGACCCAAATGAAATAGTCTTAAACAATCCTGTTCCCAGCAATAGAAATGCATTCTGCCCAGACTAGGTCACCAAATCAAGGCCTTGTAAGCAAAAACATCTATTGCTGTATGTCACTGAATGTTTTAGTTGTTTGTTACACAGCATTATCATGACAATAGATAATTGGCCATGCTCTATGTAATGTAAGAAACTGAGCATATCTTTAATGAAAGGACTTGGGATGAAGACTTGAAAAACATCAAAAGAAAAAAAAGTAAAACAACAAGTTACCATTTGAGCACTTACTAAGTACCAGATAGTAAGCTAAATAATGTAGATACAATCCCCCCACACACATATGTAATCCCATTTAATTTTTATGAAAAGTCTTTAGAGAAACTGATCAGAAGAAAACAAAGCTGAGGGAATTTAAGTAACATCTAACTTATCACTGTGACTTGTGCTCAGTTTTATCTGACTCCAAAGTTTTGTTTCAACTCCTCAGAGTTACTGTCTTCAATACAGATTTATTCACAACTTGAAAAGCCTCTGCATTTCTTAACTATAACTTGATTAACAGATAGTTTGGTCAATGACTTAGATGTGGTTTCTAGAGTAATCATGAATTATTACCTGAACCTGGTTTTGGCTTCATCGATTAGAAACTAGGAATCAAAACTAGTAATCTAGATAAAATAAATAAGACACTTTCTAATAATAATATATCCATTTAAAAATAATCAACAAACTAGTAAATTCTAAAGAAATTTCAAATCACATATACAATCTGAGGACAACTGAGAACTAACTTGTTTAATCAGTAATACTAGAAGGAGTGGGTCAAATCAAAGGAAGGGATATTTCATTGTCCATTTTCAGAGTCTTTAGAGAGCAAATTCTCTTTTCTAAAAGCCTAGTGTAATATAATTTTGTAGGCATTATTAGATGAGATAAAAAAATGTAAACAGTTGCAAAAAAAAAAAAAGAATGCACTTTTTTTTTGAAAAGATTATCTTGAAATTTTGTGGGCATAGGAATATTACCATGCAGTGTTCCTGGGAGAATTAGTGTCCAATTGAAAGGAAAATTGTCATCGGCTTTGCTGAATAAAATTTCCTTGTGCTGCTTACTCCCCAAAGAAAAGGAGAAGTCTGTTTTTCTGTTCTAGAAGCTGCCAGTCATGCTGCAGTGAACATGAGCCATCATATGAGTCACTTTTCTTTCAGCCCTAATCTCTTTTCACAGTGACAAATGAATCACAGAAATCAATCTCAACTCTGACTCTGAAAATTTTCTGAGGGATTTTTATCTGAAGAGAGTCAAGACAGGCAACCTAAAATTTCACTTTAGGAGACAGACAAAATGAGTGTGAGCTCAGCTTGGAGCCAGGTGTGTCTTGAAAGGGTTTTGGAGTTCTGTTTAGCATAGTGGAGAGTGCTCAGGCTCTGGAGACAGAATGGATCTGAATCCAATTCCTGCTCCATGGCCTATTAGCTGTGTGAGTGGGTAGCTTTGTCAACCTCTATAGGATTTAGTTTCTTCATTTATCAAAAAGTAAAGATAATAGTATCTACATAGTAAGATTTTTTATCAGTCTTAAACAGCATATTTAGGCTTTCCTTTAAAAAATCTAACAAAAGCATTGGTCAGAAATCAATCCCACAATTATTTTACATTATATTACTTAGTCCTATAAAATGTAGGGGTTTTTTTTGTTACTGCTTGCCTGAATATGTTTATTCAGTCTCGTTAATTAAATGGCTATTTCTCAAAAGCATTGCTTTCTATTTACTTTAAATGCCTCCTTTAGTTCTGAATACTTTAAAGATATTCTGTCCATAGAAGGAACTCAATAAACATAATGAATAACTATCCAGCTATGTACTATAAAGAAAAGAGAGTGCAGCCTAAAAAAGAATGAGTTCATATCCTTTGCAGGGACATGGATGAAGCTGGAAACCATCATTCTCAGCAAACTAACACAGGAACAGAAAACCAAACACTGCATGTTCTCACTCATAAGTGGGAGTTGAACAATGAGAACATGTGGACAAAGGGAGGCGAACATCACACACCAGGGCCTGCTGGGGAGGTGGAGGGCACAGGGAGGGAGAGCATTAGGACAAATACTTAATGCATGTGGGGCTTAAAACCTAGATGACGGGTTAATGGATGCAGCAAACCACCGTGGCACATGTATCCCTATGTAACAAACCTGCACATTCTGCACATGTATCTCAGAACTTAAAGTAAAAGAAAAAAAAAAAGGTGAACTGTTGCTCAACTATGTATCTGTATAGACTTGGAAGGCACTGAAAGGATCACATCAAAAATAAAACAAAGTAACCTATGTACCAATGCTATTTCTGTTCATTAGTAAAGTTTTATATTATGTCCATGGTTCGTTCTTCCCCACACAACCTAAACCATTGCCTCATGGACAAGTTCAAAACACACAATTTGTTTCCCGGTCTTTAGTAAGAATTGGTAAGGTAATGTTGAATACCTCAATTGAACTTTTGATGAATGTTCTGGTCTGTCTACTTATTAGACACAATTACAGTCAGGTTAAGAGGCCTTCGTGGTTGCTGAGCTCCTGTTGCTACTCATTAAAAAATTCTGGAGCCAGGACAATAGAGAAGGAAAGGGGTTTATTAAGGTTCATTCTTTATGCTGAACAAAGTCCCATTATTAGCACGCATTAAGGCATTTCCCTTTATACTAAATTTACTGCCTTTTAAAAGACATCTATATTTAATGACATTAAATCAGTGGTTGAAGGGATGCTTGCAGGACTTCTAATGAACGACTGCATCTTGCTGTAAATAAAATGCAATGTAAACATGCCTCTGGGATGAATGTTAATTGACTATTTTTAAATATAAAAAAATTATAAATATACAAGCTACTTTTGTGGTTAGTTACATAGAATCATCACAATTTTAAGTTTTGTTTTATTTTGTTCCATTTTTTCAGACCCAGCACAGAAGTTACTGTGTGTGTATGTGTATGTATTGTATGAGCATACGACTTCAGAATTATTTCAAATTTGTTACATAGCTCTAGTTTTATAAACCACTAATGAGCAGCTTTTCCTATACCCAAATTGTCTTATGACTTGAAAAGAAAAAAATAATAAAAATATGAGCAAAAAATGATACTTTTTATTCCTTTCACCTTCAAATGCATAACCAACTTTTCTTTTTAAGATACAGGCATATAAAATGAGCATATCATTAGAGAGTTATTTGTCAAGCCTTAGGAGCTGCTTTTATTTTAATACTTTGACAATATTTATCTGTATTTCCTAGAACACTGAAAAGATTATACTTTATTAATATAGCACCATCTTCTGGCAAATATTAAGAAAAGCAGTTGGTTTTGTACCAAAAAAGTACTGAAATCACTTAAAGAATGTAATGAAAAATTGATCGTTCATAACAAATGTCTAGAATGACTTTCTACAGGGCTTTCCTAACATTTTAATATTACATTAATTTGCTATTCATTAACCTTGACTTCTAACCTTTTCCGGGAAGTTTAAACTTACTGTCAAATTGCTACAACATGGCATATACTCAATTAAACTGAATTGTAAGACAAAGGTTTGTATATGTCTTTATAGATAATCTAGAACTTTAAATATAAATATATGCAATACATGCATATATAAAAAACAAAATATATTTGGTTAATCATTTTAAAAAGTAGAACTATTTCTTCCACTGTATTTCAAGTAGAAATTCTATGAATAAGACCCAAAATATAGGAACTGGCCAACATTAACAGTAATAGAAAAATGATGATCAAAGTGGATGAATTTTCTAAATATGTCTCATTAAAAGTTAAATGCAAACAAAATTTAACAAAAGTTTTCAGTATATGTGAAAGAAAAAGTAAAAAGGCTAATAACTCCAAAATATCATCACTATAATCATCATCAATGACAAATGCTAACCTCCTTAATGTCAGTAGTTCTAATAAATCAATTAGAAAAAGATAGCATTGGGTGCAATGACTCATGCCTGTAATCCTAGCACCTTGGGAGGCCAAGGTGGGCAGATCACGAGGTCAGGAGTTTGAGACCAGCCCCGTCTCTACTAAATAATAAAAAAATTAGCCAGGCGTGGTGGCGGGCACCTGTAGTCCCAGCTACTCGGGAGGCTGAGGCAGGAAAATGGCGTGAACCTGGGATTTGCAGTGAGCCAAGATCACACCACTGAACTCCAACCTGAGCGTCAGAGTGAGACCCTGTCTCAAAAATAAATAAATAAATAAATAAACAAAATGAAAAGGATAGCTACAATAGAATGACACACGAATGAGATAAACACAATTTTATACGTGAAGGAATAAAAATTAAACAAAGAACAAATTTCATTCAAAAATCCAAAAATCACTTATGCAATTAACTATAAATTAAAAACAACAGTTTCATTTCTGAGAAAAAAATTAAAGATTGGTTAATTAATCCTTTTAGAAGCATAAATTTGAACAATATTTCTGAAGAGTTATTTAGCTAACGTCCCCTCAGAAAAATACTTTTTAAAAAATGTATACATCCAAAATGTATATATCCTCAGAAAATAAACAAGCATATAAGAAATGTGCTAATAAGAAAACCTAAAAATTTGAGTTTGTTTTATTTGGTTGTGTTTTGCATAGGGAATCTTTGGAAACAGTCTAGGTAATTTAAAATAGAGGATTATATAAGTTGCAGTATTTTATGTGATAAAATGTTGCTATTAGTTGACACAATGATGCTCACAAGATATTGTTCAGCAAAATAAAGAATTAAAGAAAATGAACAGAGTAATACATACATTATGATCTCATGGAAAATGAATGGATAGATGGATTAGAACATTAAAGTTCCAAAAATTACAAATTGTGTAATTTCTTAATTTCAAAGCAGATAGAAAAATTAGACAAATTAGTAAATGTGTATTAAGAGCCTAAGTTCTGTGGGTTTACACAAGGCATAACTATAGATAATGTAATCAAGGAATTAAGATTATAGATAAATAATAAAGCAGGGTAGATGAAAAGTATTGCTTGAGTGAATATGTGTGTCAAAACATTTTGGCTTTAAGGAACTGAAACCTTGTTGGTTCCTTAAGAAAAATAAAGGGCAAATTATTGGCTTACACAACCCGGTAGGGCAGAAGTAGAGCTGACCTTAAGGAGAACCGTAAACAAGGACTTGAGAGCAGCTGGTCTTCAACCCTGTTTCTGTCCACGTGACATCTTCATTATCTACTAATATCACCTTCTCTATACTGTGGTAGCAGGACATGGTACTGAGTGGCTTAGGGCTCACACCCAGATTACTTCACTAAGAGAACTGCAGTTGAGAAAAACATTGTGACTGGTCAAACCTGTGTTATATTCAACTTCTCTCTCCCAGAGTGTGGGTTAACATGATTGGCACTCCCTGCTGTTAAAGAAAAATTATTCTGACGCTTGCTCAAGTGGTAAGGGAGATTTCATGCAATATGACTGATAGGCGTCATGACTCTCACAATAAGGGAGAGCTGGGGCTCAATTGTAAATACAGCAAAGACAGCTGGGGACTTACAACCAACAAGATGAGTGAGGTCGTCAGTGGGTGCAAAATTACTAAAAGGAGACATGAAAGGATTCCTGCCAAAATTGGGCTAAGCAAGCCAAAGACAGTACCCAGTTGAAAAGCAGGCTCAGAAAAGCCTGAATAAACTCTTCTAAGATAGAGTCTTTGTCACACTAAAATCAAATTTTTGGAAAAAAGGGAAGGGTATAAAAAATTAATTTGAATTTAAAGATACAGGAGGGGGTTTGAGGAGAGTTGTTTAATTGTTTGCTCTCAGGATCTTCCAGTTCCTTCCCATCTGCCACTTGAGTAAAAATTCTTGAGAACTGTGCTCAAATCCGTAGGAAACTGACAAGGATGTATGAGTATGAAAGTGACATGAGGGAAAAATTGTATTTTATGAAAATTAATACAGTGATATACATACAATTAGTAAAAGGGAGGAGGACTAGAGAAATGAAAGCTAGTTAGAAAACAAATTTTGTAATTCATGCATCAGATAAAAAAATATATATACCCAAGACTGTTGTCACTAAGGATGGAAAGCAAAAGGAAGGATTTAAGATACATTATAAAGGAATAAATAGATGCACCACATATTTGAACAGACTTTCTTATTAGTGGAAGTAATTTTAATATGTTGTTCAATCAAACTTACACTAATGTCCTGCCTTCATGAACAATGACTGCCTAAGACCACTGGGACATTTGGCCCAATGCATCTTTGTGTCACCCCTTTGTACGTATCTGCCACAGTACAGGATAGAATCATACTGATGATTAAGAAGATATAGCCATGAACATCACAGATACTGTTCCCATCAAACCTCAATTCTTGCATGGTAAGAGAAGCCGTAATAGTGAGCAAGTCATTATTTGCTCCAGTTTTAATACGATTTTGCTTTCCCTTTGAGATATAAAACATTAGGGGAGTTGATTAAAAAGCCGGACTTGAGTGCAATTCTGATGGCATGCCTGAAGAAACATAACATAAACTTTGTAGAAAGGACAAGAAATAGCTAAAATCAAGAAGTTGCAGAAATTTTCATATGAGGACATGAGCTTTGTTAATATCTAAAAAGTAAGTTTGAAGGGGAATAGAATTAAGTTGTACAAAAGAGTGAAAGTGACACAGAGGGAATAGATGCTGGAAGAGAATAGCACCTCTTCTGTGCTAGAAAATTGTATATGCTGTAATCTATTCTATTTTGAAAATGTAGCTAGTTATTATTATGGCATTTCAAATGAAGAAACTCGGGCTCAAAGGATTCCAGGACTATTTAATAACGATTAAATGAAGTAATGTCCCATAATATAAAAAATAGTAGCACTTTGCACTTCAGTGGATAGAGACTAGAGGTATTGGAGGCCAAACTAAAATTAAAATATAAGTTAATAAAAACACAAGGAGAACTCAGATTTATGAATGATACCTTCATAATGAAAGTAAGTGAATATTTGTAGAGGAGAAGGCTAATCTTTTGAGATTGCAGCAAGGAAAATAATTGAGAAATCTTATAACACTACCTTCTTGCCTCTCTCAGAAGCAGAATTCTAAATATGCTACAGCCTGATATACCTCAAAGTTGTTAATGTGGAACAATTATTTATCAAATACCTGTAATATACCCAAGATAGCAGAGCTCAATTGACTTTTCTAACAAGAAATTAATGTGCATAACCAAACACCATGTTAAAAGTGACTCTTTCTTCTATATCTAATTGCTCTGCTCTTTCCCAGAAACCTGAAACTATACTGTAACGCTATCCACAGGACCCATGCCGTGGGACTTTATTATAAATGAAGCCTTGGTACAATGAGATCCTCCTAGTATTGCCAGTAATAAATCCCCTTGGATAGGGTCAAAAACACATCCACTCTATCCTGAATTCTGCATTCTCCACAGTAGTGTTGGAAGGCTCCCGCTTTACATCATAAATGTGAAGTAAACCCTCAAAAATGTTTGATTTAAGAAGAAAACCTGAGAATTGTTTTTAATATCACCGCCACGTAATGTCATGCAGAGTTCCTGGTAGCTCTTGTATAACTACACACTGCTGTCTCATGAGATCTATGTACCAAATAATAGCTGCCAATCAAGTTGAATTCAAAGCCAATTTCTAATTCATTACTTCACAGGGAGCTTTGAAATATGCTCATTTAAAAATCTGCTACATAACAGCAAGTTCTGTACCACTCTTCTGTATTGTCAGTGTAATGTTGCCAAGCATGAGAGTGAAGTACGAATGTTGACACTTAATTATGGATATTAAATTCAGTCTCCCATTTCAGATATATGTCAGATGTCACCACCTTCAAGAATTCATAAATGAGCAGTTATCTTCCTCTAGTCAATGTAATGTGAATTAGAAGATGAGAAATACTACGTTAAACCACTCTTGTTACACACTTGTAAAATATTCTTTTGCTTCCCGGTAGCTCTGGATCACAGAAATTTCCCAAATACTTCATCCATCACTATAATGTGGTTACCTCTAGGGGGTGATTTCAAAGGTGAAATGGAGCATAACGGATCATCACTTCTTAGTAATTAATGATTTCAATAGGTATGGCTGGTAAGCTTGAGTGTTTTTCAAAATGAGAATTGCAGTGTCCTATTTTTAGGAGCAGCACAATCTAAATTACAGCTATACAGCTGTGTATGTGTGACTTTACAAAACAGAAAAATATAAAAAGGTGTGCTGATAATAATAGAGATGTTTGGAGTCACTTTATGGTTGTCATTCATATATTTATTTGCAGGAACTAACAATTTTACTAAAATTATTTTTAACATTGTTTAACCACTTAAGTTGTGTGCTAAGGTCTAAATGTTCTGTGAAAAGCTGATGTTTTGCAATCAATTGTGTCTAAACTTAGAGCTCTCTAACCTTAGAACTCAGCTGCCACAAACATTTTACAGCATCTCTGGAGACTTACTGTTCATGGCATTCATGCTGTGAAATCATACTATAGCTGAGGCATTTGTACAACTTTCTGTAATAAATGCCTTCAGACAATGGCCCCAGATCTAGAGATTTTCATACAGAGGATTCTGTTCTGTAGTGATTTATTGTGTAGCGAGGACCAAGATAATCAAACTAATGTGAGTTCACTTTCAACTGAGAGTTAAACATTTTCGAGTCCGTAAATCACAGTTCATCTGCTTTTACCGGTCATGATTACGTTTAATAACCAGTAGACTATGAACATTTTAAAAATACATGTATCACACATTGATGACTTATATCACCAATTCATTATTCCTAACACTTTTGTTGCCATTTTATCATTCCTGACTAATGGCATGTTCTGACAGTTTCTATGAAATGTGTGATACCAAATAATAATTATTGACTATTCATCCAGCATTGGTAGCAAACATAGCCAGGGGAAAATATGTCCCAGATAATGAATCAGCAAGTGCTATTTAGACTTCTATAATTTCATGTTAATTAGGGTTTCCGTAGTAATTAGAGAACTTGTGTCTTAAAATTTTTCACTTTCATTGACATTTTTAAATGCTTTTAGTGGTTCATTGATTTTACAGAAAAAGTTTCTTATTGATTAATAGAGTTAGCTTATCAATATAATATATTTAAAAGCTTCAGCTTTTTTAAGGGAAATTTTCTACCAGTAAAGAGTGGCTTGGGATTGGTTTAATCATAGGTCTTAGGTAGAAGTTTTGTTTTATTAGCAGTTAGTTTCCTTCCTCAAAATAATTCAATCTTGCATTCTAGTTTAACTGTACACTTGGGTGCGATGCGTATAAAGGGAGAGACTTCATGGGGACAAACATCATAGCCAAGCTGTAACCCATAGATGCCATACCAACCACATGTCCATCTTTACTCATGTAGTTCAGCAGAATTGTGATTTAATCATAAGAGATCACTAGAGTGGTTGCACTTGAAACCCAACAAAGTGAGGTATTACTTATGGCTGTTCAGTGAAATTGCAAACACAGTTCACTAAGCTTTTATATACGTTCTAGCTCTTTAACTCAACCATGCAAAGAACCCGAAGGCATCTGATCTGCTAAGTTGCCTGAAAATACGGAACTGTCTTTCTAAATAGTGTTTCTCTGAAATAACTCAAGTATGGCTTTGGTTTTATTACAGATTCCACTTGGAGGCAGTGAAGAAAAATAACATGCTTCACTTGCTGTCTTTACTAATACACCAACACCTAGTTTGGGGCTAAGAATATACTGGACACATAGTAAATACTTATTAAATGAAACCTTTTTTTGCATAGTAAAGTAATTTCAATGATAAAGTATCCCTATGCCTACACAATTCCATATTCATATTGAATATATATTTATTATTTCCTTACATCATCACAAAATTTAACAGGATGGAAAAAATCAGTTTGCATATAATCAGCTAATTTATTGGGTAAATTGAATGAGAATTTGTGATGTTAGGTATTAAAGATAAAAAAAATAAAAGTAGCCCCTAATATCAATAGTCATCCAGGTTTGCAAGATAAATAATATAATAATATTTAAATATTTCATGGGGGCCCCTGTGGCTCAGGACTGTTGTCCTGGGGCATAAGGAGGCGAGGCTAGGTGTTCAAGGCCAGCGTGGGCAACATAGAAACCTCTAATCTATGTAACAAACAAACAAACAAAAATTTTTGCTGGGCGTGGTGGCTCACGCCTGCAATCCCGGCACTTTGGGAGGCTGAGGCTGGTGGATCACAAGGTCAGAAGTTCGAGACCAGCCTGGCCAATATGGTGAAACCCCATCTCTACTAAAAATATGAAAATTAGCTGGGCATGATGGTGTGCACCTGTAGTCCCAGCTGCTGGGAGGCAGAGGCAGGAGAATCTCTTGAACCCGGGAGACAGAGGTTGCAGTGAGCCAAGATTGTGTCACTGCATTCCAGCCTGGGCAACAGAGTGAGACTCCATCTCTCTCTCTCTATATATATACACATATACACACACACACACACACACACATATGTATATATACATGTATACATATATGTACATATATATATAGAGAGAGAGAATATGAATCTAGAGGATTGACTGTACAACTCTTAGTGCACCAGGAAGACATAATTACAAACAATAAAATTTAAATCAGGTAAGAAGAGATAAATGTAACTAAAATACTCTCTATTTTCTCACAGATACAGCTATTCATGCCCAGGTACACTCATGAGTCACATAATTATGTTTTGGTCAATGATAGACTGCATATAAGGCAGTGGTCCCATAAGATTTTAATGGCCCTCAAAAATTCCTATTGTGTAGTGACATCATAGCCATCATAAGGTCATAGCACAATGCATGACTCACAGTTTTATGGTGATGCTGGTGTGAATAAACCCACTGCACTGCCAGTCATATAAAAGTCTAGCACATATAATTATATACAACACATAATATTTTATGATAATAATAAACCACTCTGTTATTGATTTTCTATTTACTATACTCCTCCTATTAAAAAATGTTTATTATGAAACAACTTCAGGTAGGTCTTTCAAAAGGCATGCCAGAAGAAGCTATTGTTATCATAAAAGATTACAGTTCTATATGTTTTATTGACCCTGAAGGCCTTCTAGTGGGATAAGAGGTTGAAGTGAGTGATATTGATAATCCTGACCCATGGGTAGACCTATGCTAATGTGTGTGTGTGTGTGTGTGTGATGCACACGCAGGCGAGTGGGTGTGCACCCGCACCTTAGTTTTTAACAAAAACTTTTAAAAGTTTTTGAAAAACTTAAATAGGAAAAAAAGTATAGAATACAGATATAAAGAAAGGAAATATTTGTGTATATCTACACAATGGCTTGTGTTTTAAGCTAAGTGTTATTACAAAAGAGTCACAAAGTTTTGAAAACTTCAAAAATTGTATAAAGTAAAAAAGTTACAGTAAACTAAAGTTAATTTGTTATTGAAGAAAAAAAATTTAAATAAATTTAGTGTGTTTATAAAGTCTACAGTCCTGCAAAGCAATGTCTTAGGCTTCACATTCACTCACCACTCATTCACAACTCACTCAGAGCAAATTCCAGGCCTTCAAGCTCTATTCATGGTAAGTGCCCTATATAAGGGTAACATTTCTTATCTTTTATATTATATTTTACTATAATTTTTCTATATTTAGATATTTTTAGATAAATACTGTGTTACAATTGCCTACAGTATTCAGTACACTAACATATTGTGCAGCTGTATAGCCTAGGAGAAATAGGCTATACCTTATAGTCTAAGTGTGTAGTAGGCTATATGATCTGGGTTTGTGTAAGTACATGCTATGATGTTTGCAAAGTGGCAAAATTGCCTAACAATGCATTTCCCAGAATGTCTCCTCATCATTAAGCTAAGTGCGTACATTTGTACAGGATGTCAAATAAAAATGATATATAGTGTCATACTTTAGCATAAATAACAATGAAATAGGAATTAGGGCATGAAAGATCTCTGAGCATCAGTTTCCTCATTATAAAGTAAAGGCGATATTTCCGTATGATTTCTCTGATGTGTGTGTATTGAAAACTGTTAAGAACAGGGTAAATTGTCCTTAACGCTTTTCATATCCCTAAATATCTAGAGCTATAGAGACACAATCATAAGAGAAAAAAAATCTCTAAAAATCAGACAATAAAATTTGTTTTATTGATTTATTGTCATATCCCATCATAGGTAAGACAACATTATTTCTGCAAGCCATACGAAATACTTTTAGATTTTTTAAGATGAAATGATGTCACATACGCCTTCCAAGAATATTTTTCTGCTTATCTGAATATGAGATAGAAAATGAGTACACTAATCATAAGCCATAAGTCTTTCTTAACATTTAGATAATGGAAAACTATACTTGCCTTAGCACACACTGCCCACAGAACCAGCTATGAAGAACGTTTCTGAAGTCTTGTCAATGTGGAAGAATCATTTAGAGTAGTAGTTCCCAACTGGAGGCAGAAATAGGCAGTGTTATTTCTGAACCAATTGTATTTTGTAAAGCATCTTCTCACTTCAGACTGTTGTCTTTATAATTAGAATAGTGCTGTGGGTAAGGGAGTTGTAATTTGAAAAACATCATTTTCAAATCCTTCCTCTTCTGCTCACCAAAGGAAGAATTAATCAGAACCACTAAGGAATTTTGCAGAATCCCTCAAATTGCATAATAATTCTGATGCATACTCAAGCCACACCCTACCTCCTACTCACTCTGTATTAATTGATAAATTATTCATTTAAAGGCTTCCAAATAAAATCAATAACAAAATCACTTATAAATCATTAATGACCTCAGTTTTCACAAACACCTTCAATTTCAGAGAACTCATTGGACAAATATGTCTACATATATAGCTTGTATGTTTGTAGACTTTGGAAATAATATACTTGAAATAATGAGGTAAAACTGCTAGCAATTTAGAACCTACAAAACAATCTTGCTAATCACTGGTTTGGTAAATGCATGCTCTCAATTACCTTGACATCCTCTCTCTCTCTCTCTCTCTCTCTCTCTCTCTCTCTCTCTCTGTATGTGTGTGTGTGTGTGTGTGTCTGTGTATGTGTGTGTGTATGTGTGTATCTTTTTTTTTAATTTAAGTTCTGGAATACATGTGCAGGATGTGCAGGTTTGTTACATAGGTATACACATGCAATGGTTGTTTGCTGCACCCAACACCCCATCATCTACATTAAGTATTTCTCCTAATGGTATCTGTCCCCAACACCCCTACCCCCTGACAGGCCCCAGTGTGTGATGTTCCCCTCTCTGTGTCCATGTGTTCTCATTGTTCAACTCCCACTTATGAGTGGAAACATGTGGTGTGTGGTTTTCTGTTCCTGTGTTAATTTGCTGGGAATGATGGTTTCCAGCTTCATCCATGTCCCTGCAAAGGACATGAACTCATCCTTTTTTATGGCTTCACAGTATTCCATGGTATAAATATGCTACATTTTCTTAATCCAGTCTATCATTGATGGACATCTGGGTTGGTTACAAGTCTTGGCTATTGTGAACAGTGCTGGAATAAACATACATGTGCATGTGTCTTTATAGTAGAATGATTTACAATACTTTGGTATATACCCAGTAATGGGATTGCTGGGTCAAATGGTATTTCTGGTTCTAGAGTCTTGAGGAATCACCACACTGTCTTCCACAATGGTTGAACTTTTTTCACTCCCACCAACAGTGTAAAAGCGTTCCTATTTCTCCACATCCTCTCCAGCATCTGTTGTTTCTTGACTTCTTACTGATCACCATTCTAACTGGCATAAGATGGTATTTAATTGTGGTTTTAATTTGCATTTATCTAATGACCAGTGATGATGAGATTTTTTTCATATGTTTGTTGGCTGTATGAATGTCTTCTTTTGAAAAGTGTCTGTTCATATCCTTTGCCCACTTTTTGATGGGGTTGTTTGTTTTTTTCTTGTAAATTTGTTTAAGTTCCTTGTAGATTCTGGATATCAGCCTTTTGTCAGATGGATAGATTGCAAAAATTTTCTCCTATTTTGTAGGTTGCCTGTTCACTCTGATGATAGTCTCTTTTGCTTTGCGGAAGCTCTTTTGTTTAATTAGGTCCCGTTTGTCAATTTTAGCTTTTGTCGCCATTGCCTTCACTTGATCACAGTGGATAAGCTTTTAGATGTGCTGCTGAATTCGGTTTGCCAGTATTTTACTGAGGATTTTCATATCAATGTTCATCAGGGATATTGGCCTGAAATTTTCTTTTTGGTTATGTCTCTGCCAGGTTTTGGTATCAGGATGATGCTGGCCTCATAAATTGATTTAGGGAGAAGTCCCTCTTTTTCTACTGTTTGGAATATTTTCTTTTTTTTTTTTTTGAGACGGAGTCTCACTCTGTAGCCCAGGCTGGAGTGCAGTGGCCGGATCTCAGCTCACTGCAAGCTCCGCCTCCCGGGTTCATGCCATTCTCCGGCCTCAGCCTCCCGAGTAGCTGGGACTACAGGCGCCCGCCATCTCGCCCGGCTATTTTTTGTATTTCTTAGTAGAGACGGGGTTTCACTGTGTTCGCCAGGATGGTCTCGATCTCCTGACCTCGTGATCTGCCCATCTCGGCTTCCCAAAGTGCTGGGATTACAGGCTTGAGCCACCGCGCCCGGCCTGGAATATTTTCAAAAGGAATGGTACCAGCTCCTCTTTGTACTTCTGGTAGAATTCGACTGTGAATCCATCTGGTCCTTGACTTTTTTGGGTTGGTAGGCTATTAATTACTGCCTCAGCTTCAGAGCTTATTATTGGTCTATTCAGGAATTTGACTACTTCCTAGTTTAGTCTTGGGTGGATGAATGTGTCTAGGAATTTATCCATTTCTTCTAGATTTTCTAGTTTATTTACATAGAGGTGTTTACAGTATTCTCTGATAGTGGTTTGTATTTCCGTGGGATCAGTGGTGATATTCTCTCTATCAATTTTATTGTGTCTATTTGACTCTCCTCTCTTTTCTTCTTTATTAGTGTGGCTAGCAGTCTATCCGTTAATCTTTTCAAAACACCAGTTCCTGGATTCATTGATTTTTTGAAGGGTTTTCTGTGTCTCTATCTCCTTCAGTTCTGCTCTGATCTTAGTTATTTCTTGTCTTCTGCTAGCTTTTGAATTTGTTTGCTCTTGCTTCTCTAGTTATTTTAATTGTGATGTTAGGGTGTCGATTTTAGATCTTTCCTACTTTCTCCTGTGGGCATTTTGGTGCCATAAATTTCCCTCTAAACGCTGCTGTAGCTGTGACCGAAAGATTCTGGTATGTTGTGTCTTTGCTGTCGTTGGTTTCAAATAACTTATTTATTTCTGCCTTAATTTCATTATTTACCCAGTAATCATACAGGAGCCGGTTGTTCAGTTTTTGTGTAATTGTGTGGTTTTGAGCGAGTGTCTTAATCCTGAGTTCTAATTTGATTGTACTGTGGCCTGAGAGACTGTTTGCTATGATTTCCATCCTTTTGCATTTGCTGAGGAGTGTTTTACTTCCGATTATGTAGTCAATTTTAGAATAAGTGCAGTGTGGTGCTGAGGATGTATATTCTGTTGACTTGAGGTAGAAAGTTCTGTAGATGTCTATTAGATCCAATGGTCCAGAGCTAAGCTCAAGTTCCAAATATCCGTATTAATTTTCTGTTGCATTGATTTAATTTTGACAGTGGGGTGTTAAAATCTCCCATTATTATTGTTTGGGAGTCCAATTCTCTTTGTAGGTCACTAAGAACTTGCTTAATGAATCTGAGTGCTCCTGTATTGGGTGCACATATATTTAGGATAGTTAGCTCTTCTTGTTACATTGATCCCTTTACCATTATGCAATGCCTTTCTTTGTCTTTTTATTTTTTTTAATCTTTGTTGGTTTAAATTCTGTTTTATCAGAGATTAGTATTGCAACCCTTGATTTTTTCTTTTTGCTTTTGCTTTCCATTTGTTTGGTAAATCTTCCTCCATTTTTTTTTTTTTTTTTTTTTTAATTTTGAGCCCATGAGCATCTTTGCACATGAGATGGGTCTCCTGAATAAAGTACACCAATGGGTCTTGTCTCTCTATTCAGTTTGCCAGTCTGTGTCTTTTAATTGGGGCATTTAATCCATTTACATTTAAGGTTAATATTGTTATGTGTGAATTTGACCCTGTCATGAGGATGCTAGCTGGTTATTTTGCCTGTTAGTTGTTGCAGTTTCTTCACAGCGTCAATGGTCTTTACAATTTGGTATGTTTTTGCAGGGGCTGGTTTCAGTTTTTCCTTTCCATATTTAGTGCTTCTTTCATGAACTCTGATAAGGCAGGCCTGGTGGTGAAAAAATCTCTCAGCATTTGCTTGTCCATAGAGGATTTTATTTCTCCTTAGCTTATGAAGCTTAGTTTCATTCGATATCAAATTCTGGGTGGAAAATTCTTTCCTTTAAGAATGTTGAATATTGGCCCCACTCTCTTCTGGCTTGTAGGGTTTCTGCAGAGAGATCGACTGTTAGTCTGATGGATTTCCCTTTGTGGGTAACCCAACCTTTCTCTCTGGCTGCCCTTAACATTTTTTCCTTCATTTCAAGCTTAGTGAATCTGACGATTATGTGTCTTGGGGTTGCTGTTGTTGAGAAGTGTCTTTGTGGTGTTCTCTGTATTTCCTGAATTTGAATGTTGGCCTATCTCACTAGGTTGGGGAATTACTCCTGGATAATATCCTGAAGAGTGTTTTCCAAGTTGATTCCATTCTCCCTGTCACTTTCAGGTACACCAATCAAACTTAGATTTGGTCTTTTCACATAGTCGCATGTTTCTTGGAGGCTTTGTTCCTTTCTTTTCGTACTTTTTTCTCCAATCCTGTTTTCATGCTTTATTTCATTAAGCTTATATTCAATCTCTGATATCCTTTGTTCCACTTAATTGATTCGGCTATTGATACTTGTGTATGCTTCATGAAGTTCTCCTGCTGTGTTTTTCAGCTCCATCAGGTCATTTATGTTCTTCTCTAAACTGGTTATTTTAGTTAGCCGTTCCTCTAACCTTTTATCAAGGTTATTAGCTTCCTTGCATTGGGTTAGAACATGCTCCTTTAGCTCGGAGGAGTTTGTCATTACCCACCTTCTGAAGCCTACTTCTGTCAATTCGTCAAACTCATTCTCTGTCCAGTTTTGCTCCTTTGATGGCAAGGAGTTGTGATCCTTTGGAGGAGAAGAGGCTTTCTGGTTTTTGGAATTTTCAGCCTTTTTGTGCTGGTTTTTCCTCATCTTCATGGATTTATCTACCTTTGGTCTTTGATGTTGGTGATCTTTGATGGGGTTTCTATGTGAACATCCTTTTTGATGATGTTGATGCTATTTCTTTCTGTTTGTTAGTTTTCCTTCTAACAGTCAGGTCCCTCTTCTGTAGATCTGCTGGAGTTTGCTGGAAGTCCACTCCTGTTTGTCTGGGTATCATCAGTGGAGGCTTCAGAACAGCAAAGATTGCTGCTGTTCCTTCCTCTGGAAGCTTCGTCCCAGAGGGGCACCCACAAGATGTCAGCTGGAGCTCTCCTGTATGGAGTGTCTGTCAACCCCTGCCGGGAGGTATCTCCCAGTTAGGAGGCGTGGGGGTCTGGGACCCACTTGAGGAGGCAGTCTGTCCTTTTACAGAGCTGGAGCACTGTGCTGGGAGATCCGCTCACTCTTCAGAGCCAGCAGGTAGGAATGTTTAAGTCTGCTAAAGCTGCACCCACAGCTGACCCTTCCCCCCTGGCGCTCTGTCCCAGGGAGATGGGAGTTTTATCTATAAGCCCCTAACTGGGGCTGCTGCCTTTCTTTCAGAGATGTCCTGCCCAGAGAGAAGGAATCTAGAGAGGCAATCTTGCTACAGCAGCTTTGCTGGTCTGGGATGGACTCTGCCCAGTCCCAACTTCCTGGCAGCTTTGTTTACACTGTGAGGGGAAAACTGCCTACTCAAGCCTCAGTAATGGTGAATGCCCCTCCCCACACCAAGCTTGAGCATCCCAGGTTGACTTCAGACTGTTGTGCTGGTCGCAAGAATTTCAAGCCAGTGGATCTTAGCTTGCTGGGCTCTGTGGATGTGGGATGCACTGAGCTAGACTACTTGGCTCCCTGGCTTCGGCCCCCGTTTCCAGGGGAGCGAACCATTCTGTCTCACTGGCACTGCAGGCACCACTGGGGTATGAAAAAAAAAAAAACTACAGCTAGTTCGGTGTCTGCCCAAATGACTTCCCAGTTTTGTGCTTGAAACCCAGGGCCCTGGTGGCATAGGCACCCGAGGGAATCTCCTGGTCTGCGGGTTGTGAAGAACGTGGGAAAAGCATAGTATCTGTGCTGGAGTGCATCATTCCTCAAGGCACAGTCCCTCACAACTTCCGTTGGCTAGGGCAGGGAGTTCCCTGACCCCTTGCACTTCCTGGGTGAGGCGACGCCCCACCCTGCTTCGGTTCGCCCTCTGTGGGCTTCGCCCTCTGTGGGCTGCACCCACTGTCTAACCAGTCCCAATGAGATGAGCCAGGTACCTTCGTTGGAAATGCAGAAATCACCAGCCTTCTGTACTCATCTCGCGGGGAGCTGCAGATCGGAGCTGTTTTTATTCGGTCATCTTGCCAGCCACACCTGTGTGTCTTTTATATTGAAGACACTGTCTCAACATTGAAGAAAACTTTTAAACTAATCATCATTAGGACTAATATAACTTCTCTATAAGGATTAGAATATTGGCCCCCAAGTTGGTCAATCTCAAAATATTAGCATTAAATCACTGTGAAAATATCACACTTCCAATGTCTCTGCTTCATTTCTAATTAATGAGTAAAGAGTAAAGAATTAAAGAAAAGACTGGTGCAGATGACAATAAACGGGAAATAAAGATGTGGGAGTTTTAATATCTATATCTGTCTATAACTTTTATAACCTGCCAAAAATATTCCATTGCAAATTTATTCAATAAATATATATCGTTCACTAATTTTGTACTTGGTACCACGCTAGGCACTGGAGTTATTCCTTTCATGTATTCCTATCTCTAAATTGATCAAAATTAATTAAAATCCAGAACTGTAGACAATTCTATGTTCTCAGTAAGTGTAATAACATCACATTTTTCTATAAAATATTTTGCAATGCCGTATTCCAAATATTCTATAATGTTAATATCTAATCCTCTTTTTCTCTAAATTTGTTTCTGCAAGGATCAAGGATTATCTGTTACGATACTGTTAACATCTTTGTTACAATGATCATCTTAGTTCCTTGAAGCAATTAATAATTGAGTCATTTTTCTGCTTTAAAAATAAACTTATATTATCTGCAATTTATAGGTAACAATTTTCCTCTTGCCACTTAATTTATCCTGGCTTTTATAGAATAAAAAGTAAAAGAGGGGAGGTATGGGTTATAGCCAGTTTTGTAAAGGAATAAATTTTATCTAGTTTACCAAAAGGATCTTTGTTCTCTTATAACTTGAAAAGCACTATCTCTCAGCCACACAATAAAATATTTTTTCTTTTGTAGAAAAAAAAAAAATGGAACTAAAACTTCTGTGAGATTTTTCAACCTGAAAGGCATAATTAGATTAAAAGGAAGTCTGTTAACAAAAATGTACGAGTTAGATCTTCACCAGTTTACATTGGCTTCCATATTTTCATGCAATTCTCACTATTTCTTCCTTTAAATTCATTGTATTTTCTCAAATGAACTTGAAAACAAGATAATGAGAGTAGAAGTAATCTCCTTGAGAAGATTCAATAACAATTACTATGGGGTTAGTTACCATTTTTTTAAGATTTTTAAATCACAAATAAATATTTGTAAATATTAATAGATTGTGAATTCACTGATAGTTTGAGAATGGAAGCACATGGATTAAATCAAACTGTGGTGGTGGGAAGGTTTTTGAAGCATGGGCACCTTTTCCAGATTGCAATTAGTCCCACTCTGATAAGATTCATAGTGTCAAAATTGAGGTGATTATAATGTATGTTTGCGTATATTCAGACTGAAACCACACAGTACATTCTAATTTCTCCAACCCTCACTCCCCTGCAAAACTAAATCAGAGTCTCCAGGAAGAGACCAAAATATATATTTTGAGAAAACTCCACAGACTCTCTTTTATTTCACCCGTGTTTTAATCTCATTTTCTCATTTTCATTTACACGAAACCTTGGCATCTCTGAGACAGAATGATATCTTAAAATACACAGACGCTGCAAATAAAACATCTCCTGGCTGTTCAACAGAAACATAAGGCCACTGAAATACATTAATTTGTCAGTATACATGTAAATATGGATGAGAAAAAAATTGGCAAAAGAGCAAACACATTCTCATTCAGAAAATACAACACAGTAAAACATAAGCACAATTAAATGAACCAAATTATAACACATCAGTAGATGAAAGGCATGCCATTGACTACGTCTGCACAGTAACTCTACTGTCAGTTTTTTGGATTATTAGACAAAATATGCACAAAGCTCCTGGATGATTAACTGTGTATATTAAAATCCCACTCATTTAACCAACATTTATTGAATACCTATCATATGTCATGCACTGTGATGAACACTGGGTTTACAAAGATTAAAAACAGCATGGTCCATGCATTCAAGAACCTGCCATCTAAACCTCAGCATCATGCAATATACCCATGTAACAAACCAGCACATGTACCCCATATCTAAAATAAAAATTGCAATTATTAAGAAAAAATAGGAGGCTGTATCTTGTTTTTGCTCTGCACCCATCCCCAATATCAATTCACACAAATGCATTTCAAAACCAAATAAATGCTCTTTCTATATCAGTAAAAAAATAAAAAATAAAAAAAGAACCTGACATCTTAAGTAATTTGTTTACAACATAGGTTTAAATGTCTTACAGGTCACCTTATGGTTTTTGAAAATCAGCATATGCCTGATACAACATGATTCACCTATGTTTTGTGATGCTCTTGTTTTACATAAGTATGCAAAAATGAAACTTACTTTACACTGTTTGAAATTTTAGCAATTATAGAGACAGTTAAAATATATTTTTTAAATGTCTCATACATCCATTTTTTTATTTAACAAATATTTATTGAAAGCCTATTTTATGCCATGTTCCCTGCCAGGAACTGGAGACAGAACAATGAAATACCGGTCTAGTTCTTGTTTTATAGAACGTCAATTTTATATTTATTCTTTTCCCAAAAACAAAGCAGTTAGATGCTTCCATCTGTCCAGATCATTCACTTTGTTTTCCTGCTGCTAGAGTTTTTGCCCTCCTTGTCCTAAGACTCTAAATTTTCTTCATCTCCGCCAACCTTATTTGATGTGGTTTCTGTTTCCTTCCTTATACAATCTGACATGTTAATTTATGCTAAACTGTCAAGAAAATATCTCTTCTGTGTGATCATTGTATATTTGTGCAATGACCTTTTAGAAATCATGTATTTAAACCAAAGTGAGTCTAGTGCTAAAGATTTCAAAGTCTAAGAAAGTCTTAGGAAATGTTTGAGGTAGTTGTCTACATACCTACCTACCTATTATACCTCTAGCCACCTGGTGTTAAATGCTGTGAAAAGTATTTTGGTATTTAACTGCATTGCCCATCTCACAGTGTGGCGTCCCCAACACGATGCTCCCCCCTTCTGTTTGAGAGACTCTGGCTTAGATCTTTGATTGATGAATGCAGTCACTTCATAACAGGAGTTTTGTTTTTCATCCTTCATCCTGTTGCGTCCTGCTAATCATGTACTAAAATGAGCAGAGGACATTCATTCTTGATACTACTTTAACAGTGTTTAGTTCAAACATACTTTATCACTCTGATCTGCTGTCAAGCTAAGCCAGTCATCAGGAGTACTTCCTACTACCTCTGACAAATTTCAGTTTTCAGAATCATTTATTTCAAGGCTACATTTTAAGAAAAGCTTGTAACACTTGTGTGATAGGAATTGTGCTGTTTCTTTTTACAAAAATATTTTACTTTAAGTTCTGGGATACATGTGCTGAATGTTCAGGTTTGTTGCATATGTATACACGTACCATGGTGGTTTGCTGCACCTGTCAACTCGTCATCTAGGTTTTAAGCCCCACATGTATTAGGTATTTGTCGTAATACTCTCCCCCACTTTTCTCCCCACCCCGCAACAGTCCCCAGTGTGTGATGTTCCCCTCCCTGTGTCCATGTGGTCTCATTGTTCAACTCGCATTTATGAGTGAGAATATGTAGTGCTTGGTTTTCTGTTCCTGTGTTAGTTTTCTGAGGATGATGGTTTCCAGCTTCATCCATGTACCTGCAAAGGACATGAACTCATTCTTTTTAATGGCTGCATAGTATTCCATGGTGTATATTTGCTACTTCTTTACATCTGCCATCTTATGTAGTTCTCTTCATGGTTGTATGAGTTAGATTGAATATCTCAATTTTTTAGATGAAGAAATTGTGATTAAAAGAGGCTAAATCTTTGGCCACAGTCACGTAGCCAATGAGTCTAAAAGTTAAGACTGGAGCAAATGGAACAGATTTCAATGGTGTCAGAAATAAATCATGACAAAAAATATATTTAACACCACTTATCACAGTGACTGAAAGTCTACCTTTAGTAAATAATTCTTTGTGATTCTAACATTTTTATTTGACATTTTAGATTTTGAAACTTTATATATGTACATCCCGAAGAGGAGTGATGTCTGCAGTTTTCAATCTAAATATTATTGGATAGTCAGACATATCTCCAGGGAGACATTTTTTGGTGAATTCTATGCCTTATATCTAATTTACCTAATTTCACTAAATCTAGGATACCTGTCTTTTAAAAGACAGGTATTTTTATTATAAAACATACCAGTCTTTTGCATACCACCAAGAAAAAAATGCCAGTCATCCATGACAATGATAATTTTTTATCATATTCACTTAAAGTGGCATCTCAATTTCAGAGATGTAAAAATGTGAAAAACGTGCTTCTTATTGACAAAAAGCATACTATTCCTTTGAACCGGAATAAAGTAAATAAGATGGAATTTAGAGTATCATTAAAGACTAATTTTACCTACTTTACCATTTAAATGAAGATTATTGAAATTGCTAGATACTTTTATTTACACTGGTTTGGGAGACTATAAATTAAATAGCTTTGTTATTGCAGATTTTGGCTATGCGCCATCATTATATTCAGGGGACTGTAGTTGCTATAGTTATGAGCATAATTAAGAAAATGTTAATGTATCATATATATTATTTAATATCACTTTGTTCTCCACAATGTAAAGGCAAAGTTGAGAAACGATATTCTGTTTCTCAAAATTTTAGCTCTGAAGTCAAGATAGCAAATCGTGTTTGAGTTTAAGTAAATAGATAAACCTATCTGTATTCTAATCTCACTTATAAAATGCTTCTGAGAATATTTTGTATTCAGTTCAGACACAACCATCATTACCACTGTTGTTCCGAGCATACCATATACGCATCACTACTTGTGTAACTTGCAATGCTCTCTGTGTCCCCTCTCTTATCGTTGTAGCCTCATTTTATTAACTATCTGAGTAAGATTTCAACAATACTTGCTTAGTGGAAAAATGCATTTTCTGTCTTTAAGTGATTTCCATTATTTTTAACAACTAAGAAAACATCTGAGCAGATAGTTTTCAAAATAGCTTAAGCCTTGCAGTCGTTGTTGAATTTTAAGCACCTCTAAGACTTGATTTCTTAGATGTAAAATATAAGAATTAAATGAGGTAATATAAACGTTAGTATTTCATGGTGTGAAAACCACGTGTTAATGTACACAAAGTACTTCAAAGAGTTCCTTTTTAATGCTCATTTTTTTAAATTATACTTTAAGTTCTGGGATACATGTGCAGAATGTGCAGGTTTGTTACATACAATGGTGGCTTGCTGCACCCATCAACCCGTCATCTACATTAAGTATTTCTTCTAACGCTATCTCTCCCCTACCCGCCCCCCCCCGACCCCCAACAGGCCCTGGTGTGTGATATTCCCATCCTTGTGTCCATGTGTTCTCATTGTTCAACTCCCACTTGTGAGTGAGAACATGCTGTGTTCGGTTTTCTGTTCCTGTGTTACTTTTGTGAGAATGATGGTTTCCAGCTTCATCCACGTCCCTGCAAAGGACGTGAAGTCATCCTTTTTTATGACTACATTGTATTCCATGTTGTTTATGTGCTGCTTACCTTTTAAAATCTGTTCATCTTTCCTTTTTATTTTTCTTCCTCTGCCACTTCTTTTAACTTTACATTTTCTGTCTATACTCTGCTGCAAAGTCCGTACTACCAAACATCTGGGACTTGGTTGGTTAGTACCTAGGAGTTTTACATAAACATCAAATATACAGAAAATAAATCCCAATGACTTTTTAGTTCGTCTTCCCATACTAGGAAAAACTAGAATATGTTTCTCTTAAATCGTCAATGACATGTTTTTCTCTTCCTACTCAACCCTTTGATTCAATGATTTGTAAAACTCTAGACAAGTTTTATCAACTGTTAAAAGCTAGTTTTGGTAAGCAATAATTCTTATTTGTTATTTCCTGGTTCCTGAATTAACATTTTTGAAAAGCTATCACTTCAAGTCTTTACAGTAATCTGGATCTTTGGTAGGAGTTTATCACTGTCAGGTGACAGTCTTCAAGTAGTTAATTAAGGATCCTTTCCCCTCACCTATGGCATATTGGAAATGTACCTATAAATATTTCATCTTAAAATTAAAATTTCAATATTTCTTATGGCTTCTTATTTTGGTTTTAGATGGCTTCTTGTACATTGGTAAGTACTATCCTCATTTTCTTTTACCATTCCTTAACTGCTGTTTTATGCACCTTACAACTTCATATTAAGAATGTAGATGACATTAGTCTTAATTCGTGAAAATTTATAGTTATGGAAAAGTTTTTAAAAGCAACACCTGGCTGGACATGGTGGTGTGCAACTGTAATCCCAGCAACTCTGGAGGGTGAGGCAGGAGGATCCCTTGAGCACAGGAGTTCAAGGCCAGCCTGGGCAACACAGTGAGATCCTGTCTCTAAAAAAAAAAAAAAAATTAAGAAATAAAGGCCCAACACCTGAATTCTTTGTTTTATTTTTGGTATTTCAAAACAAGCAAGTTTTTGATTAATAATGTATTTTAGAAAACAAGTTTTAATAAGCAGACAAATAAATCAAAACATCTGAAATTCATTTTTCTGGTGTGCGATAATTACTAGGGCTTCTACAATTGTTTTGAGTGAGTAATTTTCTCAGCATACAACATCTACTTTTAAGCATAATAGTGAATGTATTCTTTACAGTACTTCTTTTTAGGATTCTCAAAAATTCTCTCATAATAAATTCCGATTGCAGATACATTTAGCCCCAAGATTTCTGCCCTATTTTTCTCTATGTTTATACTCTTAGCAGGGAGCTGCTAATGTTCCTCAAAATATGTAATAAACCATTGTCAGCTGGCAAAGTAGTTATATACCTGAAGTTATCATATTTGAGGCAACTTTGCATTAATACTAACACACACTGACAGATTTTATGAAATATTTATTCAACATAAATCCTTTGAACCAATTAATTGTTTTACTATGGAATTTTTATTTTAAAGATAAGTGCATACTGAAAAGTCAACAACAATTTGTTTCAAATGCATTTTTTTAATTTTAAACAAGTAATGGAATATTTCAGGTGGTCAGATTTACAACTGCACAACTTACAGGTGAGCTCTTATCTAACCTAAGTTCTTGCCTTAGCAGATCCCCTGCGCTTACTGGCAGAGTAGGCCTTTGGAGAGAACTCCACCTCTATACCCTTGTTCCTTGACACTGTTCCCAAGATATCACAATGAAGAAAGATAATATCATAGAATTATTTTCAAAATGAAACAAAAACTTCAGAAATATTGACTATAGTTCAATCATCTGTTTTACAAACGAAGTAACGGCAGGCCTCTTCCTCTTACCCATAATGACATCTATATTGCTAGCTCCTCCTCATCTAAGAAAAAATAAATCAACCGAAACCGAATCTCCATGTACAATATTCTTTCTCTCAGAGGCATTTATTAAGCATTGAGAATCCAGAGATGAATAAGTACGGTTCTCTGATTTGAAAGATCTGTAGTCTAGTCGGGGAGGAGAATGACAAATAACAATCCTACATCATACTGATGTTATAATAAACATTTATGTAAAGTGCCAGAAAGCACAGAAGGTGGAAAGACTATTTACCAACCAAACTTAGAGTAACTTTTATATCTGATCTCTTTTTCCTCTGACCTTTTTTGCCTTTTAAATAAATACCATCTAAATAGCGATATTTAGAAATTGATTTTTCTGTGCTGTGCTATATGGCATTTCATCAAACAATTTACTGAATTTATAATAGAAGGCACATTGATTCTAGTATTCCCTTATCTAATAAATCCATCATTACATTAAAGATAAGAGTAATTGTTATACTTTTTAAAAATATGTCTTTGGTATTGACCATTTTTTAGACATTTTATTCCCAACTGTTCACATTTCACTAGTATTTCTTGGGTCACAAATTTAAGTCTGTCTGTAAATATTATGGCTCAAACTTATGAAAACTTTCTATATTTTTGAACTATATCCATCCCAGAGTGAAAAACTTTCAGCCTAAACTTTTCAGCGCATCAAACTTGAAGTGGAAGCTGAACAGGCTTTTATAATGGTGTTCTATTAAAAACAACGAATGTGTGATAGAGTAACTCTTAGTTAAGCTTTTATTTTACCTAAGCTCTTATCTTAGTAGACACATGCCCTTTTTAAATGTACAATAATAAAAATCATTATGATAAAAATAAAAGCTACTGAGAAACCAATAAATACATTGTTTTCCATAAAATTTTTATGCATGTGAATCATTTAGTCCTCAGAAAAATTCTGTGAAGCACTAATTATTATCCCAATATTAAATATATATGTAGAAAGGCATTCTGAAAATTTAAGAGATTTGCATAAGAACATAGAATATGCAGACAGCCTACACAGAACTTCAAGTTTTCAATTTTGCAATTTCATAGTAGTATATTTTGTAATCTAAAACATAACATTTCCACTTCTAAACATTTCCATTTATACTTAAATACAACAGACAATTATGATTCTAAGTTTCACTATAGTGTATATATAAAATCAATTTAAAATGGCAAGATTTTTATACTTAATCACAAACATACTAAGCATTCACACAACTTACATAAAATCTTTACAACAAAGACCTAGAAAGAAGAGGATGTATGTTACATGGACCGAATATTAGTGGCTGTGAGTTTACTACTAATGATTTCACGTGCCTATAGATAAGTGGTAAACTGGCTTGGGATTAGGACCAAAACTTAGTTCTGTCACTTACTGTGTGACCTTGGACAAATGCCTTAAGTTCTCTGCGCTTCTGTTCCTTCTCTGTAAAATAATAATACATCGCACATGGTACATTGGTGGAAGATGAATTCTAGGGCAAATATATAGGATGATAGCTGGCATATAGTAGGCATCTAATAATTATTAGCTAATATTAAATTTGTTCTAAGAAAAAGTATGTTAGAACTTAATATTATTTTTAAAATTGTTAACACTGTTTATGATTAGGCAATCCCAAAGTTCAGTTTTAAGACATTATGCTTTGTTCTGCCCATAAATGTAAAATAGCTAATTAATTTAACAAAGTATTTTCCCTTTGAATAATAAATGTTTAAATAGAACTTAGCTGGAGACTAGTCAGTCGTGTATTCTGTGAGGTTACAGAAATTAAAATTTTATATTAGTATTCTCAACTGTACAGCCAATTGAAAAGCTATTTGTCAATAAGGCTACCAAGGCAGTCATTATCTGAGAGACCAAGATCTGAAGTAATGGGAACCACAAAGAAGTGAGTGTAACATACTAATACAATTTCTTCTGGAGATATTTTCAGATAACTAATCTGAACAGGCATAAGACGGAAAGTCAATAAAATAAGAAAAAACAATGTCTTTTTAAAAACAAACTCAAAAATTATGCAGAGATTTTGACACACTTAATTCTGGGGTTATAAAAATTGGAATTTGGGGTTCTTTAAGTAGGAAGAGGTCTGTGGGAAACACTTTATGCTTTTAGTTACAATCTCGAGAGGGCCATTCTCTAGTGTAGGGGTAAACTGGAATTAAAATAGCTCTTAAAAATTCTGAAATAATTTCAATTCATATATGGATAAAGGTGATCTTCCCTACTAGAAAATTAGATCCTCTAATCTAATTTTGGAGGAAGAAAACCTCATCTCTAGCCTCTATAACTTTTCACCAGGTAGGAGCTTTAAAATAACTGATCATCGGCCGGGCGCGGTGGCTCAAGCCTGTAATCCCAGCACTTTGGGAGGCCGAGACGGGTGGATCACGAGGTCAGGAGATCGAGACCAACGAGACGGGTGGATCACGAGGTCAGGAGATCGAGACCATCCTGGCTAACACGGTGAAACCCCGTCTCTACTAAAAAATACAAAAAAACTAGCCGGGCGTAGTGGCGGGTGCCTGTAGTCCCAGCTACTCGGGAGGCTGAGGCAGGAGAATGGCGTGAACCCGGGAGGCGGAGCTTGCAGTGAGCTGAGATCCGGCCATTGCACTCCAGCCTGGGCGGCAGAGCGAGACTCCGTCTCAAAAAAAAAAATAAAAAAAAAATAAATAAATAAATAAAAAATAAAATAAAATAAAAATAAAAAAAATAATAATAAAAATAAAAAATAAAATAAAAAATAAAATAACTGATCATCTTAAAGAAATAGATAAGAAAATGGAAAATTTTACTCAGAAACAAACTAATTAAAAACAACTCATTGGAAATTTTAGAAAATAAAAAATGCAATACATTAAATTATAAATGTAATAGCTATGTTTCATTAATGATCAGCCACTACAAAAAGATTATTAACTAGGAAACAGGTAAGTAGAAAAATAAACAGACTGAAATGCAAACTTAGAAAAATAATTTTAGAATATGTAAAGAAAATGAGCTCCATAATTAAAAATATCTAATGCATATAACTGGAGTTCAGAAAAGAATAGAAAGAAACAATATTTGAAAATGTATCGTGCATAGAATTCTCCAAGACAGATAAAACCAGTCAACAACATTAAACCTGTAATTAAACCTGTAAAAGATATCAAAAAGCTTTAAGATCAAAGAGAATAAAGAAAAAACACACACAGACACGTTGGCTGTACACTTGCTGAAAAAGAAAGAAAAACTTAAAAGAAGGTAGAGGGGCAAAAAGGACATTACTTTAACAGGAATGACAGACAGTAAGACTGAGAACTCACTTGAGCGGACATAATGTAAGTCGGAAGATGATAAAATGACAGCTTTAAAGTACTGGGGGAAGAAAAGCCAATCTTAACTCCTACAGCCAGTAAAAAAATACCCTTAAAATTATGGTCAGATGAGGAAATTTTCAGAGAAATGCCTGAGAAAAGTCATTTCAAGGAACACTGTAATAAAAGATATAATAAGGTAGTTCAGGAAGTAGAAGTACAGTATTGTAAAAGGATGACTACACTTGGAAAGTTTGGAATAGAAATGAGGATAAATCTAAACGAATATTCACTGTTTTAAATAACATCTTGTGGAGTGTGAAGTATGTTTGTGTGTATAAATAAATATATAAATACATAATAATAAATATAATAATACAATATAACTAATATATATAAACATATGTGTATGTGTGTGTAGATTTGCATATAGGTATATGTTTATATTTGTATGTGTATATGTATATAATTAAAACATATAAAAACAATAGCAGGAAGCTCAGGACTTAGACAAATAGAATTAAAATATAAGGTTATTATATTGTCCAGAAAGTGGTAAAAATACAAATAAAAAGCGAATTGTGGGCCAGGCTCAGTGGTTAATGCCTGCAATCCCAGCACTGGGAGGCTGAGGTGAGCAGGTCACCTGAGGTCAGGAGTTTGAGAACAGCCTGGCCAGCATGGTAAAACCCGGTCTCTACTAACAATACAAAAATTAGCCGGGCATGGTGGTGGGTGCCTGTAGTCCCAGCTACTCGGGAGGCTGAGGCAGGAGAAGCTCTTGAACCCAGGAGACAGAGGTTGTAGTGAGCCAAGATCACGCCACTGTACCCCAACCTGGGCAACAGAGTGAGACTCGGTCTCAAAAAAAAAAAAAAAGAAAAGAAAAAGAAAAGAAAAGAAAAAGAAAAAAAAAGTAAACTGTGGAAACTTCTAACAATATCACTTAAAGAATGATAAATATATGTGTGTAATTTAAAGCTAATAGAAGAATAAAGGGATCCTTAGAAATTATGTGATTATTCAAAAATAAAAGAAGAAGAAAATAAATGAACAAAACCAAATAGAAAAATAGGGAGTGCTCACTTTGGCAGCACATATACTAAAAGAAAAACTGGTATGAAAAATAGGGGGGAGGCCGGGCGCGGTGGCTCAAGCCTGTAATCCCAGCACTTTGGGAGGCCGAGACGGGTGGATCACGAGGTCAGGAGATCGAGACCATCCTGGCTAACCTGGTGAAACCCCGTCTCTACTAAAAAATAGAAAAAAACTAGCCGGGCGAGGTGGCGGGCGCCTGTAGTCCCAGCTACTCGGGAGGCTGAGGCAGGAGAATGGCGTAAACCCAGGAGGCGGAGCTTGCAGTGAGCTGAGATCCGGCCACTGCACTCCAGCCTGGGCGACAGAGTGAGACTCTGTCTCAAAAAAAAAAAAAAAAGAAAAATAGGGGGGAAACTATAATAGTAGATTTAAATCCCCCATATATCAATACTTATATTGATCATATGAAGATTAAATTGACTATATACTTCAAATGTTTTTAAAAGATTGTCAGGCTGGATAGGAAAAGAAAACCAAACTACACTGTTTACAAGGGATACATAATAAGTATAAAAAGACAAAGGAGAGTTAAAAGAAAAAGGATTTTAGAAAATACACCATGTAAAGGCTATCAAAAATAAAAAGTTGACACTAACATAAGACAAACTATATTTTAAGAAAAGGTGAAAAACTGGACAAATGTATGGAAGTAAAGAGCGGAATGGTGATTACCAGGGGCTGCTGAGGTTGAGATAGATGGGGGTGGGGAGAGATGCTGATCAAAGAGTACAAATTTCCAGTTAGGATAAACAAATTCTGATGATTTATTGTATAGCATAGTTACCATAGTTAATAATATATGTATTGTATACTTTAAAATTGCTAAATTTAGGGAATTTTAAGTATTTCTCACCACAAAGAAATGGTGCATGAGGTGATTTATTTGTTAATTAGCCTTAGGTGATCATTCCACAATGTATGCATGTATTAAAACATCACACTGTACTCCATAAATATATACTATTATTATTTGTCTATTAAAATAAAATAATTTTTAACTCAGGGAAAGAACAACACATTAAAATGCATACAACAGAAAAAAGAAAGTAATAAAAGTAAAACCAAAAATCAATGACATGGAAAACAAACATACAATAAATAAAATCAAGAACATTACAATCATGTTCCATAAAAAGACTAATAAAATGATGAACCTCTGGTAAGACTACTCAAAAAAAAAAAAAAAAAAAGCCGAAGAGGGAAAAAACGAGCCAAATTACATATCCCACATACACATAAACATTAAAAAATAATATCAACTTTTTGTCAGTAAGCCTGAAAATTTAAATAAATTGGAAAAATTCTTTAAAAAACTCAATATCCAAAATCTCAGTGGGCCTTTATCTGATAAAGTAAATAAATTCATAATTTAAAACTTAAGAAATAACCAATAGGCCTTCAGCTCACGCCTGTAATCCCAGCACTCTGGGAGGCCGAGATGAGTGGAGGTCAAGAGTTTGAGACCAGCCTGGCCAACATGATGAAATCCCATCTCCACTAAAAATACAAAATTTAACCGGGCGTGGCGGCACATGCCTGTAGTCCCAGCTTCTTGGGAGACTGAGGCAGGAGAATCGCTTGAAGCTGGGAGGCAGAGGTTGCAGTGAGCCAAGATTGCGTCACTGCACTCCAGCCGGGGTAAAAGAGTAAGATTCCATCTCAAAAAAAAAAAAAACTACTTGAAATATAAAATATGGATTTCCACAATCACCATATCAATTAAATATCATAATGGATACTCTCTCCAGTGAAATAAAGCAACAAAAATTTTAATATATTTCTCAATTCTAATGTCTTATTGTATTGGATTTTTATGTATGCAATTATGTCATCTGGAAATAATGACAGATTTTTCTTCTCCGTTTCTAATACATGTAATTTTTGGCACTTTCCACTGGCTTCTGGTATCATGTGGGGCTTGTTTCTAAAATTAATCCTTTTATCAGACTTTTTAAAAGTTTTTAAATTTTTTGACTTTTATCTTAGATTCAGGGGGTGCATGCATAGGTTTTTTGGAAAGGTATATTGTATGATGCTGAGGTTTGGGGAATGACTGAACCTGTCACGCAGGTAAAGAGCATAGTACCCCAAAAGGTAGCTTCTCAGACCTTTCCCTTCTATCTCTATTTCCCCTCTAGTAGTCCCCAGTGTCTATTATTCCCATTTTTATTTCCATTTGTACCATTGTTTAGCTCCCACTTTTTTATTTATTTATTTATTTATTTTGAGATGGAGTCTCGCCTTTCGCCCTAAGGCGGTTTTCTCCTTTCTCAGTAAACAGAACATACAATCGGGTTTTACACTGAGATGTTCCATTGCCCAAGGACGGGCAGGAGACAGATGCTTTTCTCTATCTCAACTACCAACAACTGCCAAGAGGCCTTCTTTCCTCTTGTACTAGTCCTCCTCAGCACAGACTCTTCACGGGTGTCCGGCTGGGGGACGATCAGGCCTTTCCCTTCCCACAAGGCCATATTTCAGACTATCACATGGGGAGAAACCTTGGACAATACCTAGCTTTCCTAGGCAGAGGTACCTGCGACCTTTGGCAGTATGCGTGTCCCTGGGTACTTGAGATTAAGAGAATGGTGATGACTTTTAACCAGCAAGCTGCCTTCAGGCACTTGTTTAACAAAGCACACCCTGCACAGCTCAAAATCCTTTAAACCTTGAGTCACCACAGCACATGTCTCTTGCAAGGACAAGGTTGGGGGTAGGGTCACAGATTAACAGCATCTCAAATACAGAACAAAATGGAGTCTCTTATGTCTACTTCTTTCTATATAGACACAATAACAGTCTGATCTTTCTTTCTTTTCCCCACAACTGCCATGCTAGGCATTACTTACATCTGGTGCTTGCTTGTGGTAAAAAAGGCATGAGTGTTTCCAATGGACCTGTAGTGGAACATGTGAAAGAAAACTCAACTGAAGCCATTGTAGATGCTCTATAGGGAAAATAATGATAATGATAATGATAATGTATACTTACACCATGGTTCTACGGGACGGATAGATGGATAGATGAGATGGTCTGATAGGCATATAGATAGAAAGTTTCCTCTCAGCCTATCAATGAAATTAGTTCTACTTATTATCATCCCCATTTTCAGATAAAGAAAATGAAGCAAGAGGTATTACATAACTTGTACAAGTTCACACAACTAGTAAGCGGTAGAACGAGGATTTGAACTCCAGCATCCCAGTTCAGTTATCTTAAGCACCACACTATGCTGGACACACAGAGATAGTTTAAGTAAAGCAGATGACCAGAAAACCAGGAAGTGGGTAGCAGGAAGGTAGAAGGCCAGGTGGAGAAAATTGCATCATGAAAACCTGCATCATGAAAATCTATGAAAGTGCACATGAGAGAAAGAGCTTTAAACATCTACCAGGCTCTGAAACAGAAAGCTAAGGCAGCCAAAGAAGTCATGTTTTTTCGTCCCCATTTTTATCCCTTCTCCCATTTCCGGTTTGACCCTAGAAGATCTTGGAATAAAATATTAGCCTCTTTAGCTTTTCTTTATTCACCCACATGCTTTGAAAAAAAAAAAAAAAAAAAACAGGATTAGTTTTTAAAACAGCTTAACTTATATTTGTCAGATTAATCTCTTATTCTAAGAAGGATTCACATTACTAGTTGCAGTTTATCACAATTTGCAAATTTCTAGACTCTGTGGATGTGTGTCCTCGTTACAAAAATGATTATAGTTGGAAACTCAGGATGAATGAGAAAGAGGCCATGAATTTGCGGTTCTGTTTTCCTCCTCACAGTTTCTTCTTTGCCAGACCAATTAAATAAACAATCTGAGTTTCAATTCTAAAAATAAAACACACGCATTTACAGTTGCCCAAATATGTTTTCATTTTCACACATAAAAAGAAATACTACAAGGATTTAATTATAACAAGACTTTGACTTTTGTGGCAATATGATAGGTTAGTTAATGTTTGTGTACCTTCTCTAAAGAAAGAAATAAACTAGGACCCAGCAGGCCAGCCTGAACGCTATCTAGCAGCTGTCACGCTGGAAATTTGTCGTATGGATTTCATAATAATAGAAATTAGCTGGCAACTCTTCAACACATCAGGCAAAAACGCTGCCACTCCTTTTAGAATTTTGTAGTACAGAAGAGAAATGCTGGGGAAATTAATGCAGTGTTATGGAGGTGATAATTGTTAAAGAAAATAAAAGGATTAATAGCAGCCTATAGTGTGAAATGTGCAATTTACTGCAAGAATCCATGAATGAGGGTCTAAAACACTACTTTCAAAGGAATAATACTGAAGGCACTCAACAGCTGCCTTTCCTTCATTCTACAGATATTTTAAACTTCAAAGTTTGGCTACTACAAGTGTTAGGCAGACAAAGACTGGCAGGATCCTGTTGGGAAATGATGCACAATGAGGTAGTTACTAAAATTAAGAGCAATGACATTAACCAACATGGGTTTTCCCAAAGGAAGGTTATTCCAAATTCTTCTTGGAATGTCAGCCAAAATATCATATGTTACCTGAAATCTTCTAACTCTGAATATTAATTACTTAATCTAAAATTTCTCACAGAAAGAATATTTTTAAAAGATGCATTTTCATCTTTTTCCTGCCTCTGAGAATAACTCTAAAAGGAGATAATAAATCCTACTTCAAATACAATTTGTTCCTCTAACATTTGGGGTTTAACCGATGAATTCTATTTATGGATTGATAAAAATGGAAACAAAACAATGGAACTCATCTGTCAATACCTAGTTCCCTTGTTCTCTCTTGCTTTTATACATCATAATGAAGAGTGACTTCAGCCTGGAACACTCTTTGATTTGAATCTCAATTTAGACATTCCTTCCTTTACAAATAGTTTCTTGATGCTTCCAAACATTAGAAATTTATGAGATAATTTTTGGCTGTTATTTTGTTTTTATTTGTCCATAAAATAAATTGGGACTAACGTTGCCCCAATTTTTTTTTAACTTTTAAGTTCCAGAGAACATGTGTAGGTCTGTTACATAAGTAAACATGTGTCATGGGGGTTTGTTCCACAGATTATTTCATCACTGAGGTATTAAGTCTAGTACCCACCAGTTATTTTTCATTATCCTCCCCTCCTCCCAGCCTCCACCCTCCAATAGGCACCCATGTGTCCAGGAGTTCTTATCATTTAGCTCCCACTTAAAAGTAAAAATATGAAGTATTTGGTTTTCTGTTCCTGCATTAGTTTGCTAAGGATAGAATTTTTATGCTTTCAAAAATGTAGGATTTGTATAATAATATATTAGAAGAACATAAATGTTTAATATTCTTAATGTGCTTTCATAATATCATATATTTCTCCTCTCATAGTACTTAGCACACACTGTATTGGATGAATTTATTTAATTTTTCCCTTTTCCAATCTTATAAATGCTGAGAAAGCAAAGAACACTGATATACAGTAAGCTCTGCATAAATACATGGAATGAAATGATAGATAAATTCAAATAGAGTGTTTATAAAAATTCACATAGTAAAGTTCTGACTCAGAATACAATTAAGATTTTGGACAGCATTATAAAAATAAAAGCCAACCAAAGCACCAAAAATCAGAGAAAGATGGCTTACATAAACAAAACATTTAAAAGATACTTTTAAAATGTGGAAAATAGCAATGAATGTTAACAGTAGATGAAGAAAATTCAGAAAGTAAATTCATAAGCAATATGAAAATTGTGCTAGTTATTTTGTCATGATTTTTTAAAAAATATTAAATGAAGCCATCCATTTTGTAAAGGAAGTCAAAAACAGAAATACAGGAATCCAGAACAAAGATAGTGAGTGAGGCAACAGAAGAAATAAAATGTGATCTGTTAGAACTTGGGAAAGAAGTAGAAAGAAAGAAAAATAAATGCAAAAAGGAAGACAAAATTTGAAGGAATGCAAAGGAGAGAAGAAACATATAAAAATATATTGTAGGGGGCACAGATTATAAAAGTTGAAGTGTCAAGCACGAAGAATGGAGATAAAGACACAAATAGGAAACATTAGACTGTAATAAATATAGAAGACAGGCAAAATGATAATAGGAGTCTTGAAAAAATGAATAAATATTTATACAATTCTAGAAAAATGTTATTAAATACACATACTAGAAGAACACACAGTCAGCTAGAGAAGTGATCCAGAATGATTAATACTGAGTATAGTCATTAGACTTTAACAATACAGAAACAAATAGGAGGAAAAAAATATGGTAGGATTCAAATTTCTCTGCAGCTATAGAAAATATCAGAATAGTATTGAGCAATATCTAAAGACAATTAAAAGAGAAAGCGTAAGCTCAGGCTTTATTAAAGCCAGGACATAAAGTATGAAGCCACATTTTGTAGGACCAGCTTCCCTGCAAATGTCATGTACAATAATTCTAGAAATATTGTCTCTATGAACTTTCTTAAAGTTCTATTTAGGGAATTGCCAAAGAAATCATGAAACGAAAAGTCAGTGAGACAGAAATAACCTAATTACAGAAATTTGACTAAAATAAAAATGGAACTTAAAGTGGGTCGAACCACACAATTTCAATTTCCATTGTTTCTTCTTTCCTCCTGCATCTTTGCATTTTCATCTGGAGTTTTTTTTTTCTGCTTGAAGACAATTTAGTGTTTTCTTTAGTGCTGTGTTCACAGTTATTGCTCTTCCCAAAGTTTATATATTTCATTTTCATTTTCAACGAAATTTTTCACTCAATAAAGGATTTTGATTGGCATTTTTTTCCTGGCAAGAAGTTACTTGTCAATGATCATTGCTGCTTTCAAGTTCATCTGTCTTCTTTAAATTCAGCTACTTTTAACATTTGCTTGTATTTCTCCTAAATTCGCATTACCTCTCTTCGGTCTCAAAATAATTCCACTTACATATCTTAAACTCTTATTTTCTGTTTTGAAGTGTCCATGCTCATTCTGGGTATCTTCTTCTGACCAGTATATTATTAATAGTTCATAGATGCTACTCTCAACAGTATCTAATGGGCTGCTAAACCTTTATCACTTCTTTCCAAATTTGACTATGATACTTTAGTCCTAAAATTTCAACATTTTATAGTTTTCAGTTTTCTGCCAGATTTTCTAGTTTACATTATGTGTCCTTTAACAGAGTAAAATTGTTATTTTAGGGGTTTTGATAGATCAGTACCTGGAGCCCTGTGAATCTTTTCTGATGCGTGTTTCTGCTGGGTTTTGTTCAGTTGGTCTTTCCCCTTTATTTACCTGGGTATCTTGGATACTTTTATGTTCCAGACCTTGTTTTTGCAAAACTGGCTGCATAAATAATTTTTCTTGACCTAAGATAGTGTTACTTTCCTCTAGAGATGATTTATCTTTTGTTTCTGCCAGAGCAATATAAACATGGGATTTATTACCTTTATCTGCTTCTAGAAACTGAAATATCCCAAAGCTGACTTGAGAGTTTGCAAGGGTGTTTATCTGTCCAGTTGACCTTTACTTTTGGGTTGCAGCTTCTTGGAAGCCCTCCTCAAAGCTACAGGAATCCATCAGAGCCAAACTCCCCTTGCACACTGATTTCTGCTCTGGTGATCTGTAATAGAATTAGAGTTGGATTATTTTCTGATGCACTTCACAACTAATAACTACCAGCAGAGATTCAATTATAAAAATAAAGAAGCTATTGAAGTACTGAAGGAAACTACGGAGAACTTTTATATAAACTTAGAGTGGAAAAAGATGATCTAACCATGACTTGCGATTCAGAACTCTCACAGAAAAGACTGATAATTTTTGCCATATAAAAAACTTTAAGAAAAACCTTTTTGCACATCAAGAAATACCATAAATTCAAAGAGCAATCCAGAAAAAATATTTATAAGTCTGTCACAGACAAACATGGACTCTTGCTAGAATATATAAATCTCTAAAAATGAGAAAAAATGAAAAACGGGCAAGGGTTATGAAAATACAAAAAAATGTAAGCAGTCTTTAAACACAAACAGATGCTCAAACTAACTAATAATGAAAAAAAAAAACAGGAGTTAAGCCTACTCTGAGGTGCCATTTTGTTTTAACACATTGGCAAAAACTGAAAAGTTCAAGAAAACATTCCATCGGTGAGGCTATGGGAAAACAGGTATCCTCACATGTTGCTGATTGGAGTAGATACTGGTGCAATTCTAATGAACAAAACTTTGTCAATAACTATCAAAATTGCAGAAATATTTCACACAACAATCAAACATATGGCATATTTCTCACATATACTTGCATAGGTGAAAAATGATATACAGGTTGAGTATCTTGAATAAAAAAAATCTGAAATGGTTAAAATCCTAAATTTTTTGAATGCCTATGTGGAGACTGAAAGTTTGCTGTTGTCTGTTGTTGCTGTTATTCAAAAGCAAGTATTCTGATGATGCTACTGTGCTGCTTTGTTACCCTGAACACATCATTTTTTCACTATATGAAGAGTATGTCATACATTTCACTGTTAAGTGCTTATGTAGGATTAAGAGTAAGACAATGACTACTTTATTGGTAGCATGTAAATTCAGAGTCAGGAATGGTGGTAACCACAGATTGTTCACAAACGTGGCTGAGACAGTGACATCTTTGCTTTCTGATGGTTCAGGATACACAAACTTTGTTTCAGGCACAAAATTATTTAAAATGTTGTATAAGATCACCTTCAGGCTATGCATAGAAGGTGTGTATTAAACATAAATGAATGCATGTAAAGACTTGGGTTTCCCAAGATATTTCATTAGGCATATGAAAATTTCCAAAATCCAAAATACGAAACACTTCTGGTCCCAAGCATTTCAGATAATGTATAATCAACCTGTGTATGCACAAGCTTATTCATTGCAGCATATTGTCTAATAGCAAAAATTTACATTTGTAATATTGAAATGTGCACCTGTATGAGACAGATCAAGTAAATTATGGTTACTTTATGTGAACTCAGATCATTGTTTTTACTTTCATAGATATACCACAGGCCTAACATTTTTATTTATATATATATATATTTATTGTATATAAAATTAAATGCTTAATAACAATATACACTAAAATTAAAACAGTAACATAAATTAACACACACCCTATAAGTAAGAAAACAAAAACTTTTGGAAGCATTCCACTCTGACTATGTGTATTTCTGTACAAACAGGAAGAAAAAGGGCTTTGTCAAGAAAAGGAGAGAATGAGAAAGAGGTTCTATTGGAATATATCATCCAATAATCTGTTTTAGGAGAGCATATGAGTGATGTGGTATATTTTATAAGCCTTTCAATAATAGAACATAATTGAATTATCTTCAGAATCAAGAGACAAATTTGGTAGAAATAAAATTCTTACATCAAAATATTTTTCCTTCAAACTTCCAAAGAAAAGACCCCTGCCACACCCAAGACTAGACCAGGTTACATACATATACTTACACACACACACACGCACACATACACACACACACACTCACAAACACACCCCTTGCATTTCACCTTTCGTTGCAATATCATATATATAATTATTTCACTATGGAGTGGCTTCTCCACCATCCTGCAAATTCCATAATAATAAAGAATGTGCCTATTTTATTTGCATCTTTTTTCATATAGGTTTGTGTCAGATACAGATTAAGTGTACAATAAATGAATAAATGAGCAAATGAACAAATTCAAATAAATCTATAAAATGCCTATGTGTTTTTCTTTATTTTCTTCTGCTATTTATAATTAAAGCAAAAGTATCTAAGGAAAGGTACATTTTGCTCTGAAGTGAATACGCTGTACAGTCTAAGCATATGCTTAAAGGGTTTTTTAATTCTATTTTGAATTTAGTACAAATCTGTCTGTTCATGAAGCGTTTTACGGTTTGTTTTTTGTTTGGTTGGTTTTTTTGTTTGTTTGTTTGTTTCTTGAGACAAGGTCTTGCCATGTCACCTTGGAGTGACATGGATTGCAGTGACACAATCACGGCTCACTGCAGCCTCGACCTCCTGGGCTCAAGGGATCCTCCTCCCTTAGCCTCCCAAGTAGCTGGGACCACAGGCGCACATCACCATGCCCAGCTAATTACCCTGTCTCTACAGTCTGTATTATAGAACATTTTTAAAAATTTGGAATAATTTGGATTCCAAGGTTGATTATGTCCATTATTAATGCAAGATTTTGGGCAAAAGTGTAAATAACAATAATAGCTAACACAGAGTGCTCCCTTATGTGTCAGATACCTTTCCAGGAGCTTTATTAAACATACAAGTTAATTCCAAATTAATTCTGTGATGTTATGTTAATTTTATATCGATGAGTCATCTGAAACAAGCAGAGGTTAAGAAAGTTGTCCAAAGTAAGGAAGCCATGTGGGAGAGAAGAGACTCTTTTTTCTTCAATGTTCAGTTTCCTTTAATGACCCCCATCTCCCTGAAGGGGCAGATGCAGGCAGCTAGGCGTTGGCAAGAGATGTTCACTTGAAGATCGTGCCCTGATTGAAGTCTTGGCCAACATGCTGGAAGGCCCCCTCCCAGGAAAAGTACTCTCGAACTTTCACTATGGATATATTTGGATTCCAAGTATCTCCTCGCTGCCAGGATCCAGTTTCCTCCGTGTGTATGATTCATAGTCCACCTGCCAATTTGCACTCAGAGGAAAGGCAAGCTCCTGGCCTCAGAAGACCCAGACTCTAGAAATGGAGCTGCTATTGTTGGTTCCAAAGGGGATGAAACTGGTGAAGGCATTCTTCCTCAGCTTGTCCAGTCGCTGGAACATTCCAGTGATGAGATTGCAGCTCATGAAGATCTGACTGAGTGAGTTCATCAGGGCAGCGATACTCTGAGTATCACAGGGACTAGCCATCCTCATCAAAGTGCTCCCAAAAATATGGCAGTGCCACAGGGAGTGTGTCCTTGTTGGAGTCCTTGCTGCTTAAATTCATCCAACACGGCCAGGTGCGGCAGCTCATGCCTGTAATCCCAATATTTTGGGAGGCAGAGGCTGGCGAATCACGAGGTCAGGAGTTCGAGACCAGCCTGACCAACATGATGAAACCCCATCTCTACTAAAAATACAAAAAATTAGTTGGGCATAGCGGTGGGTGCCTGTAATCCCAGCAGCTCAGGAGGCTGAGGCAGGAGAATCGCTTGAACCGGGGAGGTGGAGGTTGCCGTGAGCCGAGATCGCGCCACTCACTGTACTCCAGGCCGGGGGACAGAGTGAGACTCTCCTCAAAAAATAAATAAATAAATAAATAAATATTCATCCAACGCAAAGGTACTCTTGGGCAGGTGAGCAGAGGGGTCCTTGGCCTTGGGCTCAGTGGCCAGCACCTGCTTACATTTATCCATCACCTCCTCAGGAGGAGGGGCAGCTGCCATTTCCTTCTCCTTCCACTCAGCCTGGGGCTCTGCTTCTCTTCCTGTGAACCCTGCTTTTTCCGTGGGGTGTCCTTTTTAGGTTGCCTCTCGGCAAACTTTTTAGCATCAAGCTGGGCCATCTACTCACACAGGTTCACTTTCCCCAAGACAGCCGGGAACTGAGACTGGTTAATGCAGGTGAGGGACCAGAGGTTATAACATGTAATATACACAAATAAATAAATATAATATATTATATTATTTTAATATTCTAAAATAAATTACAAAATATTTTATATTTTGTATATAATATATAAATTATATATAGATGAAATAACGTACATTTTATATATTATAATAATGATATATATTATAAATATAAAATATATTACAAAATTGGGAAAGGCTTGGTGGAAAGAAGGTTCTAAGACCTGCTTATACAGCCGTAACAGGGTGCAGACGACTGTGACTTCAGCCAGTCACTCATTCACCCACCAGAAAAGTCCTCATCTTCAAGTGAGCGTCCAGCAGCCCCAGAATTCGCCTCACTTCCTCCTTTGCATTCTGAGTGGCCTCCTTGTTGTGGTGCCTGATGCCCATGCTGGGGAACACCCAGGTCCTGGCTGGGGGCGCTCTACCGCTATCAGCAAAGCTCACCCATTGCGCCACCTACTGCTTCGGGTGTACTTCCCTGCAGCAACTCATTGCTCCATAGTAGGTAATGGCATTGCTCTCAAACACACAGAACCCACAATCACCCTCAAATGCTGGATACTTGCCAGCAGGAAATTTGCAGAGAAATTCAGGGGTGCGATTGGTTTGGCCAAAGTGGAAGTGGGGTGGTGTGGACAGCGCATGGACCTGAGCCCGGCTGTACTGAGCAGCAATGAGGGCCCTGAAGGCCCTCTAGTTTTTGGGATATGTGTACAGGGTCCCAGCTGCCATGGTGATTCCGCAAAGAAAGGGGCAAGAAGAGATTCTTTCTGAGGTTTAAGATACATACCATCTATATGTACTTAAAATATACATTCATATGCATAGAAAAGACATGTGAAAGAAGCTCAGCAGAGGCTACTTCCCGAGAGGACTGCAGGACTTAGGATCTACAGTGAGAGGAGGATGAATAGTTTACTCTAAATGTTTATCTTTGTACCGTTTGAAAGGTTTACTATGTGCATATGTCATATTGTCAGTTAAAAGAAGAGACAGAGCAAATCCTACCTACCCTGAAATGTGTGTGTTGTTCCACTTGGCAAGAAATGCCAAATAAAGGGAGGAAAGCCAAGGCCCAAATTGTCAATATCACAGTCTTGCACATGGCCAGTCCTGTATAGCAGAGAAAGTATTTCGGATAATTTATAAACATCGAAGTATGTATTTTATACATTCTATATCTATACCTTTGGAGAAAAATATATTACAAAACAAAGTGTAACTTGTATCACTTTATTTGAATTATTTCACATGTTGATTTACTTTAGAAAGCCATTGTGAAATGTGCTTCTACTGTAATATACGACTGTGTGTTGGTCACTTTATTAATAGAATAATTGCATTGTGCTTTTTTTTCACATGTACTGCCACTCAAAAGTATTTCTTTGAAAACAGCACTGATTTTTTGATCCCCATAATTCAAGTCTTGTAATCATTCAACATCAAATAGGGAGCAAAACTCATCATTTTCAAAGCTACGCTGAGGTGGTATTATGACATATCACTCTAAGATATTGTTTCACTTGTCAGAAAAACACCTGTAGAAAGAATTAGTCTATTTGTCTATTTCAAAGGAATTTTTTTGAAAGTCTGAAATCTCAAAAACAAAACAAACAAACAAAAAATGATAAAGGACCAAACTTGTAGTAGGATGAGCCACTGTTATTTTGCCTTCTGCTCAATCCAACTCACGAAAGAAATACTTGTTTGGCAAATGAGTAAATGGTGGTATTATTTACTGAAGCTGACTATACAACATACTCAAACAAGGATAGTTTGAGAATAAAAGGATGTATTATCCACTATCCTCAGCAATCTAACACAGAAGCAGAAAACCAAATACTGCATGTTCTCCCTTGTAAGTGGGAGCTGAACAATGAGACACATGGACACAGGGAGGGGAACATCACACACTCAGGCCTGTGGGAGGAGGGCAGGGGGAAAGAGAGCATTAGAAAAAGTAGCTAATGCATGCTGGGCTTAATACCTAAGTGATGGGTTGATATGTGCAGCAAACCACCACGGCACACATTTACCTAGGTAACAAACCTGCACGTCCTGCACATGTACCCCAGAACTTAAAAAAAATTAAGAATTGTTAAAAAAATGCAATACCAATAATTACTCTATGACAACAGGTGTAAGCTAAGACTGTCCCAGGCATATCAGATGGCTTTTGCTACATAGCATACTAGCCGTTGGATTTAAACAATATATTTTTTTAATTTCATGATTCTATGGGTAGCTTAGGAGGATTTTGTGGCTTGGGCCTGCTTGGCTGATTTTCTCTGGACTCATAGAGAGAATGCAGGCCAGTTTGTGGCTGAATGATCTAAGATAGCTTCTGAATCATTCTAGGCTCACAGCTCTGGCAGTTGTCAGCAAATGTGCAGCTTGTCTTATTATCCATGGGGTTGGCTCTTCCACATGATAACTATGGCATTCTACAGGCAACAAAAGTTGAATCTAAGACCTCTTGAACCCTGGGCTCATAACTCGTACATCTTGTTTCTCATCATTTTTACTATATTTGATGTATTAAGGAAAGTGACAAGGTCTGTCCCAGATTTAAAGAGTGGAGAACTAGACTCCACCATTTGATGAGAGTTACTGACAAGTATTGTGACTATTTGTGCAATCCAAAACTCTGGGCACACTAGAATATATGATCAGCCTGCATTTTCTGAAACGAGGAAAGCTAAAAGAAGTACAGCTTCTTTCCAAATACCACAAAACAAAGGCTATGCTCCTGCCCTGTGACTTCAAATACAGGTCTTAGAATTATGAAAATATCTCTGAAAGCCAGAATAGGACCTCAAAATGCTAAAAAGGTTATATAAAATGAACTTTCTCTGTTGTTAATAAAATAATCCTGTAAACCCTCCCTAAGTCATCCACATTCTCAAAATGCAGTAGCTATCTTTAAAGCCAGATATTTAAATCAGACCTATTCACTCACAATACTGGTCAAACAGAAGGTATTTTCCTGTTTTTGATCTTTTGTTCCTGGTCTCTCATGCCGCCTCTGGGAGCAAATACTCTTACAGCTCATGGATTCTTACCTTTGAAAGGGACATTTTGATCACAGTTGCAACATTTTTTATCACAAATGGACCATTAATTAGTTCTCTGTAGCTTTGCCCATTTTTTCCTAAGGAAATTAAAAGGAGTTCAGATGGAACTCGGAGCATCACTTAAATGGAAAGGATGTGCCAAACCCAGGGATCTTATGACTTCACAAGTTCTTAGCTTCAGTGCTCTTCTGGTATTTTCACCTGCCTCCTTCGGCTCAAAATATAAGCTGTCCACTAGTCCACAGGGTAATCAGGTCTTCACCTCCTCCTGCACCCAGTCAACTCTCAATGGACCAAGTTTTAAGGGGAATCTTTATTTTTTATTTTATTTATTTATTATTATTCATTTTGTTTGTTTGTTTGTTTTGAGATGGAGTTTCACTCTTGTCTCCCAGACTGGAGTGCAATGGTGCATTCTCACTCTCACTGCAACCTCTGCCTCCCAGATTCAAGCAATTCTCCTGCCTTAGCCTCCTGAGTAGCTGGGATTACAGGTGGCAGCAACCATGCCCAGCTAATTTTTGTATTTTTAGTAGAGAATAGGTTTCACCAAGTTGGCCAGGCTAATCTCAAACTCCTAACCTCAGGTGATCCATCTGTCTCAGCCTCCCAAAGTGAGGGGATTACAGGTGTGAGCCACTGCGCCTGGCCAGAATCTTTATTTTTAAAAGCTCTCGAGTATCTTGCTGGGTTATCAAGTTGGGGACACATAGATATCATCAACAAGTTTATAATTGAACCTAAATCCTTTATTTAATCTTTCTCCAAATGCAAATCAAAACCACTATGAGATACTATCTCACATCAGTTAGAATGGCAATCATTAAAAAAACAGGAAACAAGTGCTGGAGAGGATGTGGAGAAATAGGAATACTTTTACACTGTTGCTGGGACTGTAAACTAGTTCAACCATTGTGGAAGACAGTGTGGTGATTCCTCAAGGATCTAGAACTAGAAATATCATTCAAACCAGCCATCCCATTACTGAGTATATACCCAAAGGATTATAAATTATGCTGCTATAAAGACACATGCACACATATGTTTATTGCGGCACTATTCACAATAGCAAAGACTTGGAACCAACCCAAATGTCCATCAGTGACAGATTGGATTAAGAAAATGTGGCACATATACACCATGGAATACTATGCAGCCATAAAAAAGGATGAGTTCATGTCCTTTGAAGGGACATGGATGCAGCTGGAAACCATCATTCTCAGCAAACTATCACAAGAACAGAAAACCGAATACCACATGTTCTCACTCATAGGTGGGAATTGAACAATGAGAACACTTGGACACAGGAAGGGGAACATCACACACCAGGGCCTGTCGCGGGGTGGGGGGAGTGGGGAGGGATAGCATTGGGAGATATACCTAATGTAAATGAAGAGTTAATGGGTACAACACACCAACATAGCACATGTATGCATATGTAACAAACCTGCACATTATGCACATGTACCCTAGAACTTAAAGTATAATAAAAAATAAAAAAGTAAAAAATCTTTCTCCAAAGGACATTAAGGAATCTAAACAAATAAGCAAGAAAAATCCAAATAACCCCATGAAAAAGTGGGCAAAGGACATGAATAGCCAATTCTCAAGCAAAGATATACAAACAGTCAACAAACATATGAAAAACTGCTCAGGATCACTAATTATCAAGAAAATACAAATTAAAACCAAAATGAGATACTACCTTACTCTTGCAAGAATGGCCATAATTAAAAAATCAAAAGACAATAGATGTTGGCACAGATGTGCCGAAAAAGGAACACATTTACACTGCTGGTGGGAATGTAAATCAGTACAATCACGATGGAAAACAGTATGGAAATTCCTTAGAGAACTAGATGTAGAACTACCATTCAATCCAGCAGTACCAATACTGGGTATCTACCCAAAGAAAAAGAAGTCATTACATGAAAAAGCCACATGAACAAGCATGTTAATAGCAGCAAAATTTGCAATTCCATACATATGAAACCAACCTAAATGCTCATCAACCAACAAGTGGATAAAGAAAATGTGGTATGTATACATCATGGAATGCTACAGAGCCATAAAACAGAATGTAATAATGGCCTTTGCAGCAGCTTGGATGGAGCTGGAGGACATTATTCTAAGTGAAGTAACTCAGGAATGGAAAACCAAACATCGTGTGTTCTCATTTATAAGTGGGAGCTAGGCCATGAGGATGCAAAGGCTTTGGGTACTAGTTGGGAAGAGTGGGAAGGGGGTCAGGGATAAGACTACATATTGGGTACAGTGTACACTGCTTGGGTGACAGGTGCACCAAAATCTCAGAAATCACTACTATAGAACTTATCCATGTAACCAAAAACCACCTGTACCGCAAAAACTATTGAAATAAAATAAAGACAAAAAAAATTAAAAAGAAAGAAAATATAATGTATAGATTATTTTCTAAGAAGAAAGAAATTATTATTTTGGTTTCTCTGAAACACTTTTACTAGAAAAAAATTGCGCATCACTGACTAAAGAAATTCTTGTAGTAAAACACCTGTTTCCTATAAATTAGAACAGTTTCTTAGGGATATAGCTGACAGATGCTACTTTTATGTAGTGAATCTTCAAAACTGGTACATTATTCTCTTGAAAAGAAGCCTGAAATGTATAAAAATGAACAATAGCAACTACAGAATACATGGAAAAGAAAATTCCTGCTCAATCACACATAGACTAATGGAGAGCAAAATCTGCACAAAGAGCAAGATTTGCTCTTGCTTTTTCTTTCCCTTGGGTACACCAAGCACTATTAAAGTAATAATGGCAACAATAACTATGATTATCAAATCCTCCACTAGGTGCCAGGCCTTTCACTAAGCACTTTACTTTCATTCATCTATTAAATCCTCAAAAAACTATGAGGTAGCAGTGTTAGCCCCACTTTAAAGATAAAGAATCTGGAATGTAAAAGTGTTAAGTAAATTGTCCAAAGTCACACAGCAGATAAGGACAGAACAGAGATTGGAACCAGGTTGTCATCCTCCAAAGCCCATAAAGTTCAACCATTGCTACAACCTGCCATAGAATATGATGACTAGGGGTAGAGCAAAGGTGGAAAAGGTGACAGGATCTAAAGACATGTTCATGGTTTCTCAACTTATGCTTAGTAATAACTACGAGTTTGACCTCTAACTATGGATTCTCCCAAAACTAATCATCAATCCATAATGCAGGTGAGTATATAATATTCAAATATCTATGTGTTTAAACAGATGCTCCCACTTGAAAGCGGAAATTGAAAGGAACATCATGTTCCATAAGTACATTCATTTTCTAATCCTTTATACTAGACATTATTAAGCTAAAGTGTGAATTTTTGTTATATTTTTAGGGAGATTTTAGCTGCTCGTTTCTGTTTCCATATCTTATTCAGGTCTGTCAATAAGATGAACATTTATTTGCTGCTAAATCAATAAAAAGTAATAGCACTCAGGGGTTGCCAACCATGTGAACAAAAGTCTCTAGCAGGGATTAACTGATAAATTCAATTGACTGGATCTCATTCAAGGGGGCAAAGAGGAAACAATGCAAGTCTTCCTCTCCCACATAACATTATGTGAATCTTCCTGCAAGAAAAAAAAACTTTCACCAATTTGCCAAGTATTTGAGTTTTTTTCACAACTAGTGTAGCAAAAGTTAGCTGTATGCATTATCCTTAATTTAAAATAATTTTATAGGCCGGGCGCGGTGGCTCAAGCCTGTAATCCCAGCACTTTGGGAGGCCGAGACGGGCGGATCACGAGGTAAGGAGCTC